>NC_081413.1:594002842-594375342 GCF_030272615.1 Cryptomeria japonica
AGGGAAGAGAGTGGAAGGGAGGAATTAATAGACATGGGGGTAAGGAGGGAAGGCAAGGTAGATAAGGAGAGATGGGTGGAAAGACCTAGAGAAGGGAGATGTAGAGAGGTTAGGGGGAGAGAGATGTTCACAAAGAGAGAAATAGTTTTAAGGAGATAGGGAAAGAGATGTAGAGTGAGGTAAAGAACTAAAGAGTCAAGAGACTTGGAGCCTAAGGAGAGAGGGTTGAGAGAACTAGGGGGAAGATAAAGGTGAGAGAAATAGATGGGGAGAGAGGTGGGTAATGAGATAGGGATGGAGAGGTAGAGAGGTAAAGATAGAGGGAAGGAAAGACCTATGGATGGGGAGAGATACAGGGTGGGAGAAAGAAGTAATGATCAAGAGAATAGAGAGAGTGGAGAGAAACAATAAGAGAGGGAGAGAGAAGAAGAGAGAGAGAGGGAGGAAGGGATAAAGATGAGGGTAAGGAATCAAGGTGAGGTACAAAAGGAGATAAGGTGGGAGAGACCTAGAGAAATAAAGGTAGTGAGGCAGAAGCATGTAGAGAGAGAGAGAGAGAGAGAGAGAGAGAGAGATCTAAAACCACTCCCAAGCATCCTACAAATATATACATGAAATATAACTAAAATTACAAGTCACATTCCAATGTCTTTTTCCTTTTATATTGAAATGCGACTTATACTTAAATGTTATATTTGATGTATATATTTGGAGATACACAGTAAAAGAGAGACAATTTGTACTTTTCAAAATGGAAATGCAATTTCATTTTGTGCTCGCCTTATTTGGCGCACACCAAATATGGTGAGTACCTTATTTGATACCTGCCAAATGGCTACTATTTGGTTCCCCATCTTGGTGCAAGTTTACCTATATATATATAATAAGTTGAGAGATATCCTTCTCGAGACTCCTAGTTCACATTAATGTGAAAAATTGATTAAAATATGCACCTCAAGAATGATATCCCTCAGTCTATTTTATTTATATTATTAAATATACATTGAGCTAATCAATGATAGTGTTTTGATATAATGTTTATTTAAATACTTGAATTTTAATATTCTCCTTCATTTGATTTAAACATTGTAACTCATTTGTTACTCCCCTTTTTCTTGAGTGCGAAATGCATTTACCTATATATTTTACTAGCTTTTCCCATATTTCTTTCCTTCCTTTTCTTTGCACATTAACTTCTAAAAAATATTAGAATTATATTATTATCTCATTTATTCTTATTTTCATGTACATCATCATCTTTGAATGTATTTAGAACAAAGGAATTCACCTATCCATTCGCTCATTTTTTCCACTTTCATAATTTGATTTGATTTGATTTGGAAATATTAGAAGTGAAATAAATATTTTTCATTTGTCTCCATTCACTTCCACTTCCTCCCTCTTAAGTTTTAAATTCACCTACCCAACCAACAATATTAAAGTCCTTTAATATTTGAATGAAATATTTCTCTTTGCTTGTTTCTCTTCTCCAATGCAAATATTCAATTGAATCTACCATCTAAATTTATAATATTTTGAAGATTTCTTTGTTTCTATAGGATCGATTTGAAGCTTGACAACATTGCTTTAATTTTTTTAAATAATCAAATTATTAGAATATTAATATACATTGCATTGACAAAGATTAGTGACAAATATTTTGTAGGATCAATTTGAAGCTTGACAAATTTGCATGAAATTTTTTAAAATAATCAAATGATTAGAATATTAATATACATTGCATCGACATAAATTTTCCCCTCATCTTTTAAATTTTGTCATATTTTCATTAATTGTTTGATCCAAAGATATAGACTTAAAATTTAAAACATGAAATGTCTCCTTTACACATAAAGATTCTATAAAATGATTGTTTTTTCACATAAAAAGTTTTATGCATGGGAAAAATAAAAATAACATTTTCTGGAGTTAACTAATGACAGTGGTTTCATATAATTTTTTCTTATTAATTTTTTTGAAAATTTCTTAGACCATGGATTTGATAAGTTCAATAGATCAAGTTTAAAATTGTAGCATATTAAATTGTAACCGGTACAATTATTACCTTATGCTTGTGCTCCTATTTTAGTGTGTCTTATCTCCATTCCCCTAGGTCTGTTTTCATCCTCTTTACTCCAACTTTGATGTCACTTATTGACATCACTAAGTGGGCCCCATCCTGGAGTTTCCTTCCCTCTGTATTTGAGTTGCTGGTTCTATTTTTTGAGGACTAGGGTGTGGAGCGCACAGGTCCTAGATTAGGGCACCCCAAACTACCCTAGACTCCCTTAAACAAGTCCATATTTGAATTGGGGTAGGCTCTATCCATCCCCAATTGATTTTGGTCCTCATGGCTACACTTGACCGTTAGAGGTCGACCTAATTGGTAATTTACTTAGGAAACCCTACATAAAGATATCCTACCAATTCATTTGAGCATAAGGAATATACTCCATCATTTGTGCATCTATGAAGCATTCATCAACCAACATTTCATCCTTGAAGCATTATGGAGCAAAGTTACATTAATCTTCATGCAAGCATGTGTGTTTGATTAGGTCTTTCATGTTCATGTATTTTTCATGCCATTATATTCAACATTTGTGATTCTATTGACCATTGTAGGTCTAAGGTATATTTTATAACATTTACTTCAGTATTTGCATTATTCAATTCAAGGTTAATTCTTAAACCCGGGTTTGACCCAAGGAAAACCCCTATCCACAACCCTTTCTTGCCTACTTTTGTGTGTAAGGAATTGACTCACGAGCTGTGCTCAGAGGTTTCGATAGAGTTGATGATGACGAATAGGTTCATCTTTTGACAAAGCAAAAATTGGAGGACCAAGGTGAATCTCTACTACCTGGTCTCAAAAAAATAGCTCGAACTTTCAAGAGAAAATTTTGATTCTCTTCTTATGTCCAAAGCCCTGTCTATGGCTCTGTTGGACATTTGTATCAATCTTTTTTTACGGTTTCATCTCAATTATCCCTTGTCTTGCCCTAATTTCACAATTCACATCCAAGTTTCAATTATAGAGAGGGTGGAAAACTAAAAACCTATGAATCTAATTAGAATTTTGGCTCTTTCCTATTTGGATTGGATCTAGATCTATTGGATTCACCCCTTTCTCAATGTGTTGGTCCCGTCGGTTAGATTAGTGGTTTTATTATCTTAATTAGTGAAACCCTAATTAGTGGTTTTATTATCTTAATTAGTGAAACCCTAATTATTGGTTTTATTATCTTAATTAGTGAAACCCTAATTTTTTCCCACCAACACATTCTAGTGAACTTTATGCTTCTTACATTGCATTAATTCTAATTTTCAAATCTGATTTGGGGTGTTTTCATAATGGAATTTACTAAATCTGATTGGTTATTTATTTCACATATGATTAAATTGTTTCTTAGTTACATTTATCAAAATCATGCATTGGATAATGATTTCTTTCATTTTACATTACTTATTTTCATCCATAATACTCTTGTATATTGCATCTTTCAAATTTCAAAGATATGTGTTACTCATAAGTCATCTCTTGAAAATATTTAATCCATATTGTATGTTGTTTTATGATGATATTTTTAAGAAAATTTATTACATATTTATATATCACTTTAAAATTTTTGTAGACAATTATAATCCTAACCATAACCTCAACCCCAATTTTGTGACTTGACAAAAATGGTATTTAAATGAAGGATATTAAATGAGGTATGACCAAGGTTTCGACCAACCCAACCCCCAATCCATAGGTGACCTACTTAGGCTCATAAAAATGAAAAAAAAAAATTAAAGACCTTACGACCCCTCTAAAAACCCATTAAATGTTCCATTTAAATTTTATTATTTAGACATAAAATAACTTAATTTCCAGCATAACATCAACAAGACTTTACATAATCATAACATTCACAAAATCCACATTATATAATACACATCAAGAATATAATACTATGGTCCCTCCGTATGGAATGAGTTTGACTACACATGGCTTGGATACATGGGGTCACTCGATTACCTCTAGTATTATGGCCATGGAAGGTTGGTCTCTCTTCTTCTCTCTTATGAGGGGACTTTTTCCTCACACATGGGGTTTTGTCCTTCTCATTCTTCTTTGAGAGTTCTTTTGTATTATCGTCTATTCTGGGGAGGATTTTTTTCTCATTGGGTTTTTCTCTCTTTCTCTATTTGTGAGAGATTGTGTTGCATTTGTACATGGGTATCTAACATGGCCTAATAGCCAGAACCCATCTTGCATTGTTAGCTTGAGTCTACATTCCCCTAAGTTGTACTTAAGGGGGGTTGTTAGTGTAAATTATGTCTCATAATTACACTTTAGTTAAGTTGACTTAGGATAATGCATTCACTGTAGTTTGCATATGAGACACTTAGAGAAGTGTTCATCTAAGGAACTAGGTTGTAGGAGAAATTCCACCTTTTGTGGTGTTATCTTGTTATCTCATTCCATCTTCGGTGGGTGATCCACCTTTAGTAGAATATTATATTATTTCTCCTACCTACCCTTATATCTCATTGGGAAAAATGTCTTGATTGTGTGCTCTCATTTCCCTATAGCCTTGCTTTTATAAGCAGACTCATGTACATTATACTTAGTTGGGTATTTTGCATTCTGACACGGATACAATTTATTTTTGTCACATTTGTTCTCTCTTATGTGATATTCATTTAGACTCTAGATCTTGGGTTTCTAGGGGCAAATTCTCACAATTCTACATATTCTCATTCACATATTAGTCCAATTAAGAATTAAATACTCGAAGAAATATTTTAATTAAGTTATATATGTACATATGTTCAAAACATTTCAATATAAAGTAACATCATATTCATAATGTTTTTATTGGAAAACATGATTTTAACCATTGCATTGCATAATTTCAATTAATTTATAATGCATTTAATCATGGTACATACTATTGCTAGCATAGTAATCTCAATATTTTCACATTAATACACAATCTTTACACATTTATTATCCATCAAGTCATCTAAATTTTCTCATAAGCATCATATTACAAAATATGTCTAACTAACAACAACCACATAATTACAACACAAAATTCACTTAACTCATCTAACTGAACAATGATGAGAAAATACATGATTTATAAACAACTAATCTAATCAGGCAATAATGATAAAACTAATAATTCAAATGTAATTCATCTAATCTAGCAATAATGATAAAATCTTTGATTTATGAGCATACATAACCCTAATATAGGTCTAGATAAAAAATAAGGAATGTCCATGTCCATCTAACGATAGGCATCACATCCTCCCCCTCTAGGATTTAACTTCCTCCTGGAAGTCATCATAAAGATGAGGATATGGAGACCTCAATCATAAGGTATGGGTGATCCCACAGTAGTGGGTTACACTTTTTAGCCAACTTTGACATTGAAATCGACAGTTTGCTTCAGATCTTTACTTTCTAAAACCTATAGCAGCTAAACCAATAAGAATTTTAAGATGAAGTAAACTACTAATTTATGATATTTTTCATATAGATTCTAAATATATATATTTTTTAAATAATTAGAAATGAATTGTCCATATTTTTATGTAACTTTGAACAAATCAATATTTATAGTAATCAACAATTTTCAGAAGAGATATTTATTTGGTAACACATAACATTTTTTATAGCAAGAAGGAAATTCTAATTTTTAAAATTTAGAATTGACACACCAATATCTAGTGAATGGATATTTTTTCATAATTTTTTGTTATATATATATTTTTTTATTTAATTTTTTAAGACATAGTAGTTGTAATTTGGAGAGAGGTGTATTCTGTAATGCATAACTTTATTTGTATGCATTTGAATTAACTTTTTTTTTCTGTTGAAATGAGGATATCAATACCTAGAGAAAAAATATTTTTTACAATATTTTATAAATTTTTCAAAATTTTCACATGTAAAACATAATCCTTAATGCTCAATGAAAAACCTACATTCATGAAAAATAAAACATAATTATATTGATGAAATTAAATATATAAAAAATTATACTATTTGGAAAGCTTATAATAAGAACTAAAGACTTAAAAAAACAAAACTTCTAAATTAATTCATTTAACCCCCCAAAAGCTAATGTAAAAGTGGTTTTTTATCAGCATTTTGATAGGTGCAAAGGAAAATCCATTGCAAGTACGATTTGTTAGCAGAGAAGTTCTATCAAATAAATTTTGATCTAATAGCCTTTGATATAACTCTCTTGAATTAATTATTGTAAATGGGACCTCTTAAAGCTTAAATCATTATATTTTCTAAAAAATATATGATTTCAGTAAAAATTAGGATGTACCAAAAAGTGTATTCCACTATTGTGGGATCACCGTATCCTTCAAGTAACTGAGACCTTATCACAATGGTCCCGGTGGACCTAGACTTGGTCCAACTCTCAACCTCAAAGGCCCAACATTTGGTGAGCCAAAATATGAATGTGCTCCAATGTTATTTTTTTGTCTGAGTCCACTTGTAAGGCACCCCATTCCAACACATGAGAAGCATCATGCACATAGCACCTTAGAATTGAAACATGAAATACATCATGCATGTGTTACAAACTAGGTGGAAAATTTATATGATAAGCTATGAGACCTATCTGCTCTAGTATCTCGAATGGACCAACGAAATGAGGTTCAAGATTAGAGCCCTTTCTATAATGGATTAGACCCTAATGTAGCCACATTCTCAAGAATATATGATTACCAACTAAGAAGCTCTAATCAACCCTCTTGAAATTGGCATACTTATTCTAATGATCCCATTCCTCTTGTAAATGTTGTTTGATCAAGTCTACTTGACACTCTATATCTTGTAACAACTTTGATCCAATGTCCAATCTATTCTCTATCTTATTTCAAATCAAGGGAGCTCTGCAAGGTCTTCCATATAATGCCTCAAATGGTGTCGTACCTAACTAATTGTTATTCCCATTATTATAGAGAGGTAAACCAAATAAAAATAATTCTCCCAACTAAACTGATGATCCATCATGTACACATGTAACATATCCTCCAACAGTTCGTTCCCCCTCTTTATTTGTCTATTTGTGTTAGGATGATATGCTGAACTAAAGTTGAGCTATGTGCCCAAGGCATACTACAAGGAATACCAAAATTCTCAAGTGAATAAGGAGTCACTATCTAAGATGATCTTATAAGGAACCCCATGTCGCAGGAAACAATATCATCAAAGAACACCTTTTCTAATCCTCAAGTTGAGTATGTAGTATGTAATTGCATTAACTGTCAAATAGTCACTATGATGGCATCATGTCATCATGGTGTGAAAGGAATACCAATTATTAAATTCAATACTATGGTGTCCCATTTTTATTTTATAATATCATCGAGTTGGAGAAGACTTGCTCAATGTTGGTGTTTTTTCTTAACTCTTTGACACTCAAGAAAATGAGTCAAAAACTCTGTAATATCTTGTTCTATTCTTACCCAATGGGATATTCGTCAAAGATCAACATGCACAAGTTTGATCTTTTGTGACTCATACACAATTACTCTACCCTCCTGCATAAGTACGATACCTAAGCCATCTAATGAAGCATTTGTGCAAAGCACAAAGTGTATTGAAGGATCTAGTATTGCTAAGATATGAGGACTAGTGAGGCACTCCTTGATGATCTGGATGGTTCTCTCACACTCGTCTATCCACTAAAACTTCTTCCCTTTCTATTGAAGAGAAGTAACAAAATGTACAATCCAAGAGAATGCCTCTACAGAACATCAATAGTACCCTACTAAGCCCATGAAACTCCTAATCACTATCACTGAATTAGGTGTTAGCCACTACAAATAGCTCTAATCTTCGATGGATCTACTAAGATACCAACATCATGTATGGAATGACCTAGGTACTAAATCTTTTCTTGGAAGAAATTACTCTTTGATAAGGTATCATACAACTGCTACTATCTCAAACATTGCAACACTTGACTCAAGTGCTCCTCGTTCTCCTCCTTAGACCATGAAAAAATTAGAATGTCATCCCAAACCACAATCATAGAGTGATCCAAAAGGTTCAAAATACCTCGTTCTTGAGACTCATAAACACTACAGTGGCATTCATTACACCATAGGGTACCAATGTGAACTCATAATGACCATATCTAGTCTTGAATGTAGTTTTATATATATTTTCCTTTGCAATCCTCAGTTGGTGATATCCAAACTTTAGGCATGTGTTCAAAAATAGTCTATCTCCCTGCAACTAATCAAATAAGGCATTGATCCTAGGTAGTGGTTAATGACTCATGATCTCCACATTATCCAATTATCTCTAATACATACATAGTCTAAGAGATCTATCTTTCTTAATGAAGATGAAAGCAGTGCCCCAAGGTGAGACACTAGGTCAATTTTTTCCCTTCTCTAACAACTCCTCTAACTAAATCTTGAACTCACTAAGCTCATGAGCCATTTTGTAAGGTTCTCTCAATACTAGCTCAACTCCTAGTACCAATTCAATATAGAAATAAATCTCTCATGGGGTGGAAGGTCCAAAGTGAATGCATTTGCATGCTCCCTAAGAATGGGATGATCATCCAAGAGTGCCCCAACCTCCTCCTTCATCATCATTAATGGTGATGGTTAATAATTGACACCTCTTCCACAAACGCGACTTTAGCTACATAGTGAATATCATGCAAAGGGAGACATGTCTCTAAAATCCCTATAATCATTGTCGGTATATTATGGTCATCTACACACAACAATAATCCATCTTAGTTCGATATGCATTGAGCCAATCCATACCCAATACTACACCATAAGAACCTTATGGAACAACACAAAGGTCAACTAAAATGGTAAGGTCACTCCAGCTTGGCCCTTGGGGCTATCTCAACATCCCACCTATCATCCTACCTAGATGGAACTTGCATGCTATGCTTCACTACATATGGAGAAATAAAGAGTTAGATGCCCCAAAATCAAATAAAATAGAAACAAGTGTATTACTAATGATATTTTGTGTACTTTATGCCAATGCAATAGAAAATTTAATGTATTTGATGGTATGAAGAAGACCGGATATTTCATATATGTCATTGGTGTTGTTTGTAGATACATGATGAATCTAGGTAAAGGGAATTGTACAAGAGTGAAATGGGTTCTTCGGTGTGTTAGAGACATAAGTGATTATTGCATAATCTATAATTTTGGTAGCTATTCAATGTGATTATGTTGATTCAAATATTATAGGTGATTTGGAGAAAAGGGGATCTACTAGGTTATATCTTTACTCTTGTAGATAGAGCTATTTGTTGGACGTGAAAGCTTCAAAAATAGTTGCTTTATCCACAATTGAGGCAGAGTATATGTATGTCTCACATGATTGTAAGGAGGTGATTTGGTTGAAGGGTCGTTTGAGTGAGTTTGAAAAAGTGTAGGACAAAGTGATTGCATTTGTGATAGTCAAAGTGCTATTCATTAGACTAAAAATCAAGCTTATCATAGGAAGACCAAACATATTGAAATTAAGTACCATTTTGAAAGATAGGTTATTGATGGAGGTGGAGTAACTCTTGAGAATGTTCCTACACCTAAAAATTATAAAGATGTATTTACTAAACCATTATTGTTAGAGAAGTTGAGGTGGAGTTTAGCTTCTTTTGTCTTGTAAAAAAAGTGATGAATGGGCATGGGCAGATATCAAATAAATTGTTATTAACTACAACAATATAACAATTCTTATCTTATCATTTAGAAATACAGTTTGTTTTTTTATTTGTAGTGTTTGAGAGAAAATTCCTTATTTCTTTAACAAAATAAAACTAGTTTTTCCTATGTTTGGTGGTTGTTGTTATCTTGAAGATATTCTATATATTTCTATTGATTCAAAGAGAAAGTTATTTGAATATAATGTAACTATGATAGAAGCTGTTGTGAAGATTGTAATTTGTTTTCTACCAATACGAATACCTATACCATGGTCCATGGAAATTTCCTTGACATATTGTCAAAGTTTTACCACATAGATCTGTGTCTTCTCTATTATTCGGTTCTTCTATTATATATTCCTCATTACTTATTTACAACTAATTTGTGCTATAATATTTGATAATTCAGAATTTAACTTCTGCTTCCACAACATTTTCAATATCATATATCTTTAAAAAAAACTATCTATAATAATTTATAGTAAATGTAAACCATAAGATATATCTATAGCGGAAGTCAGCTAACTTGGCTTCACTAACATCTTTTGTAGCGTGCAAGACTGTGGAAGCCATCTCTCACCTCGTTAAACTCTCACCAAGGTATCATGTCCCTTGTATGCAAGGAGAAACACGCATGTGCCAGGTTAAACCACCTCGCTGATTTACTTTCTATAACTCAATTCGTTTTGTTGTTTATTCTCACGCATATATATACTTATGTATTAATTGTCTATATTGGCTGCAGAAGATTGTAGATCTCTTCAATACTAATGTTCATCCTAACGAAAAGGGAATCAGCATTTTAGGATTATATGGAATGCCGGGCCTGGGTAAAACGACACTTGCCAAGGCTTTCTGCAATGCTTATTTGTGGTATTTTTCTGGCAAAGTATGCTTGCTGCAATTTTGTGGAGGAAACGCATTGGACAGAGGAAAGCATGCCTTGCGGTATCTCACTCAATTCCCTACGTGGAAACTCGAATCAATAAAAAGCAAAGACAATGTAAGCCTTTTTGTATATTTTCATTTTGTTTGGAGGATGTTCTTCCTTCCTAGTCGAATTGTCTTTGGTCTTCAAGAAACTATTGCACAAAACGTGTAACTTACAGTTTTTTTAATTATATATCTTACAGACACATTATATATTCAATACACTTGTGAAGGGCCAAGAAGTATTGTTGGTTCTGGACAATATCACGGAAGATAGTATAGACGAAGTGAGACATTATCTTGGAGCAGAGTTGGGAAGAAAAAGCTGTATCCTTTTGATTTCACGAAGCTTAGATGTTCTAAAGAATTTCAAAATTGACTCACACTCATGCATGCGTGCCCCAAGTCTGGAACAGGAAGAGGCCATAGCAATCTTGTTACAAAAAATGTACCTAAAGGACCCAGCGTTAGGGGCAGAGGAGAGAAGTCATGTCTCGAAGTGTGCAAACATGTGTTATTTCAAAGGGGACACCAATTCTGCTCCAACATTTCATCCCTTAGCTTTGAATGTTTTTGGCGGACACTTGTTCAATAAACACGGTTGCCTTTTGTCAAAATGGGTTGATGAGATAGATGGCTTCGCAAATGGAGCTCGTAATGATTTGGATGGCATGTTTGTTGTGGTGGAAAAAGCTTTTGATGATATGGATCCCAGATGCCGCAGCATATTCATGCTTCTCACTAGACACACGCCACACAATATGTGTTACGACAAATTTGTTGAGTGGATAGCACTCAATTGCAACGAAGAGATCTCGTATATCAAGGAAGCAGTGAGTTCAATGTTTTGCTCATCTTTATTCAGTTTTGTGATTGGGTTTTTTTAATAATTTGACAAATCTTTCAACTGTCTTTTTAATTGTGGTTTTAGGTAGAGGGCTTACGTAGAAATGCTTTTCTTGAAGAAATTCGACCTCAAATTTTTATACATGACTACATCAAAGAGTTCGCTCAAACAAAATATAATAATTACTGCGATGAGGGTAAGGGTTTAATACCTATTTGAAATGTTATATTGAAAAATGAATTAGAATGTTTCTAAATTCTAAATTTTAATTTCAATATATATGACTCTGCATTTGGCATTTTATTTTTAGAATATTTTGATAATATCAGAATGTACAATATTACAAATTAGATTTTATTAATTAATTTAATAAACATAGTTGATTAGTTGAATGTAAAATAAGTAAATTTGGAAAATTAAATGAGGGAAGATGC
This sequence comes from Cryptomeria japonica, assembly GCF_030272615.1. Classification (NCBI taxonomy): domain Eukaryota; kingdom Viridiplantae; phylum Streptophyta; class Pinopsida; order Cupressales; family Cupressaceae; genus Cryptomeria; species Cryptomeria japonica. Next base: position 594,014,767 of record NC_081413.1, read on the forward strand.
ATTTATTTAGTTCTTGAAACAACAAAAAAGTGTAATAGCTAAGGAGTGTAGAATCGTTTTGACAATGCTCAAATTATGATATCCTTGGCGTGCTCACTAACAAAGAATTATAACAAGTGTGGAATCCTATGGAAGTGCAATTGAGCTATGTGAGATTGATTCATGCTCAAATGAGTTATTTGTTGTGTGCAAATATATTCTATAACCTTTGAGATTTATCTAGCAGATTGTGTACTTTTGAGACTTGATTTAGTGCCATCTCTACTTTTACTAATATGCAAGGGCTGGGATTATATAAAAATGCCTAAGGGAAGCTATTGGATTTAAAGGTTCAAACACTCCTCAATCAATCCCCTTTCTTTACCAACTATATAACCTTTGGTGAATAACCATACATAATGCAAAATTGAAGTATGCAATGTCAGAGATGTTTGTAATGCAAACACAAATTCTCTTTAGTTCTCTTAATTGAAATGTTCCTAGTTTGAATGTGAATGGTATTTGAATCTTGGAGCTCCTAGGATGAGTAGTATGTTTTCTTCTTCAATTGTATATGATAGGGTTTGATGTAATTGTCAAAATCCCATTCATTTAATTTATGGATTTGGGGGTATTTAAAACAATTTGCAAGAAGGAACTATGAATCATGTTTGGGGATGTCTTCCAATGGTTTTAATAGTTTTGAGAACCACAAGTTCTATTTTGATATTTTAAGATTTCAGGTTGCAAGAAAATCAAATACTAATCTACCATACTAATAGGACAATAAATATCTACTCTATCATACATCATAGAAAATAAATATCTAATATATTACATTATGGATATAAAAATGTTTACAACACTCCACACGCTTTTAGAAATAAAATGTTACTCTACTTGCAAAAATGAAATATTATTCAACACACTTGCAAAAAAGAAACACTGATAGATACTTCACACTCTAATAGCATTCATGGAATCATAATGGAAATTCTGAAAAAAAAATGATGTCTATGAAATTGAACATGAGATGATAGATAACACTTATGATGTCAATACAACAATTGAAAATTAACAACTATGACAAATGTAAAAGATTATAACATCAACACAATTGAAAAATGATATAAGGCTAACCCCTATCAAATGAGTGGACTCAAATCTCCTTTAGGAGGGATTTGGATCTTAGTTGAATATAGCTGAACTTATTTTCATCAAAAAGGTGCCAAAAGGGGGTGAATTGCAAAAATAGAAATGTTTTGTCTAAAAATAACAATAGGAACTTAAATACCAGAATGTAGAATTCTGTTGAGATAATGCTTTGAACTATATGTATCCAACATTGTTCCATAAATAGATTTCAAGGATGAGAGACTAATAGTGAACCAATTAGATGGTGCTCTCAACTATATATATCCGACATTGTTCCAAAAGATAGATTTCAAGATGAGAGACTAATAGTGAACCAATTAGCTACAACAAGAAATTCCTACTCAAGGCTAGATCAAGTTCAGATCATCTAGTGTAGATATAGTCTCTCCTTTAAATTCAACCTCATGTAATCTTCTTCATTGAAGTCTATTATGCATTTCTTATCCTCCAAAGAAATTGGCAGTATATTAGATCATGTGTTCCACTCCAAGATGTACGTTAGCTATTAGGTTGCACAGAGGAACCTTTCTCTAATGCCAATTGTTGAACACAACTAGATACTGAGAGGGGGTGGTGAACCAATATCATAATAATCTTTAAACTTTTCAGAACATCTTATATTAAAAGCCTTACTTCATGAACATATCATATCTGCAACAATGGAATAATGAGAGAATATAGCGAAGAACACATATTTGCACATGAGGACACTAGATTTATGTGGAAAATCCAACAAGACAAAAGCCATGGTGAGAAAGTTCCTTGAATCTACTATCCAAATCCAGCCTCACAATAATAGAAAATAGGGTTACAACCATGTTTGAGGGCACAACCCAAGGAAGCACCAACTCTGTGAAATGCAATTTTTTAGGAATGTAATATGACTGATTCTATGGCTCTATTCCACTGGTTAGTGAACAATAATTCTGCTTTGCATCATTAGCTTCTTCCAACTACTACCTTGAGCATTCACATATATATATATACATATATATATGTATATATATGTACATATATATATGTATGTATATGTGTGTGTATATATATGTGTGTGTGTGTGTGTGTATATATGTGTGTGTGTGTGTATATATATTCATTTAAAGCATCTATTGGATCAGCTTCAAAGTAGTGCATAGATGAAACATGCAACACCACACAAGTCAGCCACAAAACACATATGCCAGGAGAGATAACACATTCCAATCTAAAATAATGTTAAACTAGGCCCAAAAAGATCTCTGTACATCCTCCAAAGTGGCATGAACACATTGAAACATGACATGAGTTTAAAAAACATGTCACGTCATCCCACTAACCATTGGTCACACAAAGTAAGAACAGTAAACTACTTGCATACCAAAATCATGGAGAAAGCTCATGTGCTTCAAACCTTAAGCACTTATGAGATATGTAGAGAGTCCACATAGTCTCATGCTGCTAAAATGCACAACCTTCTATTGGCATAAGTACATAACCACTTGTATAGATGAAGACAAAGCATACTAGTTTGGCTGTATCACCTTGACACTTTAAAAACTAAACTTTCAGTACACCGAGTTTTTTTTTAAACTGAATAGAAGATACCTTAGATATCTTTGATTGTGTCTTCAACACCACTTGACCATGTTGTTCAGTATGGTGAAATGTGGAGCATTCTGACTTTTCCTATGAGAGCCTTTACTGTGCCTTAGTATAGTATAGTACATCGTCATCTCTAACTTTCTCTATGGAAGGAGTTGTGGCACTAAACTTTGGGAATGGCATCTTTATAGCTATATTATGAACTTCTAAGATGCAAAATAATATCTTTCTATTTGAAATAATGCTGACCAAAATACTGTCTCTCTAACTTTGGAATATGAATTGTATTCTATGTACCTTACCACTATGTCCAATACACAAAACTAACAAGATGTAATTGTTTAAATCTTGAAAAAAATATCAAGTCATCTGTACTGACATATGCATCTTACTTAGACCTCAAAATAGTACTTAGAAAGACATTGACTCATCAAAGATACATTGATACTCAATATGGACATGAATTTTAAAAGATATGGTAAAACTGTGTACGAATAATACTTCTATCTTCCACATCATCGCAATGTTGAAATGAACCATTGGACATCAGTGAAAACACATAGCATTGGTTGACATTAAAGACAAAACTCTGCTATCACATCTACAACCAAGGGATCTCGTCATAGTCCACCAACTGATACGAAGATCTATTATTAACTTGTAGACTTGTAGAATGACTTGACAAGGCAAAGCTTATGAAATATCAACTTCAAGTAGAATGTGAGAAAAGGAAATATAGCCAAAAGATTTGGTGTTTCCAATTTTATGTGGTGGATATTATCTTGAAATTATAAACCTCTTGCACTTACCCAAGTATGTTCTACCAAATTTCGGGACACTAAAGATGATTTCTAAATTTAAGGATATCTTTGATGATGACAATCTAAAAGACTAAGAAAGATTGTAAAAGGAATTTCATAATTCTTTTAGTTAGAAATGAACCTATTTTGTCTTGAATAAATCCCTATACAATTTGAATTTTTCTATTTCTTCTAAATTTTATAATGAGATATTTATGAATGTCGAATGGAAGGATGGTATTGTGTTTGATTAGATGTTTACAAAAATATTGTTGGGAATGTGAAGTCCAATAGTCACACGATCTTTTTCTTCTCTCAACTCTTTGTTTCATAGCTGCATATGATTGTATAAATGGATGCGTACAATGCATGTGCTAGTATATTGGTGTATTAGTTAATAGATTTTTTTTCTTGCTTTCTCATGGATGTAGCCTTTAATGGTGAACCACACAATTTGTTATATTATGTGCTTATGTTCTCTTTGTTTCTATTCTAGTTTATTTGTTCTTTATATGTTTTCTCTTCTCATTTAAAATTACCAATTTGTATTAGAACTTTGTTAGATTGAGCAGAGATGGAAGGAGGTGAAGTTTGGGAGTTGGATAATGGTTTTTCATTCTATGTATCTCTGTACTTCAAATATGGTTTAATGGGACTAATTGAATTTGTAGTTTTAGATGATGAAGTCGATTTAGTCATTGAAGAGTTTCTTAGCACTTTAAAGTTTGATGAATTAGACTCGATAGAGAGTGATGTTGTGCTTGAGTGAAAACTGAAATAATCTGTCATGAGAATTCAGCTGAAGAGGAGGATGCTGGATTTGTTTCCTTTTTGTTTCCTTTTAGACTCTTGATGTTTCTATAGCATAAATAAATGGTTTGAACAACTATGAACTCATCAAGAGTGATGTAGAGGAAATAAAAAGATATGATGGTGAAGAAGGCTATGAAGAAGCAGAGGGTAATCACGAGGACGCTGAAGTAGATGAATATGAGTTTGATGAAGATGTGAATGAGTCATATGATGTCAAGGATAGAGTGGATGACTAGGAAAACCAAATCGCGAGGCTAAAGGAGGAGAATTTGTCACTCACAAAGTGATTATTTTCTATGGAACATGAAATGGAGGATTTATTCCTTTGTATAATGAATTTGGAAAGTAAAAATACTAATGAGTGTATTGGCAAGAAACCATTCGATGACATGTTTGATGATGTTGGTCTTGGTAAAGTTTTGGATGAGTATCTTATTTGAAAATAAAGATGTCCAAAATGGTGGAGCTCTAAAAATGGAGCCTACTGATGAGGAGTAGTTGTCCAACAATCAAGAAGAAATGACCTAGCTGTGTACTAGCAGTGCCAGAGACTGCGTGGCGTTGTTTATTGAAGGGATTTTGTCAGAAGTAACACACATATTTCGAGAGAATGAAATGTCAATGACACAAGTAGAAGTGTCAAAGCACAGAGGAAAGGCAGTTAATGTTGTCTATGTGGCAGATGTTCGCCAAAAAATTAATTTTAATCCGCAGAATGCCATCTTGAAAGATTTACAAAAGTGGGACAAGAGGCTTCTTGATAAGAGAGTTTTTGACAAACCATTCCTTACACCCATGAAAGATTTTTTTTCCTTTCAGAATCATGGAACAGCTATGACTGGAAGCGTTGAGCAGGAACTATTAAAGTTGGTAAGGATGAAGAAGTGCTAGAGGATCCTCTAACTACGAGTATTGTTATTGGTTTAGAGATGTTTAAGAAAATAATTGAATAAGGAGAGGCTGAAAATAATGTCAATTTCCTTATGTGTGGACTGAAGCATGCTGGTGTCTTCCAAGCGTGTAGTCTTGTTTTGTATTTCTTTAGTTGGGATCCATTTGATGATCTCTTCCGAAGTTTTTTTTTATCCTTCGACTAGTTTGTTTAATCTTGGCAGTTTATTGAGATGCAAAAGAGGAATAGGCATGACAGCATGTGCATTCGATGGTGTAGAGGGTCAATAGTGGATGGAAGTTTGGGCTAGAGAAATTCCAAATGAGTTGGTTCTACCACATAGTGGTCAATTTAGTGAAGAAGTTTGGATGGCAATATGAGCCAAAGTTGTGTTAGTTTTGCATACTTACTTCCTTGATAGTGTCCTCCTTAGAAGGAGAGCATATGAGTAGATGATTGTATTATGTATTAAGGAGTGTCTTTTAAACCTACATAAAGTGGCATTTTTTAACATAAATATATGGGTGAGTTTATGCTTGTACAAGTAGTAGGAGATGTTTTTGATTCCGATTTGATTTGGAGAAGACTCATTTGAAACGTTCTTGAGCAGAGTCTGGCAAGTTAAAATATTCTCAAGGCCTGGTTGTAATGTAAGATTAGAAGTGGAAATGCAAGGAATGCCTCAGTGCCTGATTGTGCTAGTTGGACTTCAAGTGGGAGATTGTTGGGAAGGTTAAGTTTAATAGTCACATGATCTTTTGGCTTCTCCCAACTCTTCATTTCATAGTTGCATATCATTGTATAAATGGATGTGTACAACCCATGTGCTAGTGTAATGGTGTATCAATTAATAGATGATTTTCCTTGCTCTCCCTTGGATGTAGTCTTTAATGGTGAACCATGTAATCTGTTGTGTTATGTGTTTATTTTGTGTTTGTTGCTATTTTAGTTTATTTATTCTTTATGTGTTTTCTCTTCTTGTTTAAAATTAACAAATATTCTATGTCTTGCTTACCAATATGAAAAAAATGATTGTTCACTTGAATAATAACTATAATATTGATTAATATTCTTAGACATCTTTACAAATATGAGATCACATTTCTCACAAATCATTTAGAAACTTAATACATGAAGGACCTTTAGGAGAAACAATTGAGGGAACATCCATCAAGATCAAGATTATGGAAGATATATGAAAATGGTAGTATACGTACTAGAGTCGTGAAAAATGGAGAATTAGTAATTTGTGTAAGCATGTTAATCCTCTCAAAATATGTATATGATTTCTCAAAAATTTTAAAGTCGGAATGATGAAGGCAGATCCCCGTTAAAATATTAGAAAGAAAATACACATTGACAAAGCTTGGAATACATGCGCCTCGCCAATAGAATACGTAGTTGAGCCAAGGGTTCAATTCTCGTGTAAAGATGACTTTAAACGAAATGGAACGTTTGAAATGTTTAATGAGAAACCATTAATATTTAAGGGAAGGTCATTAATGTACAAATGTATTCTTAAAAATAGTTAGCTCTACAAAACAATCTCTCTCCCTCTCTATGCACTTGAAAAATACTATGGAGACTCATCTGAACAGATTCCATGTGGACAATTGATGCTAAACTCTCAGTTTCAATAGTTTATTGCGAGATCCACCATCATATTCACCATGCGCTACCATCCAGCGATCAAAGTCTTTGTACTCAATAAATCTGTAGTTAAATATAGTTAATAATAGAACTAGATTTAGATAGTATGTCTTAATTGCCTGTTCTAATTCTGGCTGAATAATGTATGCCCATGCATAGTTAATTTCTTGCTAGCCTAATTTAGTTTGTAGCATATAGTTTGTTTTTATTTTGGAATTATAGTTAGTTTTTTCCACCGAATAATGCATGCTTTTCATGCTCTATTTTTGGCAGTGAGTTCTCAATTTTACATGCTACAAATTGTAATTTTAGAGTTGTAGAAATCTATATATGTAGACCTCTGTTTTGTTTTTTTTGTTTAATTTGAAATAAAGAATTTGTGTGTGTGCAATCCATCAGAACAGGGTACTTTGTTTTTAATATAAATTGTGATTTCTTTATTTCTGCAATTTGTTTATCGTTATTATTCATTTTTTCTATCATAAATATTTGAGTTTATCAGTTGGTTTTAGGAACAAGCAGCATATTTTAGATTCTATTATTGGTATCAGATTAGGTTATTTTGTTTTGCACTGAAGTTTTACTGTTAAAATTTTGCTAAAGTTAATCATGTTGAATTCTAATACCATGCCCGTTCCAGAATTTGATGGGAATGAGTATGATTATTTGTGCATTAAAATGATGACCCTTTTTATAGGAAAAGATTTGTGGGAGATTGTTGAATCAAGTTACAAGGAGCCAATTAATTGGAGTGCCCTTTTCGTCAATTATAGAACAGCCAAGAAGGAGGCAAGGAAAAAGAATGCTCAAGCTTTGTTTTCACATTTAAATAGCTCTTGATAAGAGCTTATTTCCAAGAATTTCATAAGCAACAATTGTCAAAGATGCCTGTAAGACTCTAGAAGAAGCTTACCAAGGTAATGCTTAAGTTAAAGTTGTCAAGCTACAACAGTTGAAGAGAGAATTCAAGTATTTGAGGATGCAAGAAGATGAGTGTATAAGTGACTATTGTGTCAAAGTCAAAGATGTGGTCAATAAGTTGGATACACATGGGGATATTTTAAGAAAAGAAGTTTTGATAAAAAAAGGTGTTGAGAACTTTGACAACAAGATGGAAGCATATTACCGTAATCATAGAAGAAAGAAAGGATTTGACAACCTTTCAATTTGATCAATTTGTTGGATCTCTAATGTCTCATGAAGAAAGATTGAGATTCTTTTGAAAGTGTAGCGAAAGCTTTTTCCTCCAAATTAAAAATCACAAAAAATGAAGATGCCAGTACCAGTAGCACCAAAAGCATACAAGGCCAAGGTAAAGGTCAAAATTATAATAATTCAAGAGGAAATAGCAGTAGAGGCAGCTCAAAATGAAGAGGTGGTTCTAGAGGAATAGGTAGAGATATATTTGAAGAAAAGTTCAATATTACCATTGTAATAGGTATGTCCACTTTGAAAGAGATTGTAGATGAAAAGAAGGCAAAAATGTTAATTATGCTAAAAAAAGTGGTGAGAATCCTCCAGATCATTTATTTTTATCTTATGCCAAAGGTGAAAGTACTAGTAAAGATGTCTGGTATGTGGATTCTGGATAATCTAACCACATGATAGAGAATAAGAAGTTGTTTTCAACAAAGGATGGAAGTTTAAAAACCAAAATCCATCTTGGTGATCTGACAAATCATTGCAAGTTGCTGCAAAAGGAGCTATGGAAGTCCACACAAAAGAAGGTATAAAGAGTATTCATGATATTTATTACACTCCACAATTGAAGAATAATTTGTTAAGTGTTTGACAATTATGTGACAAGAACTATAAAGTGGTCTTTGAGAATAAGAAATGTACTATCTATGATAAGAATCAGGGCAATGGGGTGATCACTGTTGTGCCTATGACAAAGAACATGATATTCCCTTTGAAGTTTGGTGAACATAATAGTAGCCTTGCATATATGTAATATGAGGATACAAGTTAGTTATGGCATCTTAGGTATGAGCACTTAAATTTTCACCCTTTAAATTTTTTTCTCTTGCATGCTTTCCTTTAGCACATCCTTTACAAACCAACTTCTATATATAATAGATCATCAATATATTGACTTATGATGAGAATAAATTAGTGCCTTCTTGAATGGATACTTAGAAGAAGAAGTATATGTGGAACAACCACAAGGTTTTGAAGTGGAAGGAAAAGAGCATCATGTCTATAGGTTGAAGGAGGCTTTGTATGGTCTCAAATAAGCATCAAGAGAATGGTATGTTATGATTGGTGGATACTTGTAGGAGAATGGGTTCCAAAGAAGTATGTGTGAACCTACCTTTTACTACAAACAAGAAGGTATCAATATTATCATCATTTGTATGTTGATGATCTATTGTATATGGGTAGTAGTTCTAAGATGAAAGATGAATTTAACGTTGCTACGATGGATGAATATGAGATGAAAAAAAATGGTCTCATGAAATATTTTCTAGGAATGGAGGTTTACCTAAGTAATGATAAATTTTTCATTTGTCAAACAAAGTATGGACAGGATATGCTGAAGAAATTTGATATGAGTAATTGTAACCTTTCTCCCACTCCAAGTGCTCATGGAGCTGTGTTATGTAGAGATAATGGTGCTCAATTAGTTGATGAGACATCTTAAAGAAGTATAGTTGTAAATTCAATGTTTCTAATGCACACAAGGCTTGATATTGCATATTTTGTTTCACTTGTTTCAAGATACATGACAAATCCATTAGAAATACACATGAAGGTAGCCAAGAGAATTTTGAGGTATATGAAAGGTAGTCTAAATTTTGGTATTCACTACTACTCTTATAAAAGGTTCAATATTGTTGGCTTTAGTGATTCAGATTTGGGAGGTAGTATGGATGGCTGCAAGTCTCCTTTGGTTCTAGTTTGATTACTTGGAGCTCGAAAAAACAAAGCATTGTTGCCCTCTTATCCATAGAAGCAGAGTATGTTGCTATTTCTCAGTAGGTACACAAGCCCTTTCGCTCTAAAAAAGTTTTGGAAGAAATTGGAGAGAAGAAAATTCAACCTATAGTGATTTATTGTGATAACGTGAGTGTCATCAAGTTAGCAAAAAATCCAGTCAATCATAGTAGAACAAAGCATTTTGATATGAAATATCACTTCATCAAGGATTTGATATAGAAGAAGGAATTTGAATTGAAGCACATAAACACTTAGGATCAGCTAATAAAATATTTTGACCAAGGCAGCTGCAAAAGTTCAGTTTTTGGCACTTTGAGATCAGATTGTGAGCCCTCTCAGCATCAAGGGGAAGTATGTGGAGAACTAATGTTGAACTCTTGTTGGTTAGCAGATTTTTCACTTATGTTTTATACGCCTTTGCCCATGTCAATGACAATCTGACCAACAATTGAGTCGCTTGCAATGGTATTTGCAAGTGCTCTCTGCTTATTTTACAAGATGTAGCTACTTTTGAATGATATACAATGAATGAAAACATAGGGTATGCTTTTCACCAGAAAGCAAAAAAGAAAAACTAACACCTACCCATAACCATGAAAGTAGACGTAAAAGATTTATTTTAGAATGAGGTGAATGTGGACAAACAACACAAAGTTTACTTATCCCACACACACAAATGATATCCAGGGAAAGAAAGAACAGTAAATCCTTTTCAATAGATGATTTAATCTAAATCCAAAACTTCATAATTAAATACATACACAGTCCGATGTAGCAGAATAACATTGAAAGTAGTTACAAAGAAATGCAGTTCATTGCAATTTAAAGAAAATATTTAAAAATTCAAAGTTTCAGAAATATCCTTCAATGTCAAAATGTGAGTTCATAGACCCAACATCCTTGTACCATAAAACTGTGTAGAAAAGGAAACTATATTCTCTTTCCCCCTTTTTTCTCTTCCTTTTAATCTATTCTATCATCTATTTATACCTAAAAATCCCCTTTTTAATTTCCAAGAAATGGTTCATTCCATAGCAACGGTCTTTGAAAGTAACTACTTTTAAACATATTTAAAGAAAACAAAATTGCCTATTATTAGCACTAATCCTTGTATTATAAACAACTACTAACTTCACATGTCTTCCTCAATAGGCACCAAGTTTCGACCTGCAATCTAATTATCAATCCTCTCAGTCATTGTCTCCTCCTCGATGAGCACCCATAGAAGTGCTGAAAATTCATCTTTGTCTTCTATAACTTCCCGAGCAAGATCGATCAGATCGAAAAGGATGTCATCCTGCATGCGCTCCACATCTAGCTGAATCATGGGTCCCTTTTCTTTAAGCACCATGTCTGAAAAACTAATTACCAGGTCCCCTTCTTGCAACAATTTCTTTCTCCAAACGTTGTTTGTGATTTCTAGCTTGCTATGCAATCTTTTCCCACAGAGCGATAGTCTTTCTATATTTGGCAAATTCAATTTGTTGTTTCCATGCAAGAGACTACAATCCAAGGATAATATTTTCTTGCTTAGTTACTGGCCAATTTAGGTTTGGATTATCAAATGGCAGTTGACCATCACGCAGGAGAACTATCTGGAAGAAGGAAACTCATAATAGTATGCGTTACTCTGATCGACTCCTGAGGATGGTGCATTAAATTTCCTGTAAAAAGATGATAATATTAAGTTTTACAGCCCTCACCGCCACCTTTACGTGCTTCTAACTATTTAATCTGCCATTAATGATGGTACTTGCAAATCTTTCCTTAATTTGTTTCTTGGAATTTGAGCGTCGCATGGCAAGAAGCCAAGCTAGAGCCATGGCAAACTCACATTAGGTAAAATCGAAACACGACGAACACGACGATCCCAACACAAGGTTTGACTGAAAAGCAATCAAGGTTAATCCGTACAGATCACTTTACAAGGTGGCAGCACCCGAAAACCTAGACAGCACTTCACAGATCGCCCGATCACGCAAAATTAGAACTTCAGAACCACGATCGGGACTTTTGGACTTTTCAATAACTTCAGCCCAAGTGACCAAGACAAAGAGACTAAGCAGACAAGTCGGGCAATCGGGAACTTATAGAAAGTCATAACTCCACGACTTGGTTAAGAAATGCCAGGGACCAGCGACTGAGTTTGAAAACGCATAAAAGCCAGCGATTTAAGACTTAGACTATCAAAGTGAACAACGAGGTTCACAATGCAGGAACACACAAAGACCCGAAAAGTTAAAAGGACACAAGACTTGCAAGCTTTTTAACACAATTCAAATTACATTGATAACAACTCTTAGTTCCAATAGCTTTCAGAGATCCACCATAATATTCACCATGCGCTGCCATCCAACGATCAAAGCCTTTGTGTTCAATGAAACCGTAGTTTAATATAGTTAATAATAAAACTAGATTTAGACAGTATGTCTTAACTGCCAGTTCTAATTCTGGCTGAATAATGCATGCCCGTGTATAGTTAATTTCTTGTTAGCCTGATTTAGTTTGCAGCGTATAGTTTGTTTTTATTTTGGACCTATAGTTAGTTTTTTCCACCGAATAATGTATGCTTTACATGCTCTATTTTTTGCGGTGAATTCTCAATTTTACATGCTACGAATTGGAATTTTAGAGGTGCAGAAAACTATTTATGCAGACCTTTGTTATTTTTTGTTTAAGCTGCAATAAAGAATTTGTTTGTATGCAGCCCGTCAGAACAGGGCACTCTGTTTTTAATTTAAATTGTGATTTCTTTATTGCTGCAATTTGTTTATTGTTGTTCTTTGTTTTCTGTCATAAATATTTGAGTTTATTAGCTGACTTTAGGAACAGCAGGCGTTTTTCAGATTCTACATTCCATGCTTTAGGTATTTAAGGTGTAAATGACAGAATTCCAAATAACACAATTTTTGATCCATTTCTTTTCCTAAACTGGTTCTTGAAAAAAATTGGAACCGTTTAAAACAAAACTCAAGATACAAGTTTATCCAGACGTAACTATTAAACATTTAGTCTACTATTGCTGAATTAAATGGTTAAGCTGAATTTCTTTAAAGGTGAATCGAAGTTCGGGGATGAAATTGTGAGAGCCATCTCTCGCCTACTTCCACAAAGGTATCATGTCCCTGCTATGCAAGGAGAAGCACGCATTTGCCAGGTTATACCACCTCGCTAATTTCCTTCGTATTATAGGAACTCATTCACTTAGTTGTCTATTCATACTTATGTATTAATTGTATTTATTGGTTGCAGGAGGTAGTAGATTTCTTCAACACTGTTCATCCAAACGAAAAGGGAATTCGCATTGCAGGGTTATATGGAGTGCCGGGCTTGGGAAAAACTACACTTGCCAAGGCCTTTTGCAATTTCAATGTCGCGAATTTTAATGGCAACGTATATCACGTGGAGTTTGCTCCTGGAGGCCATTCAATGGACAGACAAAATTTGAAATTGTTAACGAAGGTGAGCAATTTCTTTTATTTTCATTTGGTTTTCCGTAGAATTTTCTTTACATCTTCAGTATCATGCAATTCGCCTCTAACTAGAAATAGAGTCATGCACGAAGTGTGTATTTATTTCACATTTTCTAATAGAGTTTACAGGGCCAAAGAGTATTGGTGGTTCTGGACAATATCCAAACCGAAGCAAGCATAGAGTATGTGAAATATTTTCTTCAGGCAGACTTGGGTGAAAACAGTTGGATCCTTTTAAGCGCACGAAAGATAAATGTTCTAAAGAATTTCAAAAATGTACAACCATGCATGCGCATTCCAGGCCTTGAAGCGGGAGAGGCGATAGCCATCTTGTTGGAAAGGACCTCTCTAATGGAGCCAGCGTTGGATGCAAACAACAGAGGTTTTGCCATGCGGTGTGCAAACAGATGTTCATTTAAGGAGACCAGTTTCCACATTGTTAGGGGGGCTCACACATTTCATCCCTTAGGCTTGAAAACTTATGGCCGATACCTCTTCAGTAAATACGGTTCCAATTTGTCAAGATGGGTTCTCGAGTTACATGGTTTGGATTGCATGTTCACTGCGCTGGACAAAGCTTTTGACTTTATGTATCCTAAATACCAGACCATATTTATGCTTCTCACTGTATATATGCCGCCTAATTTGCCTGCCCACAAAGTTACTCAGTGGCTTGCAGTAAATTGCAAGGAAGAGATCAATTTTATTGAGAAGGCAGTGAGTTGAATCTTTATTTTTATATGAGCTTAGTTTGTAATTGGGATATTTTTTTCATTGAAAAATAGTTGAATGATTGATTTTTTGTTTGTTGGTGCAGGTTGAGGATCTATGGAAGAAGGCTTTCATTGAAGAAATTAAACCTGAAATTCGCATACATTATCTGTACATGGATTTCGCTAAAATCAAAATAAAAAAGACGGGAAGATGGCTGCATTCAGAAGCTAAAGGAGGGTTGTTTACAGAAGACGAAGGGGGGTTTGAATTGGCAAAGCTAGAGGATTGCCACCTTCAAGATCTGTCCCAGATCGGCGATAGGTACGTTAAAAATCTAAGGGCTCTTCAGGTTGCGCGAAATGAGTCGAGGGACCTTAGATTGAGTTCCATGAAAAATATAAGGAGCCTCACTTTACACAATTGCAAACATCTGGAAGTCCTTCGAGGAATGGAAAATTTGCAATCCCTGGCGTGGCTTCAGATAGTAAACGTACCAAACATAAAAGTCTTGAATTTAAGCAGCCTCACTGCCTTACAATATCTTGAGATAAACATCGACAGGCTCACTGAGATGGGACATCTTAACGGTTGTCTTTCTCTGACAGAAATTTATGTTGGTTGTCCATCCCTTTCGGAGTTCCCAAGGATAATCGGTTTGCCAAATTTGGAGAAAGCGATGTTTAAAGCGTGTGAGAAAGTGAACGGGCCACTCGACTGTAGAGCATGTGTAAAGCTTCAAAGTATTGCCTTGGAGAATTGCTGGCAGATGGCTCAGATTCCGTTGATCGCCGGTTGTTCCAGCCTATCCAGAATTGTTCTCAACCGATGTGACCGAGTGACGGAATGTTCAGATGAAGATGAATCGGGTGCTTTAGAGATAGTAAAGTTGTGCATTTCATCAGAAGAGGCTTCGGCGCCAAGGCATTCAGAATGTTGTGATGGACTGAAGAACAATCCCTTATGGAATATCGTGGTATCGAGGGATGTTCCGAATTTGAGACGTTTTACAAATTTGACCGTGCTCAGACTATGCAATTGTGACATATGTGAACCACCGGATGTTGCATGTTGTAGGATGTTGGAGGTTGTTTGTTTTTCCACATTGACAGATTTAGAAAGCTTTCCGAATTTCTCATCACTAAGAAAGTTGAAGAGATTATGTTTATATAATTGCAAGAGGGTTCGAGCTCCGCCCGATATCGGGGGATGTTACTCATTACAGGTATTCCATCTACTCTACAACGATAATATGAGAGGTCTTCCAAAGCTGGATTGTTGCCAAGCATTAGAGAGAATCAAACTGAGTTGGCAATCGGAGGAGGTCCATTATTACTCCCACAGCTATGAATATGATGATCTTGAATTTTTCCCGGAATATCAGAAGGACGGGATATTCCCAAACATAGACGATGTGTTTATGCCAGCGGACTTGAAGGAGTGGCAGTGGTTGGAGGGCAAAAAGGTACGAGTGCAGCAGTATTTCTGCGGAGAGAAGGTGTATTATTCTATCACAGCACCGTGTGAATCGTCCCTTGGAACCCAACCACAGAAGCAAGCTTCTATTGTTGACTCTCTTGAGCAAGTTATCATTCAGAGGGCTAGAGCTGTGCCCGGTAAGTTTGCTACCGACTTTATATGCTTTATATAACACAAAAAATGGTAGGTTCTTACTTCAAATTATAACATCAAATTTCTAATAAACTTAGAGAAAATAGATATAGGAAAAAACACAAAGTTTTGATTTTATATAATTTATGTGCGTGCATATATTATATTGCTATAATTAATAGAGAAAATATTTCTTAATTATTATTCCCATTAGCTATATTAACTATATTTTAAATTTTCATATGCAATTTTAGATCTAATTTATAGAATAATACACATAGTAAAATGAATTTTGAATTTATTAGATTTAATATTATATTAAAAATTTTAATTATATGTTATATATTTTTAAATGCAAATAAATCTTTATTAATGTTAATTAAGGTTAATTAAATTAATGTGTATAAAATAATTTAGAATAATTATTTTTAATTAGCAATATTTAAAATATGTAAAATAATATTAATAAAATATGTAGGATGAGGATCATATTTATTTATGGGAGTGATGATGAAGAGTAAAATTTCATGTGACTTGGATTCCACCCATCTAGGTATAGAAATATAGACATCCTTTATATGGTAATAACATAGAATATTTTGTGGACTTAGGATTATCTATGACTTGATCCCACTACTCTATAGGTCACTTCAATAGAATATGGATTATATTGTAGCACATAAATGTAATTTATCATAGTAGCGCTTCTAATGTATTGAATTCAATAAGATCTTTCCTCCTTGGTCATTGCTAAAGACTGAAAACATTTTAAAGTGCCTTTGAAAAGCCATTAGAAGCACAAAATCAAGCTCATCTAGGTCAATTGCCTTTAGCAGACTAGCTTTGCAACTATGTAAAATATCAAAAAGATGAATTTAATTTATTTGAATTGTAGGGTTCAATTACCATCAGTATGAGATCACTCATGCATGATATGAGATTGACCTAGGATAAGAAATTGTAAATTTCTAGTTAAGTAATGAATTTATTAGAATACTTGTTGACATGGTTATAATAAATTATGAACAAATAGAGCTAGGTGGAGATAAGGATGGGATAAGGTAGAATAAATGAAATTATACATAAAAGGTGAGGAGTGATGAAGTAATGAATAAGCCTAAGTTTACACCAAAGTCTATCATTTATCGATATATAACTATATTGAGGTATTCCTTTAAGGCGGGGTGAGAGCCTCTTGACTACAATTATGATGTTAAGATTTAAATGCTTGAGTAGAGAGGTGAGATATCCAAATATGCTCTTCAATTTATCAAATATGTGGTATAGTCACCGGTTAGGAGGGACCTCAAAGAGATCAATTGAGACAGGGCAGCGAGAGTAAACACAACAGAAACAAGAGGATATGATGGAGGCAATGCATAATTGAATGAATTAAATCATGAAAACTAATTACAGATAATCGGTAACATGCGGGTTACAAGATTCGACTCACTGGCCTACCACAGACATGCTCATTTACAAAATCAATCAACTCCAGACCTCTAATTCTTAAGATCTATCTTCCAAGTTTTCTCAAAAAATTAAATTCTAAGGCTCAATTACAATTATTTATATGATCCAAGGAGATTGAGTTGACCCAAAAGGATTCAAATACCGAAGAACAAGATCAAACGTGTAAAACCAACAAGTTGGCCTCTACCAAAGAGATTCCTCTGAAACATCCAAAGGATGAAGTGCAAATCAAAGGGAAGATCAGCCACACACCAAGGAACATTGAAATCAACGAACTAGGGCTTCGTAAGGTACAAAAGGGATCTAGAAGATTTGCCAATGGAAATAGGTCCAAGTGGTTCCGGTGCCAGAAAAGTATCTCAAAATCCGAAATTGATAACTTGTTAGAAAATGATCCAAATGCTATGCAGTTTAGGAAAGAAGAAGATGATCATGTCCTCAAACAAAATCTAGCTCCGCAAGATTCGATGAGCCAATGCAAGAAAATACAGAAAAAAATGTTGAAACTGCAAAACAAAAAACAAACTGGAAAGGAAATGTTTTTGGTTGATGCAACATTGCCAAGAACCGAGGATGCTCTTACATCAAACATCTGAGGTTGTTGAAAAAGTGAGTCTCTCAGTTTGCTGGGCTTAGAGGGAAACCAAGGTTGTCCACCTCTGCCTAAGAAATCCAAGATGAATCTTCAACTGGTCTATCCTTCCACTTAACAAGATACTTCTTATACTGAGTGCTCTAGGTACTACGCCCAATCCTATTGTCAAAATGTCTTCAATATGATCTGGCTCCTTTCGGGGCAACTGTTTCTCCAAGTCTGCAATATTGTCTTCGCTGAATTTTAATTCATGATACTAATGTAGATCTACAACATTGAAACTAGGTGAAGTACTCAAACTATCTGGTAGCTCCATATGCATTTCCGGAACTGAACTTCCTCAAGATCTTACAAAGTCCAACTTCCTCATCTGCAACTTGTTATAGGTTCCAACTAAAAATATTTCTTTTCTCAGATATACCATCACTTCATCACCAACTTCAAATTTCTTATGTCTCCTCTTCTCATCTGTTTTCTTCTTATACTTACTATTCATATCCTCCAAATGTTGCTTAACCTAAATATGTAAGGTCATCATGTGATCTGCAAACTCTTCTACTTTTGCACTCCTCTTGTCTTCACTACTCATATCTCTTAATTCTGATATACCTCTAGGGTGTGCTCTGGTAACAATCTCAAAAGGTGTTCATCTGGTACTCTTGTTCACTGAATTATTGGAGGCAAATTCTACTTGTGCAAGAATCAATTCCTAACTTTTGGTTTCTCCCCAACTAAGCATCTCAACAAATTTCCCAAGCTCCTATTTACTACCTCTATCTGTCCATCAGTTTGTGGGTGAAAATTAGAACTAAATTTCAAATCTCTCTTCATCTTCTTCCAAAGTATTCTCCAAAATTAACCAAGAAACTTAGTGTCTATGTCTGAAACTATGTTCTTAGGTAATCCATGCAATCTCACCACTTCCTTGAAGAATAAGTCAGCTACATGCACTGCATGTAATGTCTTCTTACAAGGTATGAAATGTGCCATCTTTGAGAATATATCCACCACCATAAATATAAAATCATTTCATCTTTGTGTTTTAGGCAATCCAAGTATGAAATCCATGCTTATGTCTTCCCAAGGTTTCTCCGACACTATCAAAGGTTTATACAATCCCACATTCTAACTACTACCTTTTGCAACTTAACAAACTCTATACCTTTGCACAAATTTCTTGACAGATCCTTATGAATCTGAGGCCAAAAGTAATTTTCACTCACCAACGATATTGTTTTATCAACACCAAAGTGTCCAACTAATCCTCAACTATGCTTCTCCTTTATTAAATTCTCCCTCATAGAAATCTTACGTATACAAAACTAAAATCCTCTTAATAACATCACATCCTGGATGAAATAATCCAACCATTTGCTTCTATCTACCATAACTGGTGCTCTACATGCTTTCCAAGGTTATACAAAATCTAGGTCATCATCACACAAGGTCTTCAACTCATCAAATCCTAATAATGTCACTCTTATCTTTGTCAACAAATTCCTTCTTCTACTTAATGCATCAACAAATTTGTTTGACTTCCCACTCCTATGCTTCAACGCAAAGGTGTAACTCTGCGAAAATTCTACCCATCTCATATATCTTTGATTCAACTTACTCTGACTGTTCAAATATTGTAAGGCTTGATGATCAATATACAAAATAAACTCCTTAGGCAATTCAGGTAATGTATCCATTTCTTCAAGGCTTCAACTATGACATAGAATTCTTGATCATACACTGAATATCTCCTCCTAGCATCATTCAACTTTTCACTAAAATAAGCTACTGCTCTCCTTTCTTGATTCAATACTACTCCAATTGCATTTCCACTTTCATCACAGTCCACTTGAAATACTTTGTTGAAATCCAGTAAAGCTAACACAGGCTGTTCAATGACCTTGTGCTTCAACAACTAAAAACTTTTAGTTGCTCTAGTTGTCCACTTTAATTCCTTCATATATCCTCTCATTGTATTAGTCATAGGGCTACAAGTTGAACTGAAATATCTGATAAACTTCTAGTAGAAAATAGCCAATCCATGTAATGATCTTACCTCTCCAATGCTTTCTGGTGTAGACCATTCAAAAACCGCTCTTACCTTCTCAGGGTCCATCTTCAATCCATCCACAAATATCACAAATCCCAAATAGACTAACTCTTCCTTCATGAAAGTATACTTCTTAAGATTTATCAGCAACTTTTCTTCTCTCAACCTTTTCAAAACTTGTCTTAAATGCAACAAATGCCCCTCTTTTGTCTTATTGAAAATTAGAATGTCATCCAAATATACAATAAAAAACATACGTAATAATTTCTGCAATACCTCATTCATCAACCTCATGAAAGTACTTGGTGCATTAGTCAACCTAAAAGGCATCACCAACCATTCATACAATCCTTCATTTGTCTTGAATGTTGTCTTCCATTCATCTCCTTTTTTTATTCTGATCTAATGATATCCAGTCTTTAGGTCTATCTTTGTGTAGTATTTGGCTCCACTCAAACAATTCATTATGTCATCCATCCTAGGTAAAGGAAATCGGTACTTTACTGTGATCTTGTTTATTACTCTGGAATCATTACATATCCTCCATTCTCCATTCTTCTTAGGTGTTAACATTGCTGGTACTGCACAGGGACTCAAACTTTCTCTGATCAATCCTTTCTTCAACAACTCCTACACTTGTCTATTCAACTCTTCATTCTTTGTCGGTGTCATCTGATGTGTACCTTTGTTAGGCAAACTAGCTCTGGGAATCAGGTCTATGCAATGACTGATACTCCTCATGGGTGGTAATCCATCAAGCACATTATCTAAAATGATGTCTTCATACTCTATTAGAAATTCTCTTATCTCCTCTGGTTCTTCTTATTCATGTTCTAGGTTCTCAGTCTTCTTAAGAACTAAAGAAAAACACACATTTTTATGTCTCATTCCATCTAGGAATTTCCTTCCATCCACCAAACATATTCTAGCATTCATACATACTTCACTCTTCAAAGGCTCCTCCAAGGGTAACAAGGTTTGTTTCATCCCATTTTCTACAATGATGTGTATGTTCTTTGTCCCATCGTGTATTGCCTATCTATCAAATGGCAAGGGTCTACCCAACAAAAGGTGACAAATATTCATAGGCATAATATCACATAAACTTCATCATGATAATTCCCAATTTTTAATTTCACCAAACACTACTCACTTACTAACAACTTATGATCATCTTGAATCCATGCTATTTGATAAGGTTTAGGGTGTTCCAATTTTTCCAACTTCAATTTATTCACCATTTCTTTTGAAACAAGATTATCTGAACTACCACTATTAATAACTACTTTATAACACTTACTAGATACCTTACATCTGGTCTTGAACAAATTTTGCCCCTGTATGTGCTCTTCACCTCTTCGATGTGACACAAAGCACTCCTCATCATCAATAGTTCTCTATCTTCTGGTTTGCTAGCTGATTCGGTGGGGATTTCTACTACCAATGTTGTTTCCCCAGTTTTCTCTATCTTCTTACATTCAAAAGAACAATGTTCTTCTACCCCACACTTATAGAAAGTTACTCTAAACACTCTCTTGTCTTGTCTTCTGTCATCTTTTCCAAAACCCTCATTTCGGTAACCATCAGGTTCTCTTCTCCAGTAGAAATTTATGCTTACTTGTCCTTGTTCTGATCTGTACAGTTTCCTCTTCCTCCCTGAAATCTTCCTTCGAAAAATCTTCCACCTCTACCTTTCTATCTCTGCTCATGTCTTTTGTTCAACTTCTTTTCTACTTTCAGGGCATACGGGTATGCTTCTTCAACACTCTACAACTTGATCAAACTAAGATCATTTTTTATAGACATTTACAATCCATTCAAATATCTCGCAGCTTGTTCAACCTCATCATCGACATTTCTAGATCTAATATTCAAGTTGTAGAATGCTTCAATATAATCCTTAACACTAGATTCTTTCTGCTTCAAGTTCTACAATTTTCGGAACAGGTTTACTTGATAATCAACTAGCATAAACTTTGATTTTAACTTAGCAACCATCCGCTCCCATGATTTGATCTTCCCTTTACCTCTTCTTTTTCTATCAACCTGCAAATATTCTCACCAAAGAGATGCATGACCTTTTAACCAAGTATAGGCATATTTCACCTTTCTCTCTTCTACGGTGTTCTCAAAATCAAAATACTTCTCCATCTTTGAGATCCAATCCATTAATTTATCAAAATCCAACTTACCATCATACTCTAGTGGAGTAAATGTGGTTTAGTATTTTCCCTACTCAAAACCCTCAAGAACCTCTCTTCATCTGGATCGATCACTAGTGGATTTGCTACTTGCTCTGTCGGTGCTTCTTCTTCTTCATCTTCGCTGACATCTTCGATAGGTCAACCTCTTTTATGGGCTGCAATTCCTCACAACATTTGCATCACAATAGGGTCTGTATTCCCACGCACTCCACCATTCCTATTTCCTCTTCGTGCCAGTCCTCTATAGTTGTAGGTCAGATCTTCAGTATGCCACCCCACAACAAAATTCTTTGGACAATTCAATCTCCATAACAAAATCTCGCTTTGATACCACTTGGTGCGGTGACTAGTTAGGAGGGACCTCATAGAGATCAATTTGGACCAGGCAACAAGAGTAAACACAATGGAAACAAGAGGATATGATGGAGGCAATCCATAAATGAATGGATTATATCATGAAAACTGACTACAAATAACCAGTAACATTCGGGTTACAAGATTTGGCTCACTGGCCTACCACATACATGCTCAATTACAGAATCGG
This sequence comes from Cryptomeria japonica, assembly GCF_030272615.1. Taxonomy (NCBI): domain Eukaryota; kingdom Viridiplantae; phylum Streptophyta; class Pinopsida; order Cupressales; family Cupressaceae; genus Cryptomeria; species Cryptomeria japonica. The sequence goes on from NC_081413.1 coordinate 594,037,235, forward strand.
TCAACTTCGGACCTCTAATTCTTCAGATCTATCTTCTAACTTTTTCTAGAAAAATTAAATTCTAATGCTCAATTATAATGATTTATATGATCCAGGGAGATCTTGTTAGTCCAAAAGGGGTTAAACGCTTAAGAACAAGATCAAACGTGTAAAACCAATAGGTCATCCTCTGCCAAAGAGATTCCTCTGGAAAATACAAAGAATGAAGTGCGGATGAAAGGGAAGGTCAGCCACATTCCTAGGAACATCAAAATCAATGAATTGGGGCTCTGCAAGCTATGGAAGGGATCCAGAAGATTCACCAATACAAGTAGGTCCAAGCGGTTACGGTGCCAGAAAACTGTCTCGAAATCTTGAATCGATAACTTACCAGAAAAAGATCCAAATGCTCTGTGGTTTAGGAATAAGGAAGATCATCATGTCCTCAAGAAAAATCCGGCTCCGCAAGATCCAGTGAGCCAATGCAAGAAAATACAGAAAGAATTGTCGAAACTGAAAAACACAAAACAAACTGGAAAGGAAATATTTTTGGTTGATGCAAGATTGCCAAGGATCGAGCATATTCCTACATCAATATGTCATCTTCAAGACAAGTCAAGGGTAGTTTTGAATTTTAATTATTACATAGTTCTCTCATGTGCATAAATTATTTGCATGTTTGTTATACTTTGTGTGTATAGCCAATGGGCTAAATTTGTTTAGGTGTCCTTTGGTTTAGTATATTCTTGGGTGTCAAGTGTTGTATCTCTAGTTTTTGGTTTGTGTATTCATTATTTATAATCTAGAGAAGGTATAGTCCAATAGGATCTATAGTGGCATGTCTCTTGAAATAATTAAAATATTTCAAAGAATTGTGTAGGTCTCTAAGCCACATATTTTCTCTTTTGTTATTTTTTGTTAATTCATTAGAAAACTAACTATAGAAGTGTGGAGCGGGAAAAGCAAGGTCAAGTGACTAGGACTTAATCCCACATTTGCCAACACATTGGGAATACAAAAGAGCCTAAGGAGGTAGATCACTTTGGCTAATTCTTGTGAGAAAGAGAGAGCCAAGGATTACCTCTTAGGGCTTCTATTCCTCTTGTTGCAAATGATGAGAAAAACCTGGGTTTGAATGATCAACTAGGCTAGGAGATAAAGAATGAAGCATAAATGAACTCAGAATTGAACAAACTTACAGATCTAAAACTAAGATAATGAAAGCATAAAAGACGGAGGATTCTGAATGTGTACCTGATACTGCAAATTGACCAAAACTGACCTGGACTAGGGTGCCACACCACTATCATGTTTCTGCGAACAAGAGGCTACAACTGAGAAACTGCAAATATGATGACCTGAAGTTTAACTTGCTAAAAATCACTGAAAAGAAGAGGGACCATGGCACCACGCCACTATCCTAGGAAGGACCAGGGTGCCATGCCCCTGTCCCATGCATATTAGGGCAGATCAGATGGTTATGGGTAGTTCTTGTGCCTTTTGCTGAGTTGAAAGTGCCTTCGGGCACCTGTTTCTTCCCCTGCAACTAAAAAGGGAAGTTTTGGGTGGCTAAATGGGTTTTTTCCTTATTCAAACCCCTATGTTGATGATTTCCACCTCCACAAATAGCCAATAATGTATTGGAAATGTGTGTGCTAGAACTTTGTGTGTATGCAAGATCCTAAAATGAAAGAAACTAGAGCTACCCTGCGCATGAGAGAAAACCTTAAATGCTTGTAATTGACAAAGTAAATGATCTAAACCAATGATGCAAAGTAATCTAAAGCATGAATGTAAATATGCAAATTGATGTAAATAAATTCATACAAAGACATGAAAATAACATGAAATCATACCAATCCCCAAGGGAGATATATTGCCACAAGATCTCCTATTACTCTTTTATGTCTTCAAGTCTCCTAATTGATGATGAATGCTTGATGAAATATTGTTGAATTTTTTTTAATGTTGTTGAAGACTCCACATAGGCTTCTCTTTCACTACATAGAAGGCTCATTATGCTCGCTCCAACAACCTTTTTCCTCTATTTTCTAAGATGCCTTCAAATGAAGAAAGAGAGCTCTTATGTATGAAACCCTAGGTCTTAATTTTGAGTTAATTCCGCCTTTAGACCGACCTAGGAATTGAATTTCATGCCAATATTTTGGGGTTAAGCATTATAATATCATATAATTGTGCTCCCAAAATTTAGGAAAAAGCAAAGGACCGTGTGCATTCCTGCCACAATCCGACCAACTTTTCACCAAATTTTCAAAGTCGTTAGATGTGATAATATTAAAGAAAATCCAAAAGTTACATATGATTTCAAGGTGTTTTGATATGCGAAATCAGGCTTTAAAGGTTGTAGTAGGACATAATTAGGGTTTATGATTAAATGATTTTATTGGAGGAATAAAATAAAAAGGGGCACACTTAGGGTAAAGGGCCCAATTTTATAATGTATGAAGTGATAAAATATGACTTTAGATTTAATTAAATTAATTAATTAAATGGTTAAAGGGAAATAATAATGCAAGATGCAAACACACTAAGGCGGGTGCTAACCTAAATGTGAAATTGTACCACCCTAGCAAGGGTGCACAATTTACGACACTAAATTTAGCCCCCACTTTAGCGGTCATATGACACTATATGCATATGCAAGCTAAAGTAAAGAAAAGTAAACATCATTTGAAAAAGGATATATCCATAAGTCGTCAAATGAAGCCCACAGTGGTATCTGTAGTACATAGTTAGGATCTGCACCCTACAAAAACACATGTTAGATAAAATCACAAAATCACCTAAATGCTTACTAAGGAAGGTGATGAAAATTCGAGGGTAGCTATATGCCCCCCCTGTTTTGGCTTGCTAATTTTAGTGAGTTGAAAGAGGATATCATGTTTACCACATCAAATTATGAAAGAAGATTGATGAAAAATGCTCACCAGAAGATTTGATACAAGATCAAAAACTAATGGAGAATCATTTGGTAAGAAAGAGAACTAAGCCTCAATTCCAACACAACAAAGAGCGTGAGGATTTGAGAGCTCTCTAATACAAGATGAAAGAATTAAATGAATACAAATATAAAGAGAAGGAAGAAGAGATAGAAAGCATGAATACACACTTTGGTGATCCATGAGAAGAGAAAAGGAACCATGGACATCTCACCCCTAAAACTAGGTGATCCATGGAGAGAAGGACATGGAAAACTAGCCCCCAGAATCTGTCTGGGTGATCCATGTAAGGGAGTAGAGTGAAAACACCATTAGTTCCACTCAACCTCGTGCATGTGTGTTTAAGTAGAACAAGGATACCTACCTTCGACACCGAGAAGATATCCATCATGAAACAATGTCATAAATCCAAGCAAGAGAGGGAATACTCTTGAAGCAAGGATAAGATAGTTGAAAAGAGATATCTTGCTATATGAGTGTAAAGGAGATCCTTGGAGGAGAAGAGGTCTTTGTTCAAAAGATCTCTACTTTCAAGAGGATTTTTCTTAGACAAATATAACATCTTCTAGAATGACTAAATGCAAGAGTTTTGAAAAGACTAGAGGATTGAGATGACATCAAAGAGAGATTATAACAACACTCTTCTAAAAGAAGGCAAGAGATCCTCATCAGGGATATGCACGTGCACAAAATAGAAGGGTTTATTATAAACGATACTACTCAATGAAGAAAATAATTTGATGAATGATCAAAGAATTCCAACACCAAGGAGGAGGGCCCAATTAAGGATATGTACTTAAGTTACCCATTAGGGATGCTTGTTCCAATATGAGAGAAGGAATTCAAGTATGAATACGCCTCTACAATCAATAAAAAATCCGTATAGAAGACACTACTACACAAAGGGGAAATTTTAATCTTAAGAAGGAGAGATGTATGAAATCACTCTTGCCACCTATATATATAGGGAGAAGGGATGAGATAGAAATATGCTATTATGTTGCTTCCAAAAGTATGACTGCACATGAAATTGTACCATCATGAATGACAATGAGCCCCCAGTAAATGAACTGCCAATGTCACATAATGATGAGCAACATAGTAGCCATTAATGTTATTTAAAGACATGATAGATTGAATGAGGTATTTGAATATGACATGTTAAATGCTCTACTACAAGTGAGATTAAAACAATGTATAAGATGATGAATGTTAAAGAGTCTTTAGAAAGAGAAAAGTTTATAGGATAAGAATAGGCCACTAATTCATACTTCTCTTACACACAAGAAATCTTAGGAGAGGGATAAGTATAATTCATTAGAGCCTTATTATGAGAAGAAGGAATTTTAGAATGAGTAGAAGATAAAGCCTCATAAGTGGGATTAGAAATCTCTTGAGGAGATTCATAAAGAGATTTGTTCATCACCAAGATTTCCTTATTAGGTAGATGAGTGTTGAAAGAAGTAAAAGATGATTTAATTGAGGTGAGGTTATCATCACTACTTAATATAGCATTCACATTGAGAGATGGTCTTTTAGATGCACTGGTGGGCTTAGAAGGATTATATCCAAGTCCAAATGAAGCTTCATGTGGATTATGTTCTAAAGGAACTTTAATTCCTTCTACATTTGCATGATAACCATTGCCATCATAGACACTCTTAGCTAAAATGTGAAAACCTGGACCATAAAGGGATGCCCAATCAGAAGGAGATGGTGATGCCTCATAGGTATCGGTGCTATATGAATTAGAGGAAGGATTTGAATAATCATTTGAATTAGAAGCCACCATAAAGTGTTTACTTAGTTGTTCAGACAAGGTGGGTTTCTCTTTGGGTTCCTCCTTAGATTTCTCCTTCTCAATCTTAGATCCGTTACAAGGTACCCTATATTCTCCTATAAAAGTAGGTGTAAAGTCTAGAGATCCCCAATCATCATTTACGAACACTTCTTTGGGAGAAAGAGATCCTTGGGAGGAGATTATGATTGAGTAGAAGAATCAGGAGTAATAGAAGGAAAAACATCATTAAATGAAATAGATGTATTTGAAGAAATAGAAGGATTGGAAGAATAATGGGAAGTAGTTGAACAAGAAGATCTAGATTTTAATGCTTCTTGAAGTTTGGTATCAACTAACAAGGTGTATGTCATATTGTTATAAATGAATTTGACTTGCCTATGAAAAGTTGAGGGGACAACGTGCATGCTATGAATCCAAGGTCTCCCTAATAGAAGGTTATATGTCAAATTACCAGGCATAACATGAATAGGTGTAGGTAACACAACAAGACCTACCCTAATAGGCAAGGTTATGACACGTAGACATTGTTTAGAAACATTATCAAAGATTCGAATAGTAAGAGAAGAAGGTTCGATGAGAGAATGATCTACTTTAATCTTATCCAATAAGTCCACACCATAAACATTAAGGCCAGATCCATTGTCCACAAGGGTTCATCATATAACACTATCATTGATCATAACCACAATCATAAGAGGATCATATTGATTTTGGATTTCAGGGGAAGGTAACTCATCTTGCGTGAATACAATGTGAGATTTGGATTTGTTTGTAGGATCAATCAAAGACGACATGTTATTAGGTGTCACTGCAGGTGGGGCATCTAAGTTTTTCAAAACATCATGTAACATCCCATGATAAGAAGGTGAAGTTTGAACCAAATCCCAAATAGAAATCTTAGCAGGAGTGGCCTTAAGTTGTTCAATGAGATCACACTCCTTGATAAGATCTGATATACAAGATGCCTGTGGAAGAATAGGTTGAGAGGGAGGAAATGAAGTTGGGATAACTGGAGGAGGACTTGGTTGCCTATTGTTTCTTGTGTTGTAGATATGAGCAACCACATGATAACTCTCTCCACTTATTTTCTTAGCATAATCATAAGGGCTCTTAGTAGGATAACCTCCTTGCATAGTAATAATAGGTTTCTTAGGAGTGCAAAAATAATCATTAGCATAACCACCTTGAACCACTAAGAGAGGCTTATGTGGAGAATTTTGAGAAGGACAAGCACCTTGAACTATGAAGAGGGGTTTATTAGGTGTTTAATTCACAACTATCAAATTGATTGAATATGGCTTAGGAATATCAAAGGTGTCCTTAGAAGAAGCATGACCAAGATTGTTGGAAGAATTGTTGATAGTCTCTTCTTGCACTAAAATGTTATCACAAATAAGATCAATTTTAGGAGAGAGACTAGGGGTAGGCATTGATGTTTTAGGAAAGGCCATATCATCCTCTATCGCCAAAGGATCTACATGGGGAATAAACTCTCTAGGAGAAGGATCAACATTACTCTTTAAAGTCTCACCTCTGAGAGGGAAATCTTTGAAAAAGATGTTAACCATCTTATCTTGAACTAGGGTATCCTTATGAGTAGAACCAAGTAGAGGGACAAGGAGATGCTTTACTTTTAGAGAAAAAATTATTGAGATTCATGGAAGGTGAGATGCTATCAAGAGAATTATTAATCATGATCTTATCCCCTTTGGCTAGGGTTCTCTCATGGGGTAGAGAATAATCAACACCTTCTTCTAATGGCTCATCCCAAATAGTGAGGTCATTAGAAAAAGTATTAGAAATATCTTGCAAAAAGATGTCCTTATTGCTATTGCCAATTTTGGGAGAAGGGATAGCATTGTTCATTAATTCTTCATCCTTACGAAGGAGAGCATCAATACATGTGTTTACATCATATTCTTGCCTCAAAAATGTATTCAATAGGATCTTTAAGGGAGAGAGATTTAAGGAAATTTATTATGGTTTTATCTTCTTTCTCTAAGGAATCTTTAGGGATAAGACAAGCTTTAGGAGAAGGGCAAGCTTTTCTCATTAATGCATCATCTCTAGTGGGAATTTTGTTGAAATCAAAAGAGGAAATGTCATCACTAGGAAATGTAGGGACAATACCATCCTATTGCACAAAATTAACCTCATGAGGGGAGTATTCTTTAGGAGGGAGATGAACATCTTTCTCCGAAGATTCATGCTTAGGAAGGAGATCTTTGGAAAAAGTGCTCATAACCTCTTGTTGTACTAACATGCCCCCATTGGAAAGACCAAATTTAGGAGAAGATAAGTCAATGTCAATCAATACCTTTTCACTTAGAGAGGCATCATGTAAGGAAGTTAAAGTAAAATTAAGAAAGGTGTTTATGATATCATCCTCTTCCTCTAAGATAGCTAGATGAGAAGGGCACATTTTAGGAGAATTGTCAAGATCACTCTTCAAATATTCATCCTTAGAGCATAGGAGAGCTTTGAAGGGATTGGTAAGGACTCTTTTAGGCACTAAAATTTTGTCATAGATAAGAGGTGGTTCTCTAATAGATGGAAAAATTGAAACAAGGGAAGCTAACCCATGATCACATTTAGGAAATGAATGCATCATGACAAAAAAAATCCTTTCAAATGATAACATGTGCAAAATAGAAAGAAATGTTAAATTTTAACCAATGCAAGCACTCTAAATGTTGATTTAGAAAATGAAATTTATAAGTGAAATGAGTTCTAAAATCAGATCAGAAATTAATGATCCAAATTAAGCTATCCACAAGTTCAATTTTGAATTGAAAAATTAGGGTTTCAACAAAATTAACCTCTAAATTTTGAAATTTACAAGGAATTAAAAATTGTAAATGTAAATTTGAATTTGAAATGGAAAAAAACACTTAGATCTGAGAAAATAAATCAGAATTAGAGAAGGTCGGGCAATTAGAACCTAATCCTACTTTTCCCAACACATTGGGAATACGAAAGAGCCTAGGGAGGTAGATAACTTTGGCTACTTCTTGTGAGAATGAGAGAGCCAAGGATTGCCTCTTAGGGTTTCTATTCCTCTTGTTGAAAATGATGAGAAAAATTAGGGTTTGAATGATCAACTAGGCTAGGAGATAAAAAATGAAGCATAAATGAACTCCAAATTGGACAAACTTATAGATCTGAAATTGAGATACTGAAAGAATGAAAGGGGGAGGATTACAGATGTGTACTTGATACAAAAAATTGACCAAAACTGATCTCGACCAGGGTGCCATGCCACTGTCATGTTTCTGCAGACAAGAGGTTGCAATTGAGAAACTACAAATCTGATGACCTGAAGCTACAACTTGCTAAAAATCACTGAAAACCAGAGGGACCATGGCACCACACCACTATCTTATGCAGGACCAGGGTTCAACGCCCCTGTCTCGAGTAGATTAGGGCAAATCTGTTGATTCTAGGTGGTTCCTATGCCTTTTGCTGAGCTGAAAGTGCCTTCGAGTACCTGTTTCTACACTTGCAACTAAAAAGGGAAGGTTTGGGTGGCTATATGGGGTTTTTCCTTAGTCAAACCCCTATGTTGGTGATTTACACCTCCACAAATAGCCGATAATGTACTGAAAATGTGTGTGCTAGAACCTTGTGTGTATGCAAGATCCTAAAATGAAAGAAACTACAACTACCCTATGCATGAGATCAAACTGCTCCATGAACGTCGAAGAACATTCCTCCCCTTAGGAAGAAAAAAAACCAAAGGTGTATCCATGAAGTCTCCCAAATCATGAAGGGAATATGTATGAAAAAAACTGATGATGAATGATGTCTCTGAAAAATGCTCAAGTGTCCCCATGTTGATGATGAAAGATACCCCCTCCAAAGGTGGTGAAGTGCTCCACACTGCTGAAAAAGGCACTCCAAGATCTAGTGGAGATGAATGTAGAACAATATCCAAAGACTCACATGTCTCCTCTAAACATAAAGAGACCTCGTCAAACTACTGTACATAAGAATCCACAATCATGTCAACCTCGAAAGAATGATCGTGTAGAGAATGAACAAGAGGATCAGAGTGTTCCCTCGCAACAATAAAATAAGGATCATCTTCATCAAAGAGAAGATGAGTATCATCAATGATGTCTCCCAAATTTGTAATGTAGGATTCCACAAACAAACCTACAATCTCTGTCAAGTAATCATCCCATGAAACTGAAGCTGGAAGACAAGATATGTCCTGCTACACTAAATCACATGAAGGCAAAATTGTCGCACTATCAACATCATCAGGTGCAATATGTGATGTGATATCAATAGGAGGAGATGAAATAATAGGCTCAGGAACAGGGTCACATGTGAGAATCCCCAAGTTCAAGTACCCAAAGTTCTCCTCAAAATTTGAACCATCACAAGAAGTGTGATCATCATGCGAAGAATCATCATTTGTGAAATCATTATCATCAACAAAATCTGAAAAGGATTATAACCGAGATGCATGATCAACTGCCCCAGTTGCAATGATAGCTCTAGTCTCCAAGTCTCTAATGAAAACTGACTTAGGTGTGAACTCCACAATTCTCTTAGTTGCGCCATGTGTGATTTGATAGATGGAAAGGAGATTGTTTGTCAAGTGGGGTACACACAACACATCATTGAAGGAGTTATCCACAATGGCAATAGATCCTTTCCCAATCACATCCATGTATGTATGATTGTCCATAAAAATATGTGGCATGGTGCAAGGCTCAAATGAAGAGAACATAGATTGTGAAGATGCCATATGATGAGAAGCCCTTGAATCTAGAAGCCATCTCCCTGAATAATGACTTGTAGTAGTACAAAGAGATTTTCCTTTTCTTGTCCCAAAGGAGTGAGTCTTCCCACTTGTAGAAGCCATGAATTCTTGCCCTTTTCCTTTTGATTGTTAGGAAGTGGAAGTTGATGAATCATCCTTCTTGTAGACATTAGGAAAATCAAATTTATGCTTTTTGAGGATGTGTGTGAGCTCATCAATCTTCTTAGAATGGCAACGACACTCCTCATGACCAAACTTTTTACAATAGGCAAAAGTAGGTCTCTCCCTCTTTGTTGAATTGTCCTTCCTGGAAGAGGATAAATTGCCTTGTTGTGGAGAAGATGGTTCTTTTTCCTTGGGATTTTATTTCCATTTCTTCTTGTTTGAGTTGTCCTTTCCTTAATTTCTTTTGTTCCCTTGATTTTCCACTAATGCTTGAGACTTAGAAGCCTTAAGAATGCCCATGCTTATAAATTTAGTTTGTTCAATCATCAACATTTCAGTGAAAGCATCAAATGTAGGCATTGTGTAGCTTGAACTCATTGTCATCCTATGGGTTTGGAAACTAGAAACAAATGTTGCATATTCTTGTGGAAGCTTGCCCATCAAATTGAAGATCAATTGAGTATCCTTCTTATCAATCACACAATCTTGGAGTTGTACCCTCAACTCTTTTGCCTTACTGACATAATCTTGTATAGTATCAAATTTCTTGGCATCCAACATGGTGAGATCACTATCAATCTGATATCCCCTAATCCCATCAACTTGACCATACAAGTCTTGAAACTTTTGCCAAGCATCCTTGATTAAGGTACATTTCTCAATATAAAAAATGAGATCCTTTGATACATACTTTCTTAAGGTACCAATTTCCATGATGTTTTTAGTGAGCCAATCCAAGTGACCAACAAGATCAACCTTAGGATCAGCGAGAGTAACAATAGTTCCATCAATATAATGAGTTAGTCATTTTTCCATAAGTTTACTCCATGCATCAATTTTCCAAGTAGAATACTTAGGAGGAGTTAAGAGAGGAAACTTAAAAGAACCCATAGCAGAAAAAAGGAAGGAATACAAGAGAACAAAAGCACAAGAGACACCCCCCAAAATTCAATCAATCAAAGTAACCCCCCCCCCCCAAAAAAAAAAAAAGACTATTTTGGCACTTTATATGTAGTGCGTATACAATATGCCACTTGCAAACAATGGAAAGGTGGAATTTTGATTTTGTTTTACAACTGCCCCAATAGGACGAGAACTACAATGCAAAAGACCAGCAAGATAGATCTATGCAATACAAGTGTCAAATTGGCCAAAAAAGACCAAATGTTGAAAGTTCAATTTCTACCCAAAATCACTGCAAAATGATAGCACTTGAAAAGGAGTTCGTATGAGCCCAAACAGATTGCTGGAAGTTGTAGAAATGAGGATTAGACAGGTATAGTCACCAAAAATTGAGATTTCTGAAAAATCTATGCATCAAAATCAAAAAATAATTCCATAATGGAAATGTACTCAAAATTCTAGCGTATTTCAAAAATAATTGGACCAAAAAAGGAGCAAAAATGAGCAAGGTATGGCCATTTAAAGTTGAATTGCCAAATCAAAAAGCTCAATGGAGGGGGCTTGCCAATTTTTCAAAAAATTATGATGTCAGCAAAACACGAGGTTAAATTTGACGGTCGTATGACCGTTGCAAAAACTTCATCTCCCCTGCTAACCAAGCATTTGTACTGTACAAACTGACAAGTGGCAAAAAATGATTGGTCTATCCCGATGATGTGGTTGTATGGTCTGAATGGAATAACTGCCAAATGGTACGATCGTTGACTGGATGGACCACGTGGCAAAGCGACTAAGGTGACGACCATGCTAGCGGCTAATAGTGTGATAGTTGTGTAGGTTTGGGCAAATAAATAGGCGATGTTGTAGTGAGAGTCTAGCGAAAAACTAAGAAAAGAGGCCCCAACAGAGACTAAGAAGCCTGACTGATGGAAAGCCACAAGAAGCGAGTAACGCGAGGGATGTCGACATGCGGCCAAAGAAGCTCGGGTGCCGGTGGAAGAAGCACGACCACCAGGTAAGGAAGAACAACCACCTGTAGATGATGAGAGCATGACCAGTCAGGGTTCGCCAAAGATGGAGAGCTTCTCTAGGTAGGATATCATCAGGAGATGGGAAGCTACTGCAAGTAGGAGGTCGTTGAGAGGTACGGGTGCGTCAGTCGAAGCAAGTGGATGACTATGCAAAAAAACTACAGAGTACGGTGTGTGGGGTGGTCTGCGAACCGCCCCCCACAATATATATTTTTTTGTTTCTTTTTTATTAAAAAAATTCAAAATTCGTACCATAACGCCCAAATTGGGCAAAATTTTTCTCCAAGCCCCAAATTTGACTTTCACCCAATATAGGTGAATTTATACTCAAAATTCATGAAAACGGCCACTCGAACGCAATGGCGAGGTCGGATTTAGTCTAGGACACCTACAAAAGATGCTTCTCCTCAGATCTTCCTCTTGACGTTGCAATTATGCCTCTCAGAGACAAATCAATGATGCTCTAATGGCTCTGATACCATGTGAGATTTTGCCAAGATGAAGAGCTCAATGAAAACTACAAAATAGAGACAAAATATAGGATAAGAATAAATTGTATTCTCATCAATAGATAGATGATGAAAAGATCAATAGTTGTTCAATAGTTACATACAATGTAGATGAGCCTACTTATATAGGCAAGTAAATATGGATAAGTGAGCACACAAACATGACATGTGGCTCAATAAGAAATAAGGGTAGGTAGGAAATAGGTGTGGTAGGTAGGAGAAACAATAAAATATTCCACATGAGGTGGATGACCCACCGAAGGTGGAATTATCACTCTACAATAAGTGAATATGATAGAGTAGTAACAAGATCAACACCATAAAAGGCGGAAATTTTCCTACACACACTATCCCAATGCGGCACAAACACTTAAGTGTCTCATACCCAAACTACTATAAAATGCATTTCCTAAGTAAAATTAAGTAAGGTGTAATAATATCCATGATGAATAATTATTTACACCAACACTAGAGAATATACAATATTGTTCAACATTTGAACAGTCTTAACATTTTTATCAATAAAAATCCTATTGATCTTTGCAAGATCCTCCATATCACTAGAATTGACCTACTTACATTTATCTTTATTGCATTTGTGAGTCGATGGTCCCTGATTGATCTGGGTATCACCTTTTCAGATAAACACCTTCTCCTTGCCCTTGCCATAGACTGAGATGAAGGAAGAAGCATGATTAGCTGAGGGGGAGACATTGAGCTTTTTTATTTAGTCTCTAAAGACCCTTTGTGCTATTAATCATGGTTGTTTTGCTAGTACCGATAACAGTTCTCAGCTTCTAATTGACCTTATCCAAATCTATCTCCAGATTCATAATTTTTTCTTCATGCCATTAAAATCCATGACCAACTTCTTGCTTAGGTCAAGTAGGTTGTTCATATTTTCTAAGGATGGGGAGTTCAAATTGCTCTATCTAGTAGTAAGGTTATTGATCTTGCTTTTCAACACATAAATCTTTGTGACCACCTAATTGTAGAAATTGGTTTGTCCATCCTTGACAACCTTCACCACTTTCTTTCCAGCCCCTATATCCACCCTAGAGGAACTCATATATTTATCCAAAAGGGTAGCCTTATCCTCTTCAACTAGGGTTTCAATATGAAAATCTAAATTTTGTTGACCTTCAACAAGCCTAGAAGGAATACAACTATCTATATTTCCTTTCATTTTTTTCTTGGCAGCATTGTTGCCTTGAGAGGCCTCTAAGGGGGTTTTCTTTTCTCACCAAAATCAAAACCCAACTCAAAATTCCTTTTATTACCAATGGATCATGGGTGCATAGGGGCCCTGCCCTTTTTGGTAGAGCTAGGCTTACGGAATCAGGAACAAACACATCAAAAGGGGTCTAATCAGAGTCTCCCTTGTTAGAGAATTCTTGAACTGAATAAAACTCCTTTCCCTTAGTAGAGGTCTTTTTTTAGGGTACCCAAGTGGAAAGAATCTTCATCAGAAGATTCAAACTTCGTGGGTTCATTAGTGTAGTGCCAATGGATATTTTGGGCATAGTGGATATTGTTCTTCTTAGAGGCCGAGGGGTGAGACTTAATCTCAAGGGATTTAGCATGTTCAATAACTTGGAGAATTAAACCTTGATGAAGAATAGGGGAGCTCTATTTTTTGGGGTTGGCATTAACACTATTGCACAAATAAGAAAGAAAATAAAAAGGAATTGAAATACACCTATCATGCCTAAAATGGTTCAAAATGGTGAAATGATAAGTAAAAATGCTTTTGTAGCATCTGTCAAGGGTAATGTACCTCATAATAACTTCAACAATATCTTCCCACAAGGATTTGAGGTCCTCATAATTGTATCCTCCATCTTTAGTGTGACGAACTTTAGCCCTCTCATTCTTCTGGAAAAAGATTTCAAGAGCTTCCTCTATAGCTTTCTTGTTTGTATAAAATTTCCTCTTGTTCGTAAGCATACCAGTAACCTTATTAATGAGGCTTTCATCCACCATGAATTCACTACCATACAGTTAAAGGGTTCTATTATTTGATCTATTGATGAAGAGCCAAGTAGCCCTAGGGTTGTGGCCATAAAGTTTTTTGATGTAGAGCGTAATTCCTCCCCCTGATACTTCATCCCAAACCTTAGTCTTGTTTCTCCATTTTTCATACAAAGTGGGCTCCAATATGTTTTGGTTTCTACCTATGTTCAGTCAACAATCCTATCTATAAACACTCTGAAGAAAGCCACTAGACTCTAGCATAAAACACAGAATGAACACGAAGCTTCTAGACTTAGCTAGAAAATAAGCCCTACCTTTTCCAAAATTGTAATGATTAAGACATCTCTACCCAAATTTCCACATATGTGAGATGTACATCATAATTAAAAAATGGATAGCCCCCAAATGAACACAATCTATAATCATCATAAATAAGATTTTTAATTTCAACGAGGATAATATCCTGGGCCTCCCACCACTCAATACTTTTTTGCTTTACTCCAATATTGGCCAGGCCATCAACCACTTTGTGTCCTCCCTGAAACACATGAGAAATGATGAATTCATCAAAATATCTTAGTATTCCTAAAGTGTTATCAATTAATGTCTTTATCATCCAACTATGGGTTTGAAGACCCCAAAGGAAATTCACAGTATTGAGGGAGTCACTTTCTAGCCATATTTTTTCTATTGTTTTCCCTTGTAGATAACTTTACACCAATGTGATTTGTCTGGGTTTCCAAAGGGAGTGCTATTGCTGAGACAAACCTACAAGTGTAATCACGAGACATTCACCCACAACCAACAAGTCCAGGGTTTCCCTTATCTGCCCTGCCAATATTTATGTTAATCCATCCTGAGGATGGGGGGTGTCGAATATATGGAATATTGAGAGGGGAGGGGTGAATCAATATTCCTTGAACTTATTAAAACTTTTAACTAACTAATCACATAATATAATTTAAATGTAGTAAATGAAATAAACACACAAGACATAACACCAGATTTTATACGTGGAAAACCCAATATAGGAAAAACCACATACGAGTGTTCTCTCAAGAATAATACAATATGTAACCAGTTACACAGTATAAGGTTTAGCTCATTGCCAATTTGGGCTTACTGCACGAATATAAAAATTCTTATTTTCGGATGATGCAATATACAAAATTTAAATTGTTATAGTTGCATCTGTCATATGCATAAGTTACGGTTCCTGAAGTACACAAGTTGTCTCGTATATTCACTGTACTTAATTTGCATGCCAATATTCAGATCCACAATGTTTTCACATATACATATACATATAGTACACAAAAATAGTTGTTTTCAACAACCATACCTCTAACACACAACATTTATGGAAATATATATCTGCATCGATCTAACTAACAAGTCGGTTGAACTGGAAGGGGTGAGACCAAACTTATCCATACGCTAAAACAATCACTCCATACGGTGTTCATGAGGAACTAGTAGAATATTCTTTTAGCATATCCGAATAGGACCTAATTATAACATCTTGAGAAAATATTCTCTCATCACATTCAAATGTTAGTAAGAGTAAATATCGGACCTTGAAGTTATGCATATATACATTGCATATTAAAAAAATATTGCATACATGAAGGAAACTTCTGGACTAAACCACATACATGCATGCTAGATTAACATGACATCAATGACAACAATGACAATGGACCAACAGGGGGAACCACACCACCCCCTCCCTACTTTGTTTGAACCCCTGAAGAGGGATAGAGATATCTTGATGAAGATACCAATTTTGAGCCACCTATAGATCCAAAGGGGAAATGAAGTGTTTAGAAACATAAGTTTTATCTGGGAAAGCTACCAAGAAATTTTCCTTAATATCACTTTGAATTCTAATGGCTAGGAGATGAGTTGTACATTTCAAATTCTTGAAGACTATTATTTCTCTCTTTCAAAACTGCCCCAGCAATATGTGGATGAATAAGTGACCATAACAGTTGAAGAGAGGGAAAAAGGGAGGGAGAAATCCATTGGAATCAACAATCCACCAAAGTAGCATGGAAGATCCAGTCTAAAGACCAGAGATTAATGAAATGGGAACAAATATCCCTTGCCAAAGATAACATCTATTGGGAATGGCCATACCGGTTGTGCAAAGATTATCAATGGTAAGAATCTTGTTTTGTACAAGGATCCATAAGAAAATACTATCTTCGAAATCAGATGCGAGTTCTAGACAAGGATTAGAAAAGGTCTGGGAGCCAACACTTTCAACTGTAAATTTAAGGCATTGGAGATAGAGAAGGTACAACTGGATGAGCCATTCCACACCAAAGCATCCTCCTTTGGAATGTCTAGGATATGAATAACAGAAAGCTAGTTTTGTAGAGGGGTGAGAGACAGATGCAAATCCACAAGATTAATCCACCTATTATTTGGAATATAATCCATAACCTAGAAGCCAACCCGATTCAGGAAAAAGTCCTTAAGATGAGAAACCTATCCTAATTAGGAAAGAGGGGCATCACCCCATTACTAATCATCCAAAAATGAATCATCATCCCATTTCCGAAGGACAAATGAAGACATTTTAAGATAAAAAATTTGGTCTTTGAGATGTTATTCTGAAGCATTGAGGAGGCAGCCAACTGTCTCTTATCATCCAATTTTTTTTAATGTTCTCATAAGAAGAAAGATAATTGTTGTTAACAATGAAATCATTTCATTTTTATTATTTAGAGATCACCAAAGTTGATTAGCCATAAGGGCTCCATTAAATTATTTGATCTTTTTGATGGCCAAACCTCTAAGTTTTCTGGGTATCCATACTTGGTCCCAGACAACAAGATGTAATCTTCTCTTGATTTCTGATCCTATCTATAATAAATTATTCTGAATAAGTTCCATTCAGGTTGCAAATTTCTTTAGAACATGGAAGAATCTCCTAGCATAGACAGACATATTTTGTAGACATGATTTAATCAATTAAATTTTCCCAACTTAGCTAAGGAGAACACCTTTCCAAAGTACTAGTTTAGCTTGAAACATGTCAATAAGGCTAGACCAGAAGGAATCGGGTGCAAGGCCAATATAGAGTTAGAGTCCCAAACATGTGGAAGGGAGAAAAGCAATCTGGCAACCAATAATTTGAGCGATTCTAGCCTATCTTCACTCCAGAGTGTTTAAAAATAACATAGAGGTCTTGGGAAGACTATTTTTTGACTGGACACCTCTTCATACTATAACAAAGCCTTCTTAAGATTCCTCACTTTTAAGATAGAAATTTCACCAAACAAAATAGTATCATCAACAAAGTGTTGGTGAGTATAGACCTATGAGGAAGTGATGGGGCCAAGCCCTTAAGATTACCAATATGAACCTCCCGCTGAATGAGTCTACTAAGGGCTTGCCCCATCAAGATGAACAAGAAAAGAGAAATACAATCCCCTTGTTGTAAACCTCTGAACGCTTGAAAAAAAACAAAGAGAGAACCATTAATTATGACAAAGTTTTTAGAAGTAGTCCCACACTTAGAAATCAATTGCATAAAATTACTCGCAAAACCAAAAGCCTACAACACCTTGCAAAGAAATTACCATTTAACATGATCACATGCTTTGTGGAGATCCATGTTCAGAAGGAAACTAGGAATGTTGTTAATCACCAAGGAGTGGATTTTTTCATGCACAGTTAGAATGAAGTCTAAGCTTTGATGCCCTTCCTGGACAAAGACTAGTAGAGGAAGGAGGCCTTTAAAACATTGCACAAAAATTTTGGAAAAGATTTTATGTAAAGAATTTCTCAAGTTGATAGGGAGAAAATATTGGAATGATTGGCTGCAAATTTCTTAGGAATGAGGACTAGGAAGGTTGGATTAAGTTCCTTAAGAAGCAATCAAGGGATAAATAATTCTTTTGTAGCTCCAATAACATCCCTAGCAATAATATCCCAAAAGATTTGGAAAACATCAGGAAACCATCTAGACCTAGACCTTTATTACTTTCAAAGGAGAAGATAGAAGCACACACCTCCTCATTAGAAAGAATATTGGAGAGCATTCTGTTCATCTCATCCAAATCCAAGAAAGGGATTTTCTTGAGAATATCCAATTGGCAGTCATGCGAAAGCACTTGATCATTGGAAAGCATTGAAGAGAAAAACTTCGTAGTAGTATCCATGATATCTTCATCTTTATCCAACACAATATTGTTAAAAGAGAATGAATTCTATTTGAATCATGTTGTTTGAGAGTAGAAATATGAAAAATATTAGTATTACGATCCGCACGTTGAAGCCACATAACTCTTGATCTTTTCTTCTAAAATTCCTCCTTAGCAATGATATCATGGAGTTTAGATAGAATAGAAATCTCACAATCCATAGAAGAAAGGGAAGTTCCAAACTATTGAATCTCCTTCTGGACATCATCAAGAACACCTTTAAGCTTACATTTAGATTGAAAAATATGGCGAAAGGAAGATTTATTCCATTTCAGGATATTAGTTTTGACAAACACAAGATTTTTAGCAACCCTAAATATAACAATCCCATCCATGTCAATGCTCCACAATTCTTTAATCTTATCATAAAGGCTTAGACTCGAAGTCTATATTATTTAAAATCTAAAAGGGGAAGATTTTTTACAATTCCCCAAAGGGATTGTCAGGAAAATTGGAAAATGATCAGAACCAATACAAGATAAGGAGGAAAGGGAGAAAGAGTATTGAGATAGCCAATCTAGAGAAATCAAGGCCCTGTCCAATTTAGCCTAGATGAAATCACTTCCACTACATCTATTTGACCAAGTGAAGGCCAATACCATCAAATCTAGATCCAAAAGACCTTGTGAATTGATAAGTTGGAGAGGATCCAGCTCTCTATCTTTCATAACTAGAGCACCTTCTATTTTTTCACAACTAGAAATAGGAGTGTTAAAATTTCCCATAACAATCAATTTATCCATCGAATATTGAGCTCTGAAATTAGAAAGCGATGATCATAAGGCTCAGATGATATGACTAGGGTCAGATAAAATCATCGTACCCTTAATTAATCTAAGGTTCCAAAAAGTATCAATGCCACTGGAAGCACCATCAACAGCATAGCAGTGAACCCCACAATCATGACAAACAAAAACTTTAATTTTAACAAGTTTATCCAAGCTAGGAGGGGGAGAGGATTTCCTTTGGTTTCTTGGCTTAACAACCATACATGACTCTTACTCCAAAGAATTAGAAGCTTTCAGGGGAGAAACCACATTCATCTCCTTCTCATTCATAGATCCAACAACACCAAAGCTTAGATTAGAGACATTAGAGATACCCACCACCAATGCCACTGAATTAGCATTCCCTTCTGAAATTGCCTCTACATTTGAAGCCACTCCATCAGATATAGGAGCCAAATCAACATCGTTTTCCATAGGGGCACCTTCAAGGTTCAAACTGAGGGTGTCCTTTGTCACGTTCTCAACTATCTTTTCCTTCAGAGACTTTCGAGGCTCCTTCTTCCAAAATTTCTTAACAATAGTATAAGCTTTAGATGGATAATCCCTAGCCTAATGCCCACCCTTTCTGCAGTTGAAACAAGAAAAGTGGACAAATTCAAACTCCACTGGCTGAACCCATACACATAGAATGAAGTTAAAGTTAGTCTCTAAAGGAAGATCCATAGATTGTTTGATGTTTACATAAATCCTTGCATAAACTATCCTTTTTTTTTTATGAATTCATAGGGTCAACATAGATTAGGTCCCCAAAGTAGGCAGAGAGGCCTCTAAAAACTTCTTCATCCCAAAATTTAATGGGAAGTCTAGTTAACTTGACCCACATAGGAGCCACATCATAAGACCAATCCTTGAGGTTAAAACCAAGCTCCCATCTCCTCAAAGTAAGAGAAGTATGCCCCAGCATCCAGGACCTGCGCGAAAGCGTAGAACAAAGATCCCCTTCGTAGGGAAAAATGATATGGAAAAACCTTCTTGCCATAGTAATAATATCAACCTGAACTTTACCTTTTCACTTCTTGGAAACCCAAGCCCTGACCAACTCAACGTTTGGGTGAGGGCCGAAAAAATTCCCCACAAAGGATCATTCCATAGCAAAAATGCCCTTATCCACAATTCTATCCGAGATAGTGATGGAACAAGAACTAGAAATAGGGTCCACAGAATGAAAGATAGGGTTTGAACTCTTACCTTTAAGGCAAGAGCTGAAAAGATTCGTCAATTTTTTATTTTGGTTCGGTAAGTCCTCTGATGCAAGCATAGAAACTAAGCCACTGGAGCCCTTGGGCACAAGCTTCGGTGGGGCCTGGGGGAACAAAGAATCTTTTCCCCTATCATCATCTCCATTTTGGTCCTTTAATGGCCAGTCCCATCCCTAGAGACTTGACTGTCCTTGATATCCTCCAACCCATCACATGCACTGCCTCCACCATTTTTTCATTTTCTCACCTTTGCATAATTTAAACTTTTGTCTCCTCCACCCTCTAACATTTTTCACTATAATAGAGGTTGTTTGGCCTTATTTATAATAAGAAAACACATTTTATTATTGGTTATAATTGGGTTATATAAATTCACCTTGTATATACCAAGCATTAATAAAATTTAATTATTCAATAGATGGGTTACAAATGTATGTGTATCCAAAAGTCATGGAATGGGTAGATGCGGCACCTATTTGAGGTTGGAAACATATGTAATTATCATATTATTCTTTGGTTATAAAAGTAGTTTTGTATTGAGGAATTGATGAGAGGGTTACATAATGAATTATAATAGTATGGTTTTTTATAAATTGATATGTGAGTATAATTAGTGTTTCATAGAGGTCAAAGATAATTTAGAGTTAGTTACATTCCATTTTAGATGTGACTCTCTTGTAGTGGGTTAGAATTTTATCATGGGGTATGTGCAGGATCATGGTGAGCCAAACAAGCCCTTAAGTGGCAATGAAATTCAAAAAAATAGAGTTAGGCAACATGATGTAAAAATTTGAATAAGTTACCAACATTATTTAAAAAATATGTAAGAATAGAATCTATAGAAATTTGAATGTTGTTTTTAAGATACTAGTTGTTTTCTAGAAAAAAGTTTATATTTGTCAAAATTTTGAAATTTCAATGTAGTAGTATTAAAATTTCATGAAAAAGATAAGGAGGTGTTTGTCTGACTACCCTAACCACAATCAAATCACAATATTTTTTTTGTAAGATTTTAGATATAAGTAGAAGACTTATGTTTGGATGTGACACATAATTTTTTGTATTTTTTTTTAAATAAATAATTATTATGATTTTTTTACTATAACTTTTTAACAATATAAAAAATCATATGTCTGACCACCATAACTTGGTCAAAACTTTATGAAATTCATTTTTTTTAATCCTATAGTATGCGAAGCATATATTGTGACACATGTTTCAGATTCAAAAAATGTGATACAATTTGAAAGTTACAGATATTTTCCAACCACCCTATCAATTAGGACTTTAGTCAAAATATTGCTATTTTTTGGCACCTCATGATCCTGCATATACCCCATGGTTCTTTAAGATAATTGTTGGTCCTCGTTGAGTATATAATAAGGGCTTGAGTTAAAGTCAATATGTTATAAATTTCTTTCTAGGAATAGAGAATATTGATCTCCATGAATAACATGGATTTTCCCAATTTATATTCATGTCTCTTACTATGGAGTTTTCTTCTCTCATTATTTTTTATTTTAAGTGTTACTTTATATATTGAAATGTTGTTGGAATTTTCTTAGATCAAAAACATTTTTATACACAAAGGGTTACTATGTAAGTACCTACATGTTTAGTTTTTAAGCTTTGTTTTAACTTTGATTACAAAGAGATTTGAAGGAATAGATTCCTATATTTTTTAGGAGAGATATATTTTGGTTGCAAGAGGGACGATTGACCTCAAATGACATTTTTATATTGACTTTTTTAAGGAAAATATTCATGGAAAGAACTTATAGGATGGAGAAGGTGAATCCTTGAATTGACCATTCATTTTTAACATGTAGCTCCTATATAGATATGCATGGATGATCCATTTGTAACATGTGGACTGCATGTGCTTTTATGTAGTTGAATATGGGCTTCATGTGATTTTGTGTGTGTACATGTCGGTGCATGTTAGAAATGTTGACTTTTTAATCCTACCATAGTCTAATTATCGAAAAATCCATCATTTTCTTCATAATATTTTGAGGTTTTGTTAAGTTGTGTTTCATTTTAAAGACTTTATTTATAAAAGTCTAATGTCATTAGCTTCCAAGTTGAATAGATGAAAGAATTAATTTTGGTTCTCACCAATTGTCAAAACCAAAAGAAAAGAAAATATGAGATTTTAAGTTTTTTGTTTCCCCCACCCATGTAGGTCACATTGCATGATCAATTTTAGGGTTTTTTGTTTGATTAACATGGAAGAATCCTTAATTTTTATATGGAAACAACACCTATGTTGCCCAAATGTTTCATCCACAATGGAGCAAGGTGACATATTGTAGAGTAAGAGTAAAGACTGAGCATTGCGAAGAAGAAGGAGAGGTTTGAGGAGTTTATAACATGGCATATCCACATGTTATATGAAAACCTAATAAGGAGGGTTCCTATACATACTACAAACTTATAGAATATTTGTTGTATAGGAGTTTCAAAGTTTTTGATTATCTTTTCTCCTTTTTATTTTTTTATTTTCATTTTTTATTGAATAAATGTATTGAGGGGATAAACCTCCATACAATGGCTTTTGAGTAAGCTTTGTTTTCTTTAGCATGAATAATTACATGTTTAAGTTTTATCATAGAACTTATAAGGTTGTGTGAATTTTTAAAGTCGCAAAGAACATGCTTATTGGCAGTTTGATATGAGAGATTTTCTCATTAGAAGTGAATTACAATGACAGTCAATAAGTAAGACAACTACGATCATGTTATGATAGTTTTTATTGCAATAAAAGGACAAGGCGGTGAGTCCATAAAATTCTTGGTGAAAGAGGACACTATTAGAGCTATTTTTGAATAAAGAACCTAACATAGAATTTATTCAGGCGAGGAGGAAATTATTGTTATATAACTATAATGACTATAATATTTGAAAGGAAGCTAAGTTGTGGAATATGCTTCCTAACACTAATTTAGTGGGGGAAAAATTACAAATGTTCTTACAAATCTTAAATTGTTGTAGAATAAAAACACATTCAAAAGGAAATAGTGAACAAGAGTAAACATAGAGAAAAATGACTAGAAGATGTATCATGTGAAAACCCTTTTGGGAGACAAACCCCACACTAAAAAATTAGATTTCTTTGTATTTCAATAAACTAAAGGATAAAATACAATATCAGCACTTAGCTTCTTCAATAGAAATCTACAACTGGCAACCCACAACTTAGATTAATTTTGAAATAATAACAGTTAACTTGCAACATGACAAATATTTTCCAAGACTACCTAACATAGAGAAATACAACAAAGAAGGAAGCTTCTGGATAAAGCAAGATGATGAGGTTGCGTAGAACACTAGGCATAATATTCTAGCCACCTAAAAGTATGCAAATAACACATGGACATGTGAAAATGATTCTCTATGAATCAAACCTTTTAAGTTGGGCTTAAAAAATTTACTATCTTCAAGTATGATAGATTCTCCTACACCACTTATAAATGTCATAATATAGTCATTACATATAACACTAATAGCTAGAAGAGAATCAATCATAATGGTCTAATAATAGTAGATCCACTTATAGCTTATCATAACCCAATTTTGGCATCCACATTATCCATGTGAATGTTCCTTTAACACTTTTCCATTATGGTACAAAATCTATCATAAATTTTCAAAAGGGGGGTATTTCATAAAGCTACCATAAGTTGTCATGGGTAGGTGTGTCATAAATTTGTCATTACATGAAACTTATTACCTACCACCACAAAAGTTCAAAGTTCTCTAAATGGGTTGCCTACCTCCATATGAGGACTAAGTGCAAGTTGTCACCTTCCTAGTAGGATGACAAGTCAAGATACCAACTCCCACTAGATGACGAAATAATTCACAAGCAAACATAACCATCCTTGTAGGCTAAAACATTAACCAAGTATTAAATAAATAAAATCAAATACCAAAGCTAAGACTTGGAAAGGTTGAGATTCCCTCAAAATTATCCCACTTGTTGAAGGCATTTCAAGAACTATACAATAAAGTATAGGGGGGTAAGAGGCCCATATGACTAAAACACCATTTGAACTTCTTTGGGCTCATTGGTTTTATCAATGAGTCTACAACATTTTTCAAAGTCTCAATCTTCTCCAATGTTACATTCCCATTATCTACCGTATCTCGAACAAAATGGAATTGAACATCAATTTCCTTTATCCTAGCATGGAAAGACAGATTCTTTGCTAAACAATTGGAACTTTGACTGTCATAGTGAATACTAATCAAGCCTACATCAAACCCAATATCTATACACAATTATCTAAGCCAAATTGATTTTTTACAAGCATGAGTATTTGCCATTTTCTATGCTTATAATCATGGAGAAAATGACTACAACTTACTCTTCCAACTAATAGCACTAGCATACATAGTAAAAAGATAACCACTAGTGGGTGGATCTTTTGCTATCAATGTCACAAGCCCAATATGAATTCACATATCCATGTACGAATACTTGACATAATTCAAGGTCTAGTAGGATAACCATAATAGCACAATAAATTCTTGAAAGTACCCCCCAAATATCTAAACACTTGCTTTAGTGCATCCCAATATACCTTTCCAAGATTACCCATATATCAACTCTAGAATCCCACTTCTTGGGCAATATTTTTTGTATTATAAACCATAGCATATAT
Organism: Cryptomeria japonica; assembly: GCF_030272615.1. Classification (NCBI taxonomy): domain Eukaryota; kingdom Viridiplantae; phylum Streptophyta; class Pinopsida; order Cupressales; family Cupressaceae; genus Cryptomeria; species Cryptomeria japonica. Next base: position 594,062,196 of record NC_081413.1, read on the forward strand.
AAGACTACCAATGATAAGCACATATAGTAAATTGGCTATGTCCTCCTCCCTTGTAGGAGATTTTGGATAATTTTTTACAGATAATTTTTTCCCTAGTGCTACAAGAACTATCATAGCTCTATAAGTTGTCATGATTAATTTATCCAATACTAAATTTACTTACTTATTGTATCTTGTTCGAAGCTTTCAATTAAGTTTTTATGTTCTGATCTCCATCCCCAAAATGTACAAAGTTGCACCTAAATATTTTATCCAAAATTATATTGAAAACTGAAACTTCAAGCTAGAAATCAAATATCCATTCCCAAATAGTAACATATCATCCATAGATATTGTAATAATAAGAATGAAACCATTATTAATTTTAAAGTGAACACAAAGATCAAATTTAAACTTATAAAATCCCAAGCTCAACACAAGGTTATCTGTTTTTTCTACCATAACCTAGGAGATTATTGTAGACCATACATATACCTTTTCAACATGCAAGCTATATTTTCTCTACCTTTAACCACAAAATTCTATAGCTATAAGATATAAATCCCATCCTCCAAATTACCACATGAAGGAATATCATATTCACAACCACAAAATTCTATAGCTATATTGTGGTAACAAGAATTGAATGGATGTCAACTTTGTAATGGGAGAGAAAATATAAAAACAGTCTATTCCCTCAACTTGGGAATACCCCTTTGTGAGCAAACACACTTTCTTATTATGAACACTACCATCGACACCCTACTTTTTCTAAATCCCTTAAGGAGGATTTAGAGGATCGATATGCCAATATATTTTACCTGCCTCCCCTTGCACTAAAGTGCCTTATGAAAAGAGGATGGTATCATGCTTCCTCTTCATTAGAGAGATAATTTATAGGATTACCAAGAGTCTTTCCTCATTAACATAAGATACCCGAGGAGAGGTAGAAATGCTAGCCTTTTCAATTTCATCTCTAGGATTATCATGAATATTTGTCAACTAAAGCTCTTATATATTCCATCAAATTTTCGTAATAATTTATTATGTAACCACATGAAATATGGATAAAATATTTGAGCAATGATTTATAAGTAGGAAGGATTGTTGAAACCCTTATTATGTTATATGTGAAGATACAATGAAAGAATGCAAACAACATGAAATGGAAAAATCTATTATCCAACCTATAATTTTGATTAAAATGACTAATAATTAATGTTATCGCATGTAAAATAGCAAACAAATCATATTATGTAAAATCTATTATGAAAAATAAGTTTTAAAAATACCAAATCATAAATGTGCAAAAGTGTCAGGTGCACCAAAATGTAAGGTATGGTGAACTAGACCTCAAATTGTATATAATATAATGGTATATCTTCAAGAATGATTATAAATATTAATGAATAAAATGAATATAAATCAGCTCTGAAAATGAGAATAAAAATAAGCATGAGGCTTGTCTGGTTCACCAAAATGTAAGGTGACAGAATTAGAGCTTCACCACTTGTATTGATAAAGCCATTGATTTTACTTAGGACCAACCATGTATTAAGGAGGAAATGGAATTTGATTGATCTAATCGTAAAGGGACTGAATACAGATCAAATTTATCCTCTTTATTTGAGTTGAAACAAAATTTGAATTAGGGTTAAAGTACAATGCTAGATATAGGAAAAAAAATGAGAAATTGACAAAAATTAACATTAACAAAATATTTCAGATATGATGTATAGTTGTAAACCTAGATTTGAGGATGAAAAATAGATCAAAACTTGTGACAGGAAGTTTGGGTAGAATTTTTGGGACCAGGGGGAGTAGGTCATCCTAGTCCTTTGATTATAGGGGCAAACAAACTTCATGTTTTTCAGATCAAGATGATGCATAAAATCCATTTTTAGAAGATCATAAAAAATTTATGGGACCAAGGGTTACAATTCACGATGCTACAATTTTTTCGTTACGGTAACAATAGGTTTTGAAAGGACCCAAAACTCTTTACATCATGTCTTAAACCATGATTAACATTGAACAGTACAAACACATATCAAAAAAGATGCCCAAAATATAACCATAAAACTGGCAACCAAAAAATAGCAAAAGAACCAGAAGATGGCAAAAAAAATAGAAAACAACAAAAGACTAAACCCTATTCTTCAGGCTATCTGCAACCTCAGCCTCAAGCTAAATCATATTTGGTGCCACCTTCTTAAGATCTTGTAGGTCTTGTGGAAGCTTTTCAACCTTTCTCTTCAAATTTTCTTTCGTTCTCTTGCTAGGCCTAGATGATTTTTATTGACCTTTATCTTTTTCCACATTGAGCTCCACAACTAGATTACCTTGATTCACATTCTCCAAGTTGATTACCATAGTACTCATGCTTTCAGCAGTTGCTTTTACAACTTTGTGGCTTATATTCATAATTGTGTGGAGGGAACCCTTAATATTGTTCAACTTTTCTTCAAAACTCGAAAGTTTCCTTTCTTAATCATTCTTCAAATTTTCCATGGCATCAATAGTCCTTTTCAGACAATCAACCATCCAATCTTTCTCTTCTTCGGTCCAAATTGATTTAACACCATAATCCCTACTAATACCAGTGCTAGATGCCTCCATCACCTCTAATTTACTTCTAGTATCCCTTTGTTTAAACTATAATTCCTTGATCTCATGGAAGACCCATTTAAAAAGACTGAAGAAATTAATAGCACTATTTTTTGCCAAACCAATAACATTAGATGACTACTCACAGTTAGGTTTCAAGTGTTGGGAATCAACATTCAACTCCAAGTGGGACTAGGATCTTTCTTGACCATAAGAAGCGGGGTGAGGACAGAGAGAGCCACTCGTATCAGGGGATAAACGAACATTATAATTTTCCATCCCACAGGGAGGGTCACCCATCTCCGCATCTTTCCCCTTACCCAACCCAAAACTTTCCTTTCTCCCCACAACTTTATTTTGTCATCATCAGGGGAAGGGTCAAAGGAAATCCTAGTGTAGCTCCAATAGCTTCAACAAGGTGGTTGGTCTGGCTACCCAAGGGGAGTGCCATAGCTGCACTATAGTTATAGCAAAAATAAATTATTAAAGTTAAAGGCAAGAGGATGCTCATGAATACATGGTCAATAGAACCCATGCCCGAATGTTTTTCAATATAAGATACTACAAATATCTATGATGAAGAACAAAGGATATTTCTTTGAAATCACATGTGATAGTCTAAAAGTTCAAGACAATTCATACAATGGTGGCAGTGTAATATAAAGGCAAGTCTATCATCATTTAGGAGAGACATCAATATGAAAAGTATAATTATACATTTTTTTGGACTATATGAATACATCAAATAAGGGTGAAATTAATGAAGGTTACAGTCAAACTAAGGCTTGGATACAATGGATAAGGAAATCATAGTAGTCTTATTAAATTCATAATAACATAGTGGTTTGCTACATTGAAGGGACTAGTTTACAGTCAATAGAGAAAGGTACTTTGATAGGGTTGACTCTTTGAAAGGCATTAAGATAGTGAGTAATTCAAAAAAAATGTGAGAAAGATCTGCATGAAGCTTCAAGTGATAGAAGCACCAAGAGAAGTAGATTCATACAAAAGTTGTGCAAATCCGCTTTCTCTTAATGACAACATACCTAGTGGATATAACTATCATTTTATATAGTGTGAAGAAGAGGACTCTTCTATGTCATATGAGGAGAATACAAGTTATCGGACAACTGTGGAGAGAACAGTTGAACCATGTTTCTATAAACATGCAAGACCATCATAAAGGATAATAAAGATTAATAATGTTAGTTATAGTAATATGCAACCATTATCTACCTATCTAGTAGATTAGAGGATAATTTTTGAAACTTACAAGGAGTATATTTATGCCTTGGATTTTTTTGTGGAATAAGTTAAAGAAAAGTAAATTCTAGAGACCAAGATGGAGTCAAACCAGTAGGATAAGACAAGCATCTCGTTTATGAATTTAAAACATGTTGCTCTAATATTTAGGAAGTAGTGTTCCAAGCTAAAAGTGTATGCTAGGGTTAGATATCGATGAGTTTTTACCTTATTTTGGAGTAAGATTGTAATTGAAAGGAGGTTATTTGAAGTTAATTTTCTTTGTAGTGTAACATATATTGGATTCTTTCTAGTAGAAAATGTGTATTGTAACTCAAGAAGGAGGTTCTATCTAGCTTATAAGTTAGTATTGTAATTGTGTGTGGTGAAAATGGAAGAATAAAAACTATTGTAAAACCAACAAAGATCCAACTACTAAAAAATAAAATAAAAAATAAAAATAAATAAATAAAAAAAATAAAAAAAAATAAAAAAAATTAAAAGAAATTAAAAAAATTAAAATTAAAATTAAAATTAAATTTTTTTAAAAGAATGTAGTTCTACAATAAAAATCTACCATACACCAATGAAGAACCTAAAAAATGCAAAGAATCAAAAACATGAAAGACTATATCATCATTCACGTGTTTAGTAGGGTTTGATCTCCATTGTTTCCTATCTCTATTGATCTTGCTTGATATGGTTGCTCTTAGATTTTGTATTGTGCACAAGAGCTCAACAAAGAATGGATTGTGGTTGTGTAGACACTTGAGTGATTGATCACATGAAAATTGATTAAGGTTGGTAGATTGAAGATTAGGGTTATGAAATGATGAAGGAATTCTCTAATATAGAGAACACCTTAGAAAATGGAGAGATAAGATTAAGACGTGGAAGGATAAATGGTTGGTTAAGATTAAAGGGTTTGTATAGAAAATAGTAAAAATATTAGAAAGGTGGTTAGAGGTAAATTAAGAGATGAATGACAAGTGTCATGGAGTTGGAAAATGATAATGAATTAATTAAATAAATAAAAAATATATTTAATTTATAGAAGTGGGACCAATTAAATAAATTAAATATTTATTTAATTCAGGTAAAGGATAATTTAAATAAATAAAAATATTTATTTAAATGTGGAAATGCTAGAAGAGGATAAGTGAATTAATTAAATCAGTAAAAATGTATTTAATTAATAGAAGGCTTAGGATGAAAAAATTAAATAAATAAAATATTTATTCAGTTAGGCTAGGACAATTTTAGTTGTCTATAGTAATTCATTATAAGACTTGTATGTAGCTTATAAGAATGTTTTTATCAATGAAAAAGTACTTTTTCTTCTCTAATTTGTATTTTGTGGGCAAACATGGTTGATTGATGTTTTTTTTTTTGGTGATTAATATATAAATCCTTAAAGTAAGTCTTATTTCCTACAATGCCTTCATGCAAAAATAACATGTTTTATGCAAGTTATAGTTTGTGTTACTAATTTTAGTAAGTTTTGGTTGTGAAAACTATTTTTTTCCTTCCATAGTGCGAAAATATCAAACTTTATATGAAACGCAGATGTACAAATAGTCAAAACTTGAGTTGTGTGAGAAATAACTTGTTTGAACATGAAATAAATTATATGGTAAAAGAGTAGTATTGGTCTCAAAGTCATTTCGTGCATCACCTTTTAAGTCCTAAATTTTATTTCATGTTTTCTCTCCCCTCCTCTTCAACAAGCAGCAATATTTTAGGTGCTTTCCAAAGAAACCAACCCTCTCTAGAGGTTGCTCAGAACTATGTGAGACCATCCCATGTTTCATTTGATGGATAAAAAACATTTAGCTAGAGTATGATCCATGACATAATAGGAAATATATGTTTTATACTTGTATGAGTTTACGCATCACCTACATGTCATTACATTGGTGCATATTCATGGAGATTTAGGCTTACATGTATGTACATGATGTGAATCTATGATATTTTGTTGTTCAAATTATAGATCTTTCTTATATTTTTCCATTTTTTTTTATGTTTAATGAGTTTTGGTTTGCACAAAGTTTATGTGAGAGTTCTTGTTGCATGTAAGACATTCATCTTTTTCAAAATGTGGGTTTTATTGACTTTTTGTTTAAAATTTATGGTTTTACAGAAATGTGATACTCCTTAATTTGAGTCATTCATTATTTGTAAGTTTTATTTATGTTTTATTATATCCAAACTTACATGTTTGGTTTTAAAATATGTTTTATTATTTCATCAAAATGTTTATGTTTTAAAACTATGCAACAATCTTATTTGAACTGTAATTAATAGGGGTTTTTGAGTTCAAAATGGACTTTTTCTACATGGTTAGGGTAGGTTGCATATTTCTTTCCTTATGGTTTTTGCTAGGTTTTTGAACCATATCTATTGTACCTTGTGGATTTGGTGGATGTTAAAGATTAATTTTCTCTAATATTGTGTCGTAAAAATTATACACTTTATCTCTAGTTGTCTCTTATTTTCTCATTACAAATGTGGCATTGAATCTATTACTGTATAGTTGAAGACTTGTGACTTGTAAATTTTTAGTTTCAATTGGAGCATTGTATTATGAAACAACTTGCACAAAAGATGAATATACTGTGAAATATGTTGAAAATTCTTTATAATAGGTGAGAATAAAAAGCCAGGTCAATTATAATTATATTAGATGAGATAATATATGAATGTGCTAGTCCTTAAATTCTTTGTGTGTGTGTTTAAAGAATAAAATTTGGTTCCAATATGATTGTTCTTTCATTATCGAGCTCAAGTAATATTGTTTATTCAACTTATGTTACACCCAATTACTCTCTTCAAGTAGAAAGCACAAAAAAAATTAATGTATCTGTTTTGTTGTCGATAATCCAAGCTCGTAGGAAACATCGCCTAACTTTTACATGATTTGATATGGGCCATAATATTTTTGAGACAACTTTTTTGTTATTTTTTTTGTTGTCTTAGTGTCATTTTCTTGTAAAGTTGCAATATCAAGAAAACCTTATCCCCAACTTCAAAGCTTCTATCGTAGGATTTGTCATGACATCTTTAAAAATAGGCTTGTCATGTTAGACCACATAACGAGCATCTTTTAACAACTAACAACTTATTTTTAAATGTGCCAAGATGTGGAAAAATGCCAACACAAAATATTATGCCCCTTTTGGTGGAGAAAAAATATCTAATAACATATACCCAAAAATGATGAGAAAATATAAAATGATAATAAATAAAGTATTTGTAATTGCTAAGGTTGAGAGATGTTAATTCCCAACATACCTTACCTAATTAGTTCCATAGTAAATTTTAGTCCTTCCTCTTTTTCATTTTAATGGGTCTAGAATTATTTCATTTTGTTCAATACATATTAATTTATCAATAAAATTATTTTCCATAGTGCTCCAATTTATTTGTAACTTCATCATGTTTAATTTTATCTTTATATCAGTTTCTTCTAAGGAAAGATGTATTTAATTTTTTGTAATGTTAGATCTTTTGTTGTACATCTTTTATATCTCTTTACACAACCAAAATTTGTTTATATCAATTATAATATTTCCTTTTTTTTTCTTTTTTTTTTTGCTTTACTTTCATTCAAAACTAACTTCCCTTGCTCATTTTTCTTATAATTTTGTAAATTATTTAATCTATCTACTACATTCAATATCTTTCGATTCTAAATTTTCCCATTCTTTCCTTGTGATATTTGGATATTATCAACTGTAACTCTAGGGAACAAATTCATTCGTTTCATTTTTATATTATTAAATTAAGAAAATATTTGTAAATGGCTTAAAAATTTGTTGCTCTATTTTCTCATCTTCAACATCATTAAAATAGTAAGTGTTTTTTCCATCTTTCTCTTTCACAAAATATTTTGAATTTTACCTCTTTTATTTTATTTTTATACACTACTATTTAATTGCCTCATTACTAACACTCTATCTCAAAGGGAAGTACTCTTTCTTTGCGTTCAATTCTTCACTATAAAAATTACCTTGTAGTTGATCCATTTACTTGAACTTCCCAATTATTCATATTTTAAAAAAAATCAAGTTTGACATTTGTTTGACAAACTCCCCTGTACACTATCTCAAACTTGATGATTGTTTACAAGCTATCTTATAAATCTATCCAAATGGAGCTAAAGGGTGTTTCAATGGCAGGCGAGGATGACCTAAGATTTAGAGAACATGTTATGAGAGCCATCGGTCGCCTAATTCCACCGAGAATAAGGTTTCCCTACTCTTCCATGCAGAATGCAACAACACGCATTTGGCTGGTAAATTCAGTTTTGTTAGCTTTTAGTTTCGAAATTTATCTATTTGCTTGTACTCTCAGACTGACTTACAGTATCCAAAATATTGTTGGCAGGAAAAAGCATCAGCCATCAAGGGCATCCACGTTGGAGGATTGTACGAGGGAGGAGGCAATGGGATAATCACACTTAGCAGGTCTTTCTATAACTTCAGCTCGAAGGGATTTGAGAATGAAGTTTCAACTCTTGAATTTTCAAATGGGCGCAATTCAATAGAAAGGTTAAATAATGCACTCCAGTATCTCACCTGTTCGCCAAGCTTGGAAATGACACCACCCACAAGTGAAATCACGGTGAGCTTTTTTGTATATTTTAAATTTTGTTTAAACTTTATTCTTCCTTCTGAAGAGATAACTTTGTCTACACTTTGATTGTTTTTTTTTGGTAGTAAATAATTGTTGTTCCTTAACTATAACTATTTTGCATTGTTTATTATAATGTACAGGAACAAGGTGTGTACTCCAAAGGTCCAGAGTTCATTCTTATGATACTGTTAATTAGGTACCCAATACCCAATAAATTCATGAATGATAATTTGATGCACATATCTAGAGATTTCCATAGATATTGGAGAGGAAGGACTCGCATCATTGTCCACTCAGAGAGGTATACAATTATAGAGTTATCGAGACCCTAAAGCCTCAAAGGTTCAATGTGATTCATCAAACATTGAACAATATGCATTGCAAATAACAACTTCATGACCAAATTCAATTTGGTACTTATGGAACAAATTTAAAATTATGATATTAAAAATAAACATTAGGTTGAGAGAGTGGAATTGGGATCAATCACACGATAATTCCATTGGCCAAGCCAACTCTCTTACCCAAGTTAAATTTGAAGAAATTATTGAGAGATAAGATTTGTATTAGTTAAAAAATACATAATAAATAAATTAGTGAACACATATCATTCTAAAACAAATGTTTTCTTATGTGTATATATAATTAATTTTTAATTGAATAAATATTATTGAAAAATGTTACAATAACGATAAACGTCTAGAAATGAACTTTTTTTTCTTAAAATTAATGAAAATCAAATTTTAGAAAATAATTTAAGATACCTATATTAAATTTTTTAAGATAACATAAGAATAAAATTATTAGTGTTCAAAATATAATTTCTAAATAATGATTTTTATTTTTTTTAATACCAGAGATTAAGAGGGTGAAATAAGGGAATTACACAAAGTAGTCTATAATTTGTTAGAAAAAAATATAACATAATATAAGGTCTAATTTTTCTAGATTGTTGACGTTTTCATAAAAATTCATGAACATCTTTAGTGAAAGTTAGCTAACATTGTGTATTTTATACTATTTATTTTATGAAAAAAAAAATTAATATTTTAGTCTTTATTATTTGTTACATAGACACATCTTGGATAATTAAAAAAATTAAGCATGTGACCCTCTATTTTTTTAAATATTAGTTTTTTAATGTGAATAAAATAGAACCCAAAATTTGAAAATATGATTCCATAATTATTTTTTGATTATCTTAGACTCAAGAGGGTATTCCTAGAGATTTTTTTCTAACAAATTATGGACTACTTTGTGTATTTCCCTTATTTCACCCTCTTAATCTTTGATATTAAAATAAATAAATCATTATTTGGAATACAAAAAATTTTATATATAGAACCCAAAATTTCAAAATATGATTCTATAATTATGTGTAATATCTCTAGGAATACCCTCTTGAGTCTAAGTTGAGTCCAAAGTGTAGGAGAGTTTATCCATTCTTATTAACTGACCCTTCACCATCAGTGATTTGTTAATGAACCATTGTTTAAATTGATGACATCAAATATTATTAAAGATTAAAATTAAGTTCTAGAGTTGTTGAGCAAAACTTTTGGGGCCAATAGATTAAGCATTAAATTTTGGTGTCATATTTTTAAAAAATAATGGAAATCATACAAAAAATAAATAATTGGCTAGTGTGTTACTATCATGTTCACATATTTTATGATTTAAAAAATACTAGTATGGGTAATACTTAATGTGTAAGATACCACATAATGGTATGTGACTCCTCTTCCTTGGAATAATCTATCTCAACTTATTAGAAGGCTCATGTTCATGGTGGTTTAGCACAACTAACTGCAAAGTTAATGATATCTCACTTACTTCTATTGAAAAGAAGTAAGTCTTACATCAAGGTTCCTTTTGAGTTAAATATTCACCATAGAGATAGCTAAGTAGTCTATGTGATTTGTTTACAAGGTTGCCTTTGCTGGTTATATCTAGATTAGAGTTGAAATAATGATCATTTTTAATTAAAATGCCTAGATCTATTTTGATATGTATCATTCAATACTTTTCTAACGTAGATTAGTAAATATTTCTTCATCTATGTGATGTGAATTGAGAAGATCTTAAACATTCAATAACTCTAAAAATTAAAGACTAATCTAGATTTCTTAACTTAACTGTTAGAGTTATCTTGTATTAGCTAATAATTATTTATTTAATTATTAGTCTATTATACTCTATGTTTAAGCTAAACTTAGGCATTTAGTAACATTGTAGGTATTTCGTAATTATTCTAATTATTAAATACTATTTATCCCTCTAGGGTTTCTTTAGGGTTACACATCTTTAGGGTTTCTATTCTCCTGTCATAAGGATTGTATTGTAACTTTTCTTTTTCAATTCTCTCTCTGAAATGATAATCTTTTCTTCAGAGTCTTTTTTGTGTTATGTCTCCAATCTTCTCTTGTGACGGGTATTTTTCTTGCAGATGCTCTTGGGATCTTAGAAGTTGTACTTTCTCAACTTATTCATAGTATCAGAGCCATCATCTGTTGCTACTTGTTCTTGATTTCTTTTCAAAAGATTTTTTCTGGAGGCAAGGGTTTAAATTTTTTTTCAAAGTGTTTTAGTTTCGATCTGGGGTATCTTTTTTTGTTTCTGTCCATTTTGAGCTCAAAAGGACCTCACCATTGAACTCAGAATACCCAAAAACCCCCATTTTCATATAAAATTTGTCCAGTTTGGACTAGTTTAGCTCTAGAAAAAAAAATTTGAGTTTGGCCCTTAGAGGCACATTTTTCAAGAGGGGTTTTTTTACCCTCTTTATGCCCTACAAGAGGGGTTTTTTTTTCTTTTTACCATAAGTTGGGCAAACAGAGTCGGATTTTTGAAAACGAATGGGCGCCGGAAAGCTCTTTTCAAGCCCTACTCAGATCTGGTGGTGAGATTTGCTAATTTTTTCATTTGGTACTTGTTTTTTGCTGTCCAATTTAGTGCTCTTTTCTGCACTCTGAGGGCCACAAATTGGACAAACGGACTCCGTTTTCGGAAAATGAATAGGCATCGAAAAGGTCTTGGAGAGTTCTTCTCAGATTTGGAGTTTTTGTTTTCTAGAAAAATCGCTAGGTACACAAGATAGTGTCTCTCGCATTTTCCTTGCTCTTGTCTTCTTTTCTAGCTATCAGATTGTACTAGGTTTTTGTTTTACATATTGTGGGGGGGCATTATTTTTTACTATTTTCTGTAATTTACTTTTAGAAAATCAGAACACCCAAACTCAAAACAAATAAACAAAAACCCCTTTCTGCATCTTTTGTCTAGTCTGAAAGATCACTTAATTAAAAAAATCAAGAGCAGGTTCAGGTACAGGTGCCCATCGCAGATTCTTCAATTGAGCTTCTTACATCCCAGAACTATCACCTCTGGAAAGCTCGTATGATGAGGCTTCTCAGATCAAGGGGGTTGTGGTCTTGTTTGGATGTGGATCAATCGTTGTTGCAGCGTCCTTTTGAGATTCTTCAGCACCGGAATAAGATGGATGAGGTTATGGGTGTCATCTCCTTACATGTTTCAGATAGCTTTCTTTTTCATCTTGGTGGTTTACTCACTCCTCAGGCTATGTGGTCCAAATTTAAAACTCTCTTTAGTACTTTCAATGAGTTCAGAGCATTACTGATTGAGGTCGAGCTCTCTTCCTTGTTACCTAAGTATTTTCCTTGTTACAGACCTAGAGTGTATCTACCTGATTCTCTCTAAGCTTCGAGGTCCCTATCAGATATTTGCCTCCACATTTTATTCTACTATGGATGCGTTGGGTACACGCTTCACCATGCCTACTTTTGATGTATTCTGTGATCGCTTGACTGGTGAGCAGGCTCACCTATCTCAGTTGGACACTCTCATAGGATCAAAACTGAAAGCATTGGTTGCTCAGACATCTAAAGAGAACAAGAAGCAGAAACCGAAGCTTAAGAAGGATTCAGCTAGCAGTGAGCATTTCTCCAAGCCACCACCTAATTCTAATTATAAACCAAAGTCCTATCCCAAACAACAACACTCTTCTAAGTCTGGTGAGTCTTCCTCCAAGACGAAGAAGAGATCAGATGAACTTTGCACTTTCTGTGGCAAAGAAGGTCATCCAGTTTCTCGCTGTTGGAAACAATTAGAGGCCTTGGAGCTAGCCATGCAGCAACATCATATGTATCCTCCTCAGCCTCCATCTTCCTCTTCTACTGGGAAAGGACATACTCTTTCTACATGAGTTATTCCTTCTGCATCCACTTGGATTATTGATTCTGGGGCTTCTCACCACATGACACACTCACCACAGCTTGTTACCTCACTTGCTCATAGTAATACTTTATAAATTGCAATTGGTGACTCAGCACAACTTTTAGTTTCAGGTTCAGGTTTTGTTCCATTGACAGGTAGTTGTTTTCAGGATGTTCTTTTGGTTCCTGACATTTCTATGAACCTCCTCTTTGTTTATCAGATCTGTCATTTTGGTTTTGATAAAGCGGTTGAGTTCTCACCACACGATGTGGTTTTTCGAGAGCTCCATGATCCTGATTTGGTTGTGGCTACTAGCAGTGTTGATCTCGATTCTCGGTTATATCGATTTGATGGATTTGAGATTCCAGATGGTTCAGGTGTTTCTCTTATAGAACCTACAGATTCAGTGATCAGATTGTGGGATGAGCGTTTTGGCCATGTCAACTACAGATACTTACAATAGATGAGCACACAGGAACCTGTTATTGGGCTCCCTCAGATATCCTGTACTAATGGTGTATGTCAAGGTTGTGCACTTGGCAAGCATCACCATGATCATTTTCCTACAGGCAGAGCCACCTGTGCTAAGGAACCTTTGGATTTGATCCACAATGATCTTATGTCATTTTTTACTCCATCTTTTTCAAGGTCCAAGTATGTGCTCACTTTCATTGATGACTTCTCTAGATGCACATGGCTGTACTTTCTTAAGTACAAGTCTGATGTCTTTGATTCATTTTGAGTCTTTAAGACATTTGTAAAGAAACATTTTGGTCTTTCTATAAAGAGGATACACACAGATAATGGGAGAGAATATGTGAATCAGGCTTTTACATATTTCTGTATAGAGCATGTCTCAGCATCAGTTATCAATTCAACCTTCCCCTCAGTAGAATGGTGTTGCTGAGAGAAATAACACTAAGGGAGATGACCAATTATATCCTTCATTCATGTTCTATGCAACCTGCTTTTTGGGCCGAGGAAGTTAATTGTGCCACCTATATTCAGAAACGGATGCCTCATGTACCATAGCTCTGGTTGACTCCTGAGGAGGCTTGGTCCCATGTCAAGCCCGATGTTTCTTCATTCCAAGTTTTTGGTAGTGAGGCTTGGGTGTTTATTCCAGATGCTCAGAGGAAAGCCATGGAGAGGAAGAGACGACCACTCATTTTTTTGGCTACTGTGAGGATGTTAAGGTGTACAGGTTGTTTGATCCTGATTCCAAAGAGATCCTGTTTAGGCGGGATGTCCAGTTTGATGAGCACCTTCCTCAGATGGATTCTCCATCAGCCACTTGTCCCTCACTACCTCCTCCTCCCTCTTCATCTTTTGAGGATTCCTTCTTCCTTGAGGATGATGCAGATGATGGTCCACCTTCACCACCACCACCACCACCACCCACTGCTCAGCCTTTGCCCAAGTGGGCCCGGTTTACAATTGATGTTGGTTCTATGGAAGGTGATCCTACTGACACTCATCGTGCTCATGCACAAACATCTAATTCTAGTCTTCTAAGTCATGCCATTTTGGATGATCCTTAGAAATTTTCAGAGGCGATAGGTCACCCAGAGTGGGATAGGTCCATGGATGAGGAGTATTCTTCTTTGATGTGGAATCATACTTGGGATCTTTGTTCTCTTCTGAAGGGAAGAAATTTGGTTCGATGCAAGTGGGTGTATCGTACCAAGTATACTACAGATGGTTTTATTAATAAGTATAAGGCTCGTCTTTTTGCGAAGGGGTTTTCTTAGGTGGAGGGTATTGATTACTCCGAGACCTTTGCTCTTGTCACCAAGATGAATTCTATTCGCTTTGTACTTTCTCTGGCAGCTTCACAGGGATGGACCATTTTTCAGATGGATGTGAAGAGTGCTTTCTTACATGGAGACCTTCGTGAGGAGATCTATATGGAGCAGCCTCAGGGATTTGTGCAGGATTCCTCTTTGGTTTGCAGACTTTGATATTTAGTGTATGGTCTCAAATAGGCTCCTCGGACCTGGTATGAGAAGATGGACTCTTTCTTGCTTTCCACACTCTTTTCACATTGTCATTTCGATCCTATAGTTTACATTCAGTGTCAGGAGGTTGATATAGTTATTCTTGTTCTCTATGTTGATGATCTTATCATTACCGGTAGCTCGTCCTCCTTGATTCAAGATATTCAGTGAGCCTTGATGGAGCAGTTTGAGATGACAGATCTTGGCCTTTTGCACTATTTTTTGGGTCTCCAGGTTATTCAGTCTTCCAATGGAATGTCCATACTTTAGCAAAAGTATGCTCTTGATATGCTTCACAGATTTGACATGCTTACTTGCAAGCCTACACCCACACCATTTCAGTCAGGTGTTGTTTTGTCTCCCACTTGTTCTAAACCTTCTGTGGATTCTACCTTATATCGACAGTTGGTTGGCAGTTTGTTGTACCTGACACATACCCACCCGGATCTTTCTGTTGCGGTTAGTTTTGTCTCTCGATTCTCCCATGATCCTAATGAGATCCATTGGCAAGCAACCAAACGTATTTTGTGGTTTACTCAGTTTGAGATTCACTATACTTCAGGATCCCCTCACATTGTTAGCTTCATTGACTCAGATTGGGCTGATGATGCTCAAGATTGGAAGTCTACTTTTGGATTTTTTTCTGCCTTGGTTCTAGTCCTATCACATGGTCTTGCAAGAAGCAATCTTCTATCTCATTATCATCTACAGAGGCTGAGTACCGAGCAGCGGTGTTAGCTAGTAAGGAGGTTTTATGGCTTCGACAGTTGATGGCTGAGTTTGGGTTCCCTCCTAATAGTCCCACTATTCTTTGGTGTGATAATCAGAGTGCCATTCGCCTTTCTAGAAACCCAGTGGAGCACCAGGGGTCTAAGCACATTGAGATTCACATGCACTTCATCAGACAGTTGATTCAGGATGGCTTTCTCATCTTGGAGTGTGTTCCTATAGAGGAGCAGGTTGCTGACATCTTCATTAAACCTTTTGCATCTCCGTGCTATCTTCAGTTGCACTCTATTCTTGGGGTTAAGGAAGTTGTCCTTGGGGGGTCTCATTGAGGCCTTCCTTCGTTGATGTTCTTTTCCGCATGATTTTCCCATCTCTTTTTGGAGTAGAGTTTTTTCCCATGTGGTTTTCTCTATTTATATGTTTCAAAGAGATTTGGTTGTAATTGGGTACCTCATCAGGCCTTGTTGTTGGGACCCAAAATTGCCGCCTTCTTGTAGTTGCATTTTGCTTTCCTGCATTTAGTGTTTTTAGCTTCCCCCTAAGTTCATCTTAAGGGGGGGTGTTAGAGTTATCTTGTATTAGCTAATAATTATTTATTTAATTATTAGTCTATTATACTCTACACTTAAGCTAAACTTAGGCATTCAATAATATTGTAGGTATTCTAATTATTAAATACTCTTTATCCCTTTAGGGTTTCTTTAAGGTTGCACATCTTTAGGGTTTCTATTCTCCTATCATAGGGATTGTATTGTAACTTTTCTTTTTCAATTCCCTCTCTGAAATGATAATCTTTTCTTTAGATCCTTTTTTGTGTTCTATCTCCAATCTTCTCTTGTGACAAGTTTTTTGCTTGCAGATTCTCTTAGGATCTCAGAAGTTGTACTTTCTTAACTTCTTCAATAACTAAGACTAAAGAGAGAAACACTACAAATCAAAACCTTTAGCATGTCCTTATACATATATCTATAAATTATAGTTGTGTGAAGTATTATGTCCTCAATAAAACGTCAAATCAAAAAGAATAACAACTACCAAACCCATTTAGTCCCTTGAACGAAATAAACATATATCATGTAATCAATATGTATGTACTAATAAAGACTAATAAACCATCTCTCAAACTCAATATCAATGAACACCTTCATAAATAAATCTCAAATGAACAAGGAAATAACCAATGCTAAAAATCTCTCAAACTGAATCCTTCAAAACTAACCATCTGTCCATAACTCAAGATCCATGTATTTATGAAAGATAAGCACAAATATAAGGAACTGAAAAGGAATAACGGGAAATACCTCTCAAGTGATAAACTATTGAGTAGATAAATAGTGAGAATGTGAATTCCCATCAAGATACCCAAGTCATCATGACTCACACTAAGAACAATCTCTTCTCAATTCTATACTAGGTGAATCCTCTTTGATCTTCCTGCTGAACCCATCAACTATCTCAACACATATATCTAATCACAAGATAATACCATCATCACTTGTGTTTCCAGGTATCTATGAAAACTTTTAACCAATCAATCCATGCCAATCTCCAAATGCAACATAACACCATCATGAAGTAATCAGGAAAATGATCATGTACCCAATACAAAGAGAACTTACAAGATCAATGTTAAAGCTCTACTATAGAATTAAGAACATAAACATGACAATATGATCAACTATCCACTCCTAAGAGATAACATTCTCTATATGAACATATCAAATAATAATACCTTGCCAGAAATCTAATCATGAAATCATGAGTGTACCATGACATAATATTAACCATCCTATCAAACAAGGATATGTCAAATGAATGGATAAACCACACCTCAACCAAGGACTCCTTGAAACCTCAAAGGTGTCAACATCCTCAAATATCATGAAGATAACCACCTCCTATTAGTGTACCTACAAATGTGAAAGACCCTTGTGTAGAAACATGATCTAAGACATCATCCAAAATTAGCACACTAAGAAGATCATCTACCATCCAATGGTGAATACACATCATTGCCACAAACTCCCACCAAACTCTGATATTGAGCTCTCCATATCACCATGATATAACCATATCCTAAATGAAGATCATCCAAGTTTACACACATACAACTAAAATGTCAATAATATAAAGTAAACCATGAACTCCAAGCCAAGTAGATACAAAACTATCAAACAAACCATCAGGAACCAATTGTACATAAGGACATCATCATTGTCAGAATATCCCACTAAAGGTGTAGCCAAGTTATCCATGGCATCATGCTAAAACTATCCTCTAACATCAAAATATGCCACTGAAAGTGTAACCAAGCTATCCATGACATTATGATAAAACTATACTCGAACATGAGAATCAACTAAATCCATCTAACAATCAAAGAACTCAATATCAACATCATGAGCTCCCAAAAGATAAAGCAACCATGATCCTCAAACAAGATGCACCGCCATAATTAATCAAAAAAGTAATCAAATCACCACCAAACAAAGCACCTATAAATTCAATTATGTCATGCAAAAGTTCTTAAACACAAGGAACATCTATGATATCATAATCACAACCACAAAGCAAGCATTTAACTCCCAATATATCCAACTATAGGCATCACATTGCAAAACAATAGGTCCTTCACCATGAATGCACCTAGCAACAATATCTCTCCTGCAAAAGATGACAAAAAAATCAATAAACCATGTGACTAAACCAAGCCACCTATCTGAATATGTATTGAAATAATGAAAGGTCTATGAGCATATGCAACCTATATCCAAGTCACATATGCAATCTTACAAGTATAGAGAACCTACAACACTGTGCAACTTGTAGACCCAACAATTTAACATACAAAATCGAATCCAAACTAATAACCATGTCAACATGAGAGAAATTGGTGTAGTCACCAGTAAGGAGAAACCTCAAAGAGATCAGTTTGAATCAGTCAGCAACAATAAACACAACGAAAACAAAAGGATACGATAGAGGCAATGCATAATAGATTAAATTATAACATGAAAAATGATTACAACCAACCAGTAACAACCAGGTTATAGACAATCGGCTCATAGGCTTGTTAGAACATACTAAAAGTACAGAATAGATCACAACTGGGACCTCAAATCTCAAGATCTATTGTCTATGCTCGGCCTAGCTACCTTTGTTGCATTCTTATGTGCAATTAAAAAGATATATACGATCCAAGAGGATTCGATCAGCCCAAAAAGAGATCAAAACTCGAAGAACAAGACCTGACGTGTAAAACCAACAAGGTCGGCCTTCACCAAAGAAATCCTTCCGAAAATCCAAAGGATGAAGTGTAGGTCATGGGAAAAGGTTGACCACACATGAAGGAACATCATAATCAACACCCAATGATCTGTAAGCTTCAGAAGGGGTTCTGGTAGATCACCAAAATAGGTCCAGGCAACCAGTAAAAAGAAACTGTCAACTGATAACAGGAAACTATCATGGAAACCAATAGCGATAACTTGCCGAAAAATGATCCAAATGTGATGCACTCTAGAAATAAGAAAGATGATCAAGTCTTTCAAGTAGAATCCAGCTCCACAGGATCTAGTGAGCCAAAACTAGTACAAACATAAAGAAATGTTTAAACCACAAATAAAAAGAAAAACAAAAGGAAAATATTTTTTATTGATGCAAGATTGCCATGAACAGGGGATGCTCCTGCGTCAAACATCTAGGGTTATTGAAAAAGTGAGTGTCTCACTTTTCTAGTGTCAAAGGAAAACCAAGGTGTTCTACCTTTGCTTGAGAAATCCAAGATGAATCTTCAATTGATCTGCCCTTCCACTTCACCAGGTACTCCTGATACCGACTTCTCTGGGTACTACGCCCAATTGTACTATCCAAAATGTCCTCAATATAATCTGGTTCCTTTTGGGGCAACTATTTCTCCTAGTCTGCTATACTATCTTCACTGAATTCTGATTCATGATACTCCTGAAGGTCTGCAATATTGAATATAGGTGATATGTTCAAGTCATCCGGTAACTCCACTTTATATGCATTTACGAAACTGAATTTCCTCAAGATCTTACAGGGTCCAAACTTCTTCATCTGCAACTTATTATAGGTTCCAACCTAGAATCTCTCTTTTCTCAGATACACCATCACTTCATCACCAACTTCAAATTTCTTATGTATCCTTTTCTTATCTGCCTTCTCCTTATACTTGTTGTTCATATCTTCCAAATGTTGATTAACCTAAATATGTAAGGATGCCATGTGATCTACAAAGTCTTTTGCTTCCGAACTTCTCTGGTCTTCATTGTTGATATACCTCTACGATGCACTTTGGTAACTATCTCAAAATGTATTTTTTGGGTACTATTCATTGAATTGTTGTAGGAAAACTCTGCTTGTGCAATAATCAAATCCCAACTTTCGGTTTTATCTCCCATCAAACATCTCATCAAATTTCTCAAGCTCCGGTTAACTACTTTTGTCTGTCCATCAGTCTGTGGGTGAAAAGTAGAACTGAACTTCAAATCTATCTTCATCTTCTTCCAAAGTGTTCTCCAAAAGTAACCAACAAATTTAGCATCTTTGTTTGAGACTATACTCTTAGGTAACCCATGCAATCTCACTACTTCCTTGGAAAACAGGTCTGCCACATGCACTGCATCTGATGTCTTCCTACAAGGTATGAAATGAGCCATCTTAAAGAATCTATCCACCACCACAAATATAGAATCATTCCCTCTCTATTTTTTAGGTAATCCTAGTATGAAATTCATGCTTATATCCTCCCAAGGTCTTATCGGTACTGTCAAAGGTTTATACAATCCCACATTCTGACTACTCCCTTTTGCAATTTGACAAAATCTACAACTTTGCATATATTTCTTAATGTTAGGGTTTCAAGCAAATCCGAAGCAAAGATGAACTAACAATTATATGCAGATTTAAATATAAAAGATAAAGAAATAAAACAAGACACAGTTAACATAGAGATTTAATGTGGTTCACCCATAATGGGTTATGTCCACCATACACAGTCATCCAATCTTTCTTATTATCTAACAAAAATAGTAAATCAACCTTACAATGCCTTAAGCATCCCAGCCGCTTATAACATGCATTTTTAAAGCGACAAACAAAGTCGGCCTTTTTAGGGTTTTATTACAATATAGGTTTTCATCAACAAAAAAAGGGCAAAAAAATAAATAAATTTCTCGGGGTTGTCGCCCCCTAACCCCCACAGCGGACTACGCCCGCTTTCCCGGGGCCCGGCCCGACCCCAGACCCCGACGAGGATACATGCTAAGTGTACAATACTTTGCTGATTAGTCGCCACATATCAACAATCTCCCACTTGGAGACTGATCAAGCTCCACACCAAACAATCTCCCACTTGGAGACTGATACTAGATGACACCACTATACTTGCAACATCCCCTGGATAAAACACTTGGACTTGACTAGTATAAATTCCACAATTATCAATCAAGAAGACCAACAGAAAATGATGAAGAAATCAAATTTTCTTGTGGAACTGCCTTCGTGAACATATCTGCAGGATTCTCACTTGTGTGAATCTTCTCAAGCTGTAACTGACCCTCCTTCAAAACAATCCAGATGAAGTGGTACCTAAGCTGAATGTGCTTGTTCCTTGAATGAAAAATAGAGTTCTTTGCAAGATGAATGGCACTCTGGCTATCTGTATACAATGGGTGATCCTCTTGTGTCTGGCCCAATTCCTTTAGAAAACATTGTAACCAAATCATCTCCTTGTTGGCTTCTGTAGTAGCAACATACTCAGCTTCAGTGGTTGAAAGTGCAACAACCTTTTGCAGCCTAAAAATCCAACTGACTGCAGTTCCCTTTATAGTAAAAACATACCCTGTAGTACTCCTCCGTGAATCAATATCCCCTGCCAAATCAGAGTCAACAAATCCACTCAGAGAGGCATTAGATCCTTTAAAACATAATGCCTTCGTAGTAGTTCCTTTCAAATACTGAAGAATCCATTTCACAGCATTCCAATGTTCCATATCTGAATTACTCATAAACTTGCTCACAACTCCCACTGCATGTGCAATATCTGGCCTTGTGCATATCATTGCATACATCAGACTACCAATAGCTGATGAACATGGGATGTTAGACATTTTGTTTACCTCTTCTTGTTCCTTTGGGCACATCTCCTTAGTCAATTTGAAATGACTAGCCAAAGCTGTACTAACTGCTTTTGCATCCTGCATGTTAAATCTTTTCAACACTTTCTTTATATACTCACTTTGGGACAAATTCAAGGTTCTATTTTTCTTGTCCCATGTAATCCTCATACCAAGAATTTTCTTAGCTGCACCCAAATCCTTCATAGCAAATTACCTGGCTAATTTCTGTTTAAGATCATTTATGTGTTCCATGTTAGACCTAGCAACAAGCATGTCATCAACATAAAGCAACAGGATAATATAACTGTCATTATCTAATCTCTTAAAATATACATAATGATCAAAATGACATCTATGATAACTGTGTTCAGCCATGAAACTATCAAATTTTAAATACCATTGTTGGGGTGCTTGCTTTAGGCCATACAAACTTTTCTTCAACCTGCACACCAAGTTCTCCTTACCTTTGACCTCATATCCCTATGGTTGCAACATGTAAATTTCCTCCTCCAAATCTCCATGGAGAAAAGTTGTTTGACATCTAATTGTTCGAGATGTAAACAATCTGCAACCACAAGACTAAGTACAGTTCTAATTGAAGTCATTTTTACATCTGGAGAAAATATTTCATCATAATCTATACCCTTTTTCTGTGCAAAACCTTTTACCACAAGTCTAGCCTTATATCTTTTCTGACCTCCTTCCTCCTCCTTTAGCCTATAAACCCATTTGTTAGGCAAAGCTCTTTTTTCTGCAGGTAAAGGGACTAAGTCCCAAGTCTTATTTTTCATCAAGGAGTCTATATCCTCTTTCATGCCTTGCTCCCACTGTTGTTTGACATCCACCTACATTGCTTCTTCATATTCTTCTGGTTCACCAGAATCAGTTAATAAAATAGAATACAAAGAAGGAGAAAATCTTTCAGGGGGTCTACTTGACCTTGTAGAACACCTAACACTTGTAGGAGTTTGTGGGAGATTCTGTTGTTGCTGAGCATCAGGTACCTGTGGCATTTCATTTTCAAGAATCTCATCCAACACCACATATTCTTGTTTGCCCTATTCATGCTTCTTTTCCTGCATTTGTTCTTTATACATGACCTTCTCATTAAATATAACATCTCTACTTCTAATTATTTTCAAAATCCCATAACCGATAGCCATATTCATCTATCCCATATCCAATGAAGGTACATTTCAGAGATTTAGCATCAAGCTTGGTTTTGTTTTCTTTATCAACATGGACAAAAGCTTCACAACCAAAGGTTTTCAGAAAAGAATAGTTTACCTTTTTACCAGTCCATGCCTCCTCTGGAATACCACCATCCAAAGTGGTTGAAGGTCCTCTATTTATCAAATAGACAGCAGTATGTACAGCATCTGCCCAAAAATGTAAGGGCAATCCAACATGCAATCTCATGCTCCTCGCGTGTTCCATGATAGTCCTATTCATTCTCTTTGACAAACCATTTTCCTGAAGAGTTCCTGGAACTGTCTTCTACTTTCAAATCTCATTTAAGGAGCAGTAACATTCAAATGCTTTGCTACAATATTCACCTCCATCATCCAATCTGAGACACTTCAACTTTTATCCTATCTCATTCTAAACCAAAGCTTTCCATTTCTTAAAAGTTTCAAAAACATCTTATTTTTGTTTTAGGAAATATACCCATGTTTTTCTGGTTGAGTCATCAATAAAAATAATATAATAACAAGAGCCATCAAGAGATGATACCTGAGTCGGTCCCCATACATCTGAATGCACAAGCTCTAACTTCTCACTCTTCTTCTCTTTCCCAACCTTGAGAAATTTGACTCTTTTCTGTTTTCCATAAACACAGTATTCACAGAACTCTAAATCAATCTTCTTTAGTCTTGGCAATAGATTTTTGGAGTGAAGTATTTTCATCCCTTTCTCACTCATGTGCCCAAGCTTATGGTGCCATATTATCGAATCTATTCTTGCAACATCTATTGTTGTTGTCCCTGCAGTAACTATATCTGTAGCAGCTAAGGTAGAGTAAGTGTTACCAATACACAAATATAATGTGCCTACCTTCACACCTTTAGGTACTACTAATGATCCTTTAGTGACCTTCCAGATATAGTTTGAGAATGTAACTATGCAACCTTCACTACCTAGTTGCCCTGCAGAAATTAAATTTCTTCTTAAGTTAGGAACATGGCTTACCTCCTACAGAAACCAGTCATTTCCATTCTGCAACTTGATCTTTATCTTTCCTTTTCCAACAATTTGACAGGGCTCATCATCACCCAAATATACCTATCCAAAATCACCTTGAACATAATCTAGAAAATATTTTCTATGGGGTGTAGCATGAAATGAAGCCCTAGAATTTATTACCCAGGAATCATTAACGTTATCCAAACATAAGGTTAAAGCATCTTGTAAAGTATTACTTGCAATATTAGCTTCCTTACTGTCATTTTCATTTTTGTCTCCTTCTTTGTTTTTTCGAGACCAACAGTCTTTCTTTAGATGACCAAGCTTTCCACAGTACCAGCAATCTTTCTTTGACTTCCCTCATGACTTCTCATTCCAAGGGCCTTTTCCTCTTTCCTTTGAACTTCCTCTATTCTCCACATTCAAAACACTACTTGATGATGTTGAAGTCTCACCTGTTCTTTTCCTTCGCATTTCCTTGCTTAAGATAACACCAACAATATCATCAAATATCAAAGTATTTTTACTAGAGACAAAGTTACTTACAACCATAACCAAGCTATTCCAGCTTTCTAGCAAAGAACATAAAATCAAGAGAGCCCTAACCTCTTCTGCAAAGGTAATTTGTACTAAAGCTAATTGACTGGTAATTGTATTAAATTCATTTAAGTGCTCTGCTACAGATCCTCCCTCACTTATTTTCAAATTAAACAAATGCTTCATAAGAAATACCTTATTCGAAGCTGAGGGTTTCTCATACAACTTAGCCAGTGTCGCCATCAAATCTACAATCATTTTTGCATCTATTATATTGAATGCTACAGACTGTGCAAGGCACAATCGAATGGATCCCAGTGCCTTTCTATCTAAAATGTCCCACTCTTCATCTGACATTGTGGTCACTTTCTTTGCCTTTCCTTCCAACGGCTACCACAAATCCTTTTGATACAAGTAATCCTCCATCTGCATTTTCCATAACTGATAATTCTGGTCGTTAAACTTTTCGACCTTGAATTTGGAATCCTCCATTGCTCCCACTCAAATCTGAAAGTCCTACCAATTTACAGCAAACCTTGCTCTAATACCAATTGTTAGGGTTTCAAGCAGATCCGAAGCAAAGATGAACTAACAATTATATGAAAATTTAAATATAAAAGATAAAGAAATAAAATAGGACATAGATAACATAGAGATTTAACGTGGTTCACCCAGAATGGGTTACGTCCACCATACACAGTTGTCCAATCTTTCTTATTATCCAACAAAAACAGGACATCAACCTTACAATGCCTTAAGCATCCCAGCCGCTTATAACATGCATTTTTAGGGCAACAAACAAAGTCGGCCTTTTTAGGGTTTTATTACAATGTCGCTTTTCATCAACAAAAAAATGGCAAAAAATAAATAAAAAAAATTTCAGGGGCTGCCGCTCCCGAACCCCCGTACGCCCACTTTCCCAGGGCCCGGCCTGGCCCCGGACCCCGATGAGGATATGTGCTGAGTGTATAATACTTTGCTAATCAATCACCACATATCAACACTTAACATCCTTATGAATCTAGGCTCAAAAGTATTGCTCACTCACCAAGGCTACTATTTTGTCAACACCAAAGTGTCTGACTAATCCTCCACTATGTTTCTCCTTCATCATATTTTCCCTCATAGAACTCTTAGGTATGCACAACTGAACTCCTCTAAACAATATCTCATCTTGAATAAAATAATCCAACCACGTACTCCTATCTGCCATAACCAGTTCTCTACATGCTTTCCAAGGTTCTCCAAAATCCGAGTCATCATCATACAAGGTCTTCAACTCTTCAAATCCTAATATTGTCACTCTCATCTCTATCAGGAAATTTCTTCTTCTACTCAATGCAACAACAACCTTGTTAGATTTCTCACTTCTATGCTTCAACACAAAGGTGTAACTCTGCAAAAATTCTACCCATCTCATATGTCTCTGATTCAACTTATCTAGATTGTTCAAATACTGCAAGGCTTGATGATCTATATACAACACAAATTCCTTAGGCAACAAGTAATTTCTCCACTTCTTTAAAGTTTGAATTATGGCATAGAATTCATAATCATATATGAAATATCTTCTCCTAGCATCATTCAACTTCTCACTGAAATAAGCTACTGCTCTCCCTTCTTTGGTCAAGACTGCTCCTATTGTTGTTCCATCTGCATCACAATCAACTTGAAATACTTTGTTGAAATCCAATAAAGCCAACACAGGTTTCTTAGTCACCGTCTACTTCAATAACTCAAAAATTTTGTTTGCTCCAGTGGTCCACTTGAATTCCTTCTTATCTCCTCTCATCGTCTCAATCATAGGGTTACAAACTGAATTGAAATTTTTGATAAACTTCTAGTAGAAATTAGCCAATCCATGAAATGATCTTACCTCTCCAATGCTTTCTGGTGTAGGCCATTCAGCAATTGCTTTCACTTTCTCAAGGTCCATCTTTAGTTCATCAACAGATATCACAAATCACAAATAGACTAACTCTTCCTTCATGAAAGTACACTTCTTAAGATTTATCGACAACTTCTCTTCTCTCAACCTCTGCAAAACTTGTCTCAAATGCAACAAATGCTCTTCTTTTGTCTTACTTAAAATCAGAACATCATCCAAGTACACAATAACAAACTTATCCAAGAATTTCTTCAATACTTTATTCATCAACCTCATGAAATTGCTAGGTGCATTAGTCAATGCAAAAGGCATCACCAACCATTCATACAGTCCTTCATTTGTCTTGAATTTTGTCTTCCACTCATCTCCTTCTCTAATCCTAATCTAATGATATCCACTCTTCAAATCGATCTTTGTAAAATACTTTTCTCCACATAAATAGTTCATTATGTCATCCATCCTAGGCAAAGGAAACTGGCATTTCACTATGATCTTGTTTATTTCTCTTGAATCAATACACATCTGCCACTCTCCATTCTTCTTAGGTGCTAATACTGTTGGTACTGGACAAGGGCTAAAACTTTCTCTAATCAAATCTTTCTTTAACATCTCCTGCACTTATCTATTTAACTCCTCATTCTCTGTTGGTGTCATCCGGTGTACAGCTTTGTTAGGCAAACTAGCTCCAAGAATCAAATCCATGCAATAATTGATACTTCTTACTGGTGGTGCTCCATCCGGCACATTATTTGAAATGATATCTTCATATTCTATCAGCAATTCCTTTATCTCCTCTGATTGTTCTTCTTCCAGTTTCGATCTTTCAGTCTTCTTAGGAACCAAGGCAAAACATACATTCTCATGTCTCATTCCATTCAGGAATTTCCTTCCATCCACTAAACAGATCCTAGCATTCGTACAAACTTCATTCTTCAAAGGTTCCTCCAAGGGTAACAAGGTCTGCTTTATCCCATTTGCCACAATAGTGTATATGTTCTTCCTCCCATCATGTATTTCCTATCTATCAAAATGCCAAGGTCTACCCAACAAAATGTGACAAATATCCATAGGCATAATATCACACAAAATTTCATCATGATAATTCCCAATTTTCAATTTCACCAAACATTTCTCACTTACCAAAAACTTATGTTCATCTTGAATCCATGCTATTTGATAAGGCTTAGGGTGCTTCAATATTTCCAGGTTTAACCTAGTTAGCATCTCTTTTGAAAAAAGATTATGTGAACTACCACTATCAATAACAACTTTACAGTACTTATCGGATACCTTACATCTAGTCTTGAATGAATTCCTCCTCTACAAGGGCTCTTCATCTTCTCCAATATGACACAAAACTTTCATCATCATCAACAGTTCTCCATCTTCCGGTTTGCTATCTGATCCGGTGGGGGTTTCTTCCATCACTCCTCTTTTGGTATTCTTCATCTTCTTACATTCAAATGCACGGTGTCCTTCTCCTCCACACCTATAGAAAGTTCCTCTAAATGACTTCTTGTCTTGTCTTCCAAAATTCTTATTCTGGTAGCCATTCGATTCTCTCCTCCGGTAGAAATTTCTATCATCTTTCCAATACAGATTACCTTCTTTTCTTACTTCCCTGTCCTTGTTCTGATATGTACAAGTACCTCTACCTCCGGTATATCCTCTTCCTCCTTGAAATCTTCCTCTAGTAAACCTTCCACCTTAGCCTCTCTACCTCTGCTCGTATCTTTTGTTTAACTTTTCTTCTACTTTCAGGGCATACTAGTAAGCATCTTCAACACTCTCTAATTTGATCAAAATAAGTTCATCTTGCATAGACATCTACAATCCATTGAAATATCTTGCAACTTGTTCAACTTCATCATCAACATGTCCAAATTTGATATTCAACTTGTAAAATGCTTCGATGTACTCCTTCACACTAGATTCCTTTTGTCTCAAATTCTACAACTTCTGGAACAGATTCACTTGATAATCAACTGGCATAAATTTTGACTTCAGCTTAGCAACCATCTGATCCCATATCTTAATCTTCTCTTTACCTCTTCTCTTTCTATCAACTTGCAAATGCTCCCAACCAAAGAGATGCATGACCTTTCAACCAGGTACAGACATATTTCACCTTCCTTTCCTCTGTGGTGTTCTCAAAATCAAAATATTTTTCCATCTTTGAGATCCAATCCATCAATTCATCAGAATCCAACTTTCGATCATATTCTGGTGGGGTAAAATGTGGTTTAGTATTAGCCCTACTCAAAACCCTTAAAAACCTTTCCTCATCCGGATCAACCATCAATGGGTTTACTTGTTCTATCGGGTTTTCTTCTCCTTCCTTCGCTTACATCTTCAATATGTCAACCTCTTCTTTGTGTTGTCTCCACGGCTTCCAACTGGGTTGCTATCCCTCACAACATCTCCATCACAATAGGATTTGCATTCCCATGCCCTCCACCATTCCTAATTCCTCTCTGCACCATTTTCACCAGTCCTCTGCAGTTATAGGTCGGATCCACAGTCCACCACCGTACAACAAAAATCTTAGGTCAACTAGAACGAAACCTTGCTCTGATACCACTTGGTGCAGTCATCGGTAAGGAGAAATCTCAAAGAAATCAGTCGAACCAGTCAGTAAGAGAAAACACAACATAAACACAAGGATATGATGGAGGCAATGCAGAATAGATTGATTTATAACATGAAAACTGATTACAACCAACTGGTAACAATCGGGTTACAGACAACCGACTCACAAGCCTACTAGAACATACTCAAAAGTAAAAAATAGGTCACAAATGGGACCTCAAATCTCAAGATCTATCATCTACACTCATCCTAGCTACCTTCGTTGCATTCTAATGCATAATTACAATGATATATATGATCCAAGAGGATCCAGTCGACCCAAAAAGGGATCAAAATCCGAAGAACAAGGCCTAACGTGTAAAACCAACAAGGTCGCCCTCCACCAAAGAAATCCTTCTAAAAAATCCAAAGGATGAAGTGTAGATCATGGAAAAAGGTCAAACACATGCTAAGGAACATTGGAATCAATGCCCAAGGCTTCACAAGCTTCGAAAGGGGTTCTGGTAGATCACCAAAATAATTCTAGGCAAACAGTAACAAGAAACTATCAATCGGTAACAGGAAACTATCATGGAAACCGATGGCGATAACTTGCCAGAAAATGACCCAAATGCGATGCAGTCTGGAAATAAGAAACATGATCAAGTCTTGAAGTAGAATCCAACTCTATAGGATCGGGTGAGCCAAAACCGATATAAACAGAAAGAAATGTTGAAACTTCGAACATAAAGAAAAACAAAAGGGAAATATTTTTGGTTGATGCAAGATTGTCATGAACCAGGGATGCTTCTGCATCAAAAATCCTAGATACATACTAAGTATACAATGACATAGACTCCAATTTCCAAGACTAAACATGCCATAAAGTCATAATGTCACTATAGGAAAAAGAACCCACAAACAACTTAGATTAATATATCAACAAATAAATCATGTCATACATGTTCCAAATCTAAACCAATGTGTAGTGCTCTCCAAGAGCTTTCTATTGACTATTTGAAGTCCAAAATTTTGACTCTGTATATTGAAGTTATGACCTCTCAAAGCCATAAAGGTACCCTCCACTTCTAGCTAACATCACTACTCAAACAACAAATTTTAGAAAAAATTGATCATACCATCGCATATTGCTTTGAGTCACCTTTCCAACAAATATAAGAAGTAAAAAATACAACATCATATACCAGAGCTATGCTCCGTAGAAAAAATAGCCTTCTAGGTTATATTTGCAAATAAATGGATTCCAAAAAAATGTCCAATATGCCATAAACCAATTTTTTAATTTTTTAATAATAAAATAAATAGCGGGTCTGAAATGGATGCACTATTAAACCTGACATATAATGCTCAACACATAAATTTTGTTTCTAGCATATTTATTAAACATTCCAAATTTTAAAATATAAAAGCATTTCATAATTTTTAATTTGGCGATTTATTGTTTGTTTTGTTTTTTAAATTTCAAAAAATTTAACACCCCTTGTGAGGGATGGGGGGGGGGAGGACCTACACCCCATGGGGTGGCCCACGAGGACCCCCATAACACAATACCATGGGTACCACTTGGTACTATGAGTATTGTTGTTACCATCCCCATAGACTAATAATCCCTATAGGTAGTGTATGCGGGAAAAGCGGGGCGATGAAACTTAAAATATGAAAATTATGTTCAAAGAGGCTTGTCCACACACCAACGGGACTTATTGGTGCAATTTATGGAGTCCTGAAGAATGACTCAACTTCCCAAGGTAGGTTCCATGGTTTTCTATCTCACAAGGTCCCTCAAGCCAATGCCTTTTCTCTCAGATTACTGAGTAAAGTGACTTAGGGATGACTAATGCAAGAACGAGGGATGTTTTTGATTGATTTTAACATGAATGCATCCTATTTATGCATGATTCTACAAATGAGTTAAACTAGATTATAAGATGACAAGGTTAGTATATATACTATCCTAACATGATATACTAGTTAATGATTTAAGCTAATGATAAAGGAAATCTTCTAAAATGCTATATTAGATTAATTCATATTGCAAAGAGATGCTGAATGTACTAATAAAATTGAGCATAAATGAGATACTAAAAGATTGGATGATATTTGAAATGGAGGAAGGAGAGCTCTATTTATAGTGAAAATAGGGAAATGGAGGGTCAAGATTGGAGGAGTTATCAAGGGTCAGGATTGAAAGTTATCAATCCATGTTTACAATTTTCACCAATGAAATGGTGACAATTGTCAACATAAGATTGCTTGAGAGGGGAGGTAGGAAGCATTAAATGCTTGAGGGGACATTATGGTTACCCTAGGGGGTTGGGTTAGGTTTAGGTTAATGGATATTCCTTTTATCCAAGGGATAAATGAATGTGCAAGGGTTAAAGGGATAACCATGGTCAAATAAATGAATGCTTGATGAGACCCTTGGGTTAGATGAGGGTTAAGTTAGTCAAAAGGTCTCTAACCATGCAAGAGGGTTGAGCTAACCATTAATGGTTTGGAAAACTTTCATGGTTAAGTTGTTGAAGACCTAAAGCCTTTAATGGTTTTCAAAGACTTTGAAGGTTTGAGAAGTGAGTTCCCTTTCCTTAGAGGATGTGACAATGATTAGGATAGGATTAGGCTAATTAGAAGGAGTTAGAAGAATCTAGAAGGGATTTAGGCATGCAAGTGGATTTTGTAGGAGAATGCAAGTGGGAGGAATTTTGGGATTTTCAATTAAAATAAAATCATTTATTTCAATTAAATGGTGTAATTTGCATTTGGATAAATATTTAAATAAATATTAATTTATTTAAATGTGAATGTGAATTTTGGATTTAAATAAATCTTAATTTATTTACATGAGAAAAAGGAAGATAAAGCTTTAAATGCTTGAAGACTTTGAGGGAAACCATTAAAGGCTTAAGAAGACTCTAGAAAGAAGCCATTAAGTTTTAAGACTTTGAGGGAAACCATTAAAGGCTTAAGAAGACTCTAGAAAGAAGCCATTAAGTTTGAAGACTTTAAGGGAAACCATTAAAGGCTTAAGAAGACTCTAGAAGGAAGCCATTAAGTTTGAAGACTTTAAGGGAAACCATTAAAGGTTTCAAGTGGGTGAGGATAAATAGGATTTTAAATAAATTATTTATTTATTTAAAATAATTGTGCAACTTGCATTTGTAGGAAAATACAAGTGGGTGGAGGATAAAGGATTAATTAAAATAAATTGCTTTATTTCAATTTGGTTGCAAGTTGGAGATTTAAATAAATTAGATTTATTTAATTAGGGTAAACTATTTAATTAAATGTAAATTTAATTAAAAGTAAAGAGAAGGGGTTTAATTAAATAAAATGATTTATTCAATCAAATGATATAAAGGGCTTAAGTGAAATTAAATAAATAAATTTAATAATTTATTTAATTAAATAGAAGAATGTGGTGATTTAATTAAATTAGATTTAACTAAAATAGAGGAATGAGAATAAAATGAACATTAAATATTCATTTAGGAATATGGTCATTTTTATATGTCTACAGGTAGTATCAGTCCCTACATAGGGGTGACAATACAAAGGGCTTCGACCCAATAGAAGACTCTAGAAAGAAGCCATTAAGTTTTAAGACTTTGAGGGAAACCATTAAAGGCTTAAGAAGACTCTAGAAAGAAGCCATTAAGTTTGAAGACTTTAAGGGAAACCATAAAAGGCTTAAGAAGACTCTAGAATGAAGCCATTAAGTTTGAAGACTTTAAGGGAAACCATTAAAGGTTTCAAGTGGGTGAGGATAAATAGGATTTTAAATAAATAATTTATTTATTTAAAATAGTTGTGCAACTTGCATTTGTAGGAAAATACAAGTGGGTGGAGGATAAAGGATTAATTAAAATAAATTGCTTTATTTCAATTTGGTTGCAAGTTGGAGATTTAAATAAACTAGATTTATTTAATTAGGGTAAACTATTTAATTAAATGTAAATTTAATTAAAGGTAGAGAGAAGGGGTTTAATTAAATAAAATGATTTATTCAATCAAATAATATAAAGGGCTTAAGTGAATTTAAATAAATAAATTGAATAATTTATTTAATTAAATAGAAGAATATGGTGATTTAATTAAATTAGATTTAACTAAAATAGAGGAATGAGAATAAAATAAACATTAAATATTCATTTAGGAATATGGTCATTTTTATACGTCTACATTTTGCCCCTCTTTGAAGTGACGTGTGTGCACATGTTGATTCAAAGAAAATGATGTATCGTCATGATTTGGTTATGATCAATGTGATGTCTTGTCGAGATGTTCATGTCGTGCCCCAGATTTTGATAAATGATGTTGATAATGCTCCCTTGGGAGATGAACCAAATTTTGAAAATTTGATGTGTTTTGATTGCATTGTAAATTTTTGTCTATGTTGAATGTGAGAAGTTGATTCATCTCCCGATAATGATGTTTGCAAGGGTTTGATATGAGATCACAAGCAATTTAAGTGTTCGTCCATGCAACCCTAATTTTCATTTACCCTATAAAAGAGAAAAAGTGAGTTATTTTGTCTCATTTGTGCTTGCTAACTTTGGAGAAAGTGACGGTGGGTGGCTCGATGAGAGACACCCTGAGGGAGTTGGCTTTGACAGCCAAGGAGGAGTACTACCAGAGGCATTATGAGGATGTGGTTCCCAGGGAGCGCCGAGTTCCGAGTTTCACAGCTTTGAGATCCAGTCGATCTAGGGAGACTGAGTCGAGGACAAAGAGTAGAGGCATGATAGGGCCTGTTCGTTAGGATCCACCTGGGGATCCTAGTGCTGGTACATCTATGGTGAGACCATCACCTTCGAGAGCTAGTCATACTTGAGAGATGTTGTCTCTATTGTATTTTGATCATTTTGTTGTATTTGGCACAGACATGACATATTTTGCACATTGATCATTTTTTAGATATATATATATATATATATATATATATATATATATACATATATATATATATATATGTATATATATATATATATATGTATATATATATATATATGTATATATATATATATATGTATATATATATATATATATATGTATATATATATATATATATATGTATATATATATATATATGTATATATATATATATATGACACCATTTTCTTTGATCCTCATGTGATATGTTATGGATGATGCTTTCTATATGATTTTGTTTCTTCTATGATGATGATGCAATGCTTAGATAGATGCATGTGATTTGATATGTGATGAATATGATGTGATAATGCATGATGTATGAGATGTATCTTGTATAATATGATTTGATGTGAGATGTATCTTGAAAATGAGATGTATGATAATAATAATATGGTGTGAGATGTATCGTGAAAATGAGATGTATGATAATGATATGTTGTGAGATGTATCTTGAAGATGAGATGTATGATAATGATATGTCGTGCACAACTAATTGTAAAATGATATGCAACTAATTGTAAAATGATATGCAACTAATTTGAGCATCCTCATTCTGCATTTGTCATCCCTGTATAGTCACATGTTTTTGCCTTCTTTGTAGGTATCATCATTGAGCATTGATTTGTTTGGGATATGTTGAAAATTTATACAAGCATAATGGTATAATTGAACCATAACGACTTGAGAAAAATTTACATGATTTTTGATTTTGCAAGATGGCACAAGCGTCAAGGTATAATTGAACCAAGACGACCTGAGTGCGGATTGCGTATAAACAGACAAGATTAAACCATTTGTATGCACAAAGTGGATTCATGTCTTCAGTGCTATGCTTTGAATCACGACTTGAGACAAGTATTTGCATAGTATAAATGATCGCCTCACAGACAGAAAACTAAAAAAATATTGGAGGCTCCATGACTTTCTCTAGCTAGATGCATCGTTGAGAAAATGTAGAGGATCCAATAGTTCAAAAAGAGTTCAAGTGCCAAAATAGTAAGAACTTCATGCAAGATGCAACATTTGATACTTCAGAAAATCATCCCTTATGTGTTATGAATCCGTTAAGTGTATCCGTGTTTTGTTGAATGTTTGTCTTAACATGATTCTCTTGGTTCGCTGCAAGTTCTTGATTTATTGATAGGACAAGATGTAGATCAATGTTGCCCCTGGCTAGATTTACCGCGTGACGTGGATATGTACAGTAATTACCAAGCCATGGTGGGATATGATGAAATGATTTGTGGATAATCCAAGATAGTGACTACGCTAAGTATGTCCTGGATAATGTTTAGTTTGATAAAGGTGTTGGGCAATGGCCATTACTACTTGGATTTATGGATATATAATAGGCTCGAGAATAAAGATAGATAGAGGAGTTGTCCTCTCACAATAGCGCCTGTTTGCTAGGTTTTCACCAGTTGTATTTATTGTATCTTTTTTTATTTGTTTTTTTTGTTTTTTTTATTTTTTGTATTTTTCACTTTTTATGTGCATTAGACTGCTCAAGTGTAGTATTTCTTCAAATGGATGTTGTTGGTTGGTTTATCAAGCACATCACCTTCTGAGGTAGTTAGCTGATAGGCACCTGATCCATAGGTTGATATGATGACATAGGGACCCAACCAGTTAGGTTCAAACTTCCCTTTCTTTTCCTGATCCTGTTAATTCCTAGGATTTTCTTTGAGTACTAGATCACCTATTTTGAAGATTCTAGGTATGACCTTGTGGTTGTAGCTTCTGCACATGTGCTGCTCGTATGCTTTAAGGTGAGTATATATAGGCATGTTGTCATTTTTCATCCAGAAGTTCTAATTCTTGCAATCTGTTGACTCGATACTCTTCATCTCGAATGAGACCTTTCAAAGATACTCTAAGAGATGGGATTTCTACCTCTAGGGGTAAAATTGCTTTGGATCCATACACCAATGAATATGGTGTGGCTCCTATCAGTGTGCGGATGCTAGTTCTGTATGCCCAAAGTGCTGGATTGAGTTGCATGTGCCAATATTTTCCCACATCATTTATTGTCTTCTTGAGGAGTTTCAATATGGTTTTATTGGATCCTCTACTTTAGCATTCCCCTGTGGGTAGTAAGGTGTAGAGAAATGATGTTGGATTTTGAATCGTTCACATAGTTCTCTCATATCCTAATTTTTGAAAGGACGTCCATTGTCTGTGATGATGAAACTTGGAATGCCATATCTGTAAATCAGATAATTAAGAATGAAAGAAGCAATCTATTTTCCAGTAACTATGGTCATGGGAACTACTTCAATCCATTTGGTAAAGTACTCTGTTGCCGTGATAATGAACTTGTGTCCATTTGAAGATGAAGGATGAATTTTTCCTACTAAGTCCAGGCCCCACTGACAAAAAGGCCAAGATGTTGTAAATGGCTACAATTCCTATGTTGGTGCATGTATAAGATTGCCATGGATTTGGCATTTAGGACATTTCTTTGCAAATTGATATGAGTCTTTTTCCATCGTTGGCCAATAATATCCCATTCTTAGAAATTTTTTAGCAAGAGTAGGACCACTTGAATGTGTGCCACATATACCTTCATGAAGCTCGTGTAAAGCAGAGTCAAATTCATTACAATCAAGGCAATGAAGAAGAGTACCATCTAGACCTCAATGATATAGAGTATCAACAGTGAGAGTATAACAGGTTGCTTGCCGAATAAAGTTGCGTTTTTGGTTTTGATATAGGTCAATGGGGAGGATATTTCTTTTTAGATAGTCATATATCAGTCCGTATAACGGAGACTCAGAACCAGTCAAGGCATAAATAACATGGGATTCAGAATGGTCATAGGATGGGGAGAACAATTGCTCTACCAGAAACTCATAACGACTCTATTGCTCTAGAATTTGTAGCAGTGAAGTGATAGTAGCCATTGCATCGACTGCTCTATTGTCCAACCTTGGTATTTGCTCGAAGGTGATATGTATAAAATATTATTTGAAATCATCCACCATTCTTTTGTAGGGTAGCAGCTTGTCATCCTTCGTCTAATAGTCATTGTTGATCTGATTTATAACCAGTTGTGAATATTCGTAGACTTTTAGTTCTGTGATTCTCCATTCTACTGTCATTTTGATGCCTATGACTAGTGCCTTATATTCAGCAACATTATTTGTGCATGGAAACATGATCTTGTATGATCTTGGTATGGTATGCCTTTCAGGAGTGATGAACAGAATGCCAGCACCTGAGCCATGTTGAGTATAGGATCCATCAAAGTATAGGGTCCAATTTTGTGTGGAAATAGGAAGAACATCCCTGTCTGGAAATTTGATCTCCATTGATTGTTTTCCAGGAAGCAGTGCTTCAGCTAGTTGATCTGCAATTGCATGTCCCTTGATGGCTCGTCGGTCTGTGTAGTGGATATCAAATTCACCGAGAATCATGACCCATTTAGCCAATCTGCCTATAAGAGCTGCTTTACTAAGTAAATATTTGAGAGGATCCATTTTTGCTACGAGCTTGATTGTATGTGCTAGCATGTAATGCCGAAACTTTTGAGAGGCAAATACCACTGTCAGACAAGCTTTCTCAATGAATGTATAGTTGAGTTCATATCCATTTAATGTCCCGCTGATGTAATATATAGCTCGTTCCTTGCCTTGTTGATCTTCTTGTGCTAATAATGCCCCCAGTGATATATATGTTGTTGAAATGTAGAGAATGAGTGGCTTCCCTAATATCGGTGGTACTAGAACTGGTGGGTTCATCAGGTATTGCTTGATTTGATAGAATGATTCTGCAAATTTGTCTTCCCATCTGAATGGTACATTTTTGTGTAGTAGATGGTTGAATGGTAGACTTTTATCTTCTAGTTGAGCAATGAATCACCTGATTGATTGGATTCATCCTTGTAGAGATCTTAGTTGGCCGATATTCTTTGGTGGTGGCATTTCCATTATGGCTTGTACCTTTAATGGATCTACTTAAATACCCTTAGCTGAAACTATGTAGCCTAGTAAATTGCCTGATGTAACCCCGAAGACACACTTCTTAGGGTTGAGCCTGACTTGGAATTTTTCCAATCTGTCAAATGTTTTCTCTAGTATGTCTAGATGCTCTACCCGAGTAAATGATTTAGCCAGTAAATCATCCACGTAGTCGTCCATGAAGGTGTGCATCATATCATGAAAGATTGTTGTCATCGCTCGTTGATAAGTTGCCCCTGCATTCTTTAGGCCAAAAGGCATGACATTCCAACAGTACGTTCCCCAAGGACAGGTAAACATTGTTCTATCTTGATCCTTTGGGGCTATCTTGATTTGATTATAGCCCGAAAAACCATCCAATAGTGATAGCATTGCATGGCCTTCTGTAAGGTCTACAATTATGTCGGTACTGGGTAAAGGAAAGTCATCCTTTGGACAGGCTTTATTGACATCTCTAAATTAGTGCATATTCTGATACTACCATTTGGTTTGGAAACTGGTACAATGTTGGAAATCCATTCAACATAGTCGATAGGTTGGATAAATCCGACGTCTAATAGTTTCTTCAGCTTAGCTTTGACCATGAGTGCTACATGTGGATTCATCTTTCGCATTTTTTGCTTGATTGGCTTAGCTCCTGGAGTAATAGACAAGTGATGCATGATTAGATATGGATCAATCCCGGGCATATCTGCATATGAGCAAGCAAAATTGATTTGCTTTTCTTTGAAAATTTTGATAAACTCTAATCTTTCTTCCTCTGTCAAAGATTCTGCAAGGTGTATGTTTTTGGTTGCTTCTGTAGTACCAACGTTGATTGATTGAGTGGGATCAATCAATATGGGTGATCGCTCCTGATAATGTTCAGGAAGAGTGTCAAGTCTCCCATCTTTAGGTGCCTTAAAAAGGTTTTCACCCTCAGATGCATCCTTTATTTTTACTTTTTTGTGATCTATTGTTGCCATTGACTGGTTTTCAATAGTAGATCCTTTACTTTGTTCACTTTAGCGATTGAGAGACTTGGCACTCCCCTGATTGCATATGTCATTTGTTTCTGGGTTAATGGTACATAAGTAATGGATAATGGATTCATCATTTGGGAAAATTGGTATGTCATGGTTTTTAGCTTCATCCCAGTCTATGAGGTCAGGAAAGACAAGTGGTAAGGAGTCATTAGGCGGATCAAGTTCAGCTGTTGTAAGTGTCAGGATGGAGGTATCATTATGGTTGGTCGGGGTATTAAAGAAGTTAAGGATGTTGTCGAGCTCTTTGATGGTATCATCTTCCGTGTAAACTTGCTCGTAATGTTGTTGCTCGCTTTCTATGGCGTCATAGATATTCTATGGACCAGATTTAATTAGTCTAGGTTCTGTGTCACGTTCTTCTTGAGAGATGGGTGTATGACTGTCCTTTTCAGAAATATCTTCAGTGATATTGGAATAACTGCCCCATTCATATTCATTTGAATCAGTCTCCGAGGTATTATCCCAGATTCTAGCAATGTTGTGGACTAGTATGTTGTAGGGTGAAAACAAGTCTTTGATGATTGATACAAGTCTAATAGTTTTCTCTGATTTTGTGTTAGATCTTGCTTCCACTCTTTGCATTTGCTCATATACTGTCTCTCCTCAGGGAGGAATGATGTTATCAGGAGGTGATTCTTCTTTGTTGGATATTGGTTCTTGAACATGATGTACTTTTGTAGATGTTGCCTTCTTTTGAATGATGGGCTTCTCTTGATGTTGCTTTCGTTCTTGATATTCACGTTCTTTGCGTATTGTCTTTGTTGACTCAAATAGTGCTCCCTACCAAGAGTCCTCCTTGTATTTCTTCTTGGGTTTCCACTGAGGTTTTTGGTATTTTCTCGGTGTCTTCCTTGGTGGTAGAAGGTGTTCATAGCCCAATCTTGTTTTGTCTTTACTGAATTGTGAAGGAGGATCTAAAGGTTCTGTGACGCCTTCTTGACATTTGCCGATAGGTCCTTTGCCATTGTATCCCATTTGTTGCATGATCAAGTAGCCTTTTTCCGTACAGGT
The DNA here is from genome assembly GCF_030272615.1 of Cryptomeria japonica. Taxonomy (NCBI): domain Eukaryota; kingdom Viridiplantae; phylum Streptophyta; class Pinopsida; order Cupressales; family Cupressaceae; genus Cryptomeria; species Cryptomeria japonica. Next base: position 594,101,886 of record NC_081413.1, read on the forward strand.
GTGTTGGTATAGCTACTTCCATAGTAGCTTATCTGTCATTGTCTTCCACATCCTTGTATAGCTAGCTGAGGATGTCTTTTTCTTCTGATTCATGTGCTAGAGTGCCTAGTTGGATAAATTTTCCATCAAACTTGGTGATGGGTTGTGTTACTTGATGTGTTGATGCTGAAGGTAATCCATGAGATTTGGGTGATGCTAGTAAGTTGGCTAAACACAAAGGTTCCAAAAAGTATTCGCCCATGCCTTGCTCTTTGATTTTCAATTTTTGCTTGAAATCCATAAATAGTGATTTAGACTTTTCTTGTTAAAGATCTGGTGCTAAGGAATTTTGTTTTTCTCCGTTATGTGGAACCAGGCTGTCTTGGGCTGCCCCCATAGCATTACAATGTTGAAAAGGGTTATGATTTGCTAATATAGAAATCTCCTATCCATTGTAGGGGAATTTAACACATTGATGATAAGTGGAAGGTACTGCTTGCATTTCGTGTATCCAAGGTCGACCCAATAAGATATTATATGTGAGGTCTATGTCTAAGACTTTGCACATAGTGTCCTTTTGTATTGCTCCTACTTGAATTGGTAACATTATTGTTCCTTTGGATGATCTTTCCTCATCATCATATGCTTTGACAGTGATCTTTTTGTGTGGATCAATAGACTCCTTGGAGAAGCCTAATACACATAAGTTTTAAGGTACAGATATTGAGTCCAGCTCCTCCATCTATTAATACTCGTTTAACTCGGTGTTTATAGACCATGAATTCAATATGGAGTGGAGTATTGTGTGGATGGTTTAATGAGATATTATCATGCTCTGAGAAGGTAAGGTTATGAGTCTGTGTCATGTGAGCCACCATGGCTTGGAATTTGTCAGCATCCAGATCTTGAGGTACATTTGTTTCCAATAATGCTTTCTCTAATATGTCCTTGTGTTTTGGCAAAAGTTTTAACAACTCCAGTATAGATATTTGAGAAAAAGTTTTATGCAGTTGACTGACCAAATCATATTGAATTTTGGGTATGGTGTTTGTTGTTGACGTCTGCCCCTTCAAGACATATTTTTGAGCTCTAGTTGTTATGTTAACGGATTCATGTTCACGCTTGTCTTTGATTGTGATGACGTTTACTTGATTGTCTTCAACTGATATATGATTGATGGTGTTATTGTATATGTGATTGATATGAGCTCCACATGTATCATTTGAGGTTGAAGCTCCATCCTTGTTGTAGTTTAGAAGAGGATTCTTAAAGGCTCTATGGTCATTGTTTGTCTTGAGACCATTGACTATTAAATCGCCTCTATCAATCATGTCTTGAACAATTTTTTTTGGTCTCATGCAATCATTTGTTTGATGACCTTTGTTGCGATGAAAATCACAAAAGTGTGAGTCATTCCACCAGGGTGGTTTGATTTGTGGCTCAAATTTGTTGATCGCTGGTAAGGAGATAATTTTGTTTGCCAGGAGTTCTCTGAATGTTGACTCTAATGATTGCCCTAGTGGTGTGTAAACGCGTTTTAGAAAGTTATTGTTGTTACCTTGTGAATTTGTATTAGGTCCTCGATTGGTGTTATTGCTTTGGGTATTGTTGGTTTTGTTTGTGTTGAGTTGATCTTGATTGGTATTTTGTGCATAAGTGTTAGTGCCTTGGTTAGCACCTTTTGCATTCTTTGTAGCTTGAGGATTACTTGATAATGCTAGCACTGGTTGCTTTGATTTTGTATCATTTGATTCAATTCTGCCTTCATTTCCAGTGTTTTTGTTTCTAGTCCAGAACCTGGATTTGTCTAAGTTGTTGTTGTTTTGATTGTTGTAGTTTGATTAATTTGTTCCTTCTTTAAAGAATTTCAATGTTCCTTTCTTGACACATGCCTCCTCTACTTGGTAGCCATTTTTAATTAATTTGGCAAAAGATGGTATGCATTGTAGCTTGAGTATGTAACTCATCTCACTATTCAAGTTGTCAATGAAAATTTCCATTTTTTCTTTTTCAGGTACATCACGAGGATATCTTGAAACCATACATCGCCAACGTTGAAGGAATACCATGAATGTTTCATTGTTTTTATGCTTGGTGTTACAAACATCTAGCATAGTGATAGCATGTTGAATGTTGTAGGAATATTGAGTTATGAATTTGTTGACTAATTCATCAAACGATCTGACAAGAGGTGTGATTTTGGATAACCATTCCATTGTTTGTCCTCCCAAGCTTCTTGGGAATAACCTCATCAAATAGGTGTCATCATGAGCAAATTCAAGACTCGTGGTACAAAATTCCTGAATATGATCACGAGGATCGCTTTTCCCATCATATTTGTCAAATTTGGTATTATCTAAGTTTGGGGGAAAAGGTACCATGTTTAACCGTCTCTCAAAAGGATAAGGACAAATTTCATTTTAAGGAATATCGTACTGTTGATCCTTGTTGCATGTCTTGCATTTGTCTTTGCAGCATTTGCATTTGTTGTGTAAGAGCAACCAAGGGTGTATTTGTTTATCGAGGGAAGAGTTCTTCCCTTGCATTAGTTCTCAGCTGAAATGGTGTGTGAAATGGTATGTTTTTCTCTGGGATGTTTTGCTCGGGTAAATTCTATTCTGGCAGATTTTGCTCTGGTGTGTTTTGTTCTGGGTCATGTGCTTTCTCCTCTCTTTGTCATTATTGATAGTCATAATGTTAGGAATTTGTTCTAAAAATGTCAGTGTCAAAGTCCTCAAAAAGTTTAACTCCTTTGCTTGTGAGCATGAGCAAATATTTTTCTTTGTCGTTTTCTATGAGTCTTTCCACAAGTTTTTGAAACGAAGCACTTTCTTGACACTCTTGAAGGAGTTCTTCAGAAATTTCGGTATCTTCTAGATTTGGACCCTCCAAAGGATTTGATAATCTTTGATTGATACTGGATTTTGGTTGCATTTTGCTTTGTTTGTTTTGTTGAGACCGAGTGACAGTGTGCATTTAGAAATATTCGAGGGTTGGTGGTCGCAACCTTGGTATGTTATAAGTGATGCACTCTTCGGGAAAGAATGCTAGATTGATCTTTCCTCCATGATTTATTTGTTGGTTGAATGCTGACTTTTGACAGAATGTTCTACTCCTTAATGGTTCCTTGTCAAATTCGTTGGTTTTATTTTGAAGATACAAGCGGATATGACGAAGGCCTTGTCAAATTCGTTGGTTTTATTTTGAAGATACAAGCGGATATGACGAAGGAATGTTCAATGAGATTTAAAGAGTTGATGATTGATGTATAAAAATTTATTCCTTTTGGAAAGTTTCAAAGAACTAGGTTGTTGTTTCCTCAACTTAGTGTTATGATAAATACTCTTTCTTCTCAGAATATGAGGATTAGTCATGCACCAGCGATCAATGGTTTCCTTTGATTTGTTTTGGATTTAGTTTAGCTTGTTTTTGGAAACTCAAGTTTTACTTTATCAAATGAAGGTTTAGATGCCCCCTCACGACAAAGAGTGTTAAACGATATGAAATACGAGCTTTCCCAATATGGAAACTCGATTTGACAACTTGGAGTTTTTAAAACAAGTGTATTATGGGATAGAAATCCTTATGATTGAAGGACCTGTTTGATACCTGTGATAAGGTTTCCTGATTTTGATAGGAGAGATGTGTTTATCTTGCGACTAGTTTTCAGATTTTGGACAACTCTGTTTGATGAAAAACTTGCTTTGAGAATAGTTTTGGATACTCTATTTTGGTTTTCTATTTGATGAAGTTTAGGGTGAGAAATGAAAGCTCCCTAAATTGTTCTCATATTTCTCAAAAATAGCCTCTGTTTTGCCCCCTGTTTTCCTGGTTTTGGCTACGCACTAAGACAAAGACGGAATGCACTATAGAAAGTCCTCAACGCGCTAGAGAAAAGACTCCATGTGCTAAGATGCCCCCTGTGATGCGCTAATTGGTTTATTTTGATTTTGCCTTGGTTCAAAAGGTTATGCGCTAATATGAGCCGCCAAAGCACTAACTGTTCAACCCTACGCGCTAAGGTTTAACCTCCACACGCTAAGTTGTTGCTTCAACACACCAAACTGTGTTCAAAATGTGTTACTTAAAACTGCTAGTTTTGGATTTCTTCAAAGCGCTAATGTTAATACTTAATGCGCTAATGTGAAGGTTGAATGTGCTAAAATATGGTTTCTACGTGCTAAGAAGTTGTTCTTACGCACTAAACTGCCCTGATATTTTGACTTGGCTGCTTTTTGCAAATTTTGGAACTTTGTTTTGAGTTTTCAATGATAATAGATGATTTTCTGAAGTAACAAATGAAGACACAGCACCAAAGAAGTAACCATTTTTTCTTTAATCTAAACAATGAGTGTATGTTCTGTGAGGATGTGTTCAAATCCTCAATGTTTCAACAGGTTTGGATACAAAGAATACACTTCAAAAAGACTCTTTATTCAAAGGTCATAAGTAATACCATAGCCCACTAGTCTCGATACTCCGTTAGCTCAAACAGTCGTGTCACCCCCTAAGGGGTGCCCCTTTTTTTGTCTTTTGCCCGAAATTAAGCCAAAGTGAATTGCTTCACAATTGAGTAGTTATCTTGGGAGATATATGGTGAGTGATCTTGAGGGCGGATTCTTCCCCACCCTTGCACTATGATATTACAAATGTTTGGTTACTGACTCGGCTCAAAGTTTCTATTTCTAAGGTTCGTAATCAAGCTTCATGTTCGGTCTTCAGTGATAAACTCCCTTGGGAGGCTTCCCAACCTTTAGAACAAATACTTTACGTATCTCAAGGATACTGGGGGAAGGCTAATCGCTGAGCAAAATCGTTGAAGGGACTTTCATCAACCTCCACTTTTGATTATAGTGGGTTGGAACTCTTGGTGATAAAGTTGTTACCCACTTAGGTCGTTCCCTTCACACCAGCCAAAGAATGGCTTTAAGAGTTTTTCAACCCCTCGGGAAGGCAAGCCTGCTAAAGGATTTAATGCAATACACATTGAAAGCGTAAGTGTGGTCTGGATTTTTTATCACCCAGTGAAGGGGAGAGCATATTCCTTCCACTTTCATAGCAAAGCAAACAAGTGTTATTTTTAACTCTTTATTGCAATTATTTGTTAAAATCTATATGAAGATGTTTCTCCACAAAAACATGGTGTTTATTTTATCCCTTCAAAGTAATGATTTTCTAATCTAGGAAAAGAACCTGGTCAACAAAGCAAAACTTCGATGTTTGGTCAACAAAAGAAATCGATCAAAAGGGGAAGATCTTCACTCTTTAATTGTGTTCAAAAATTTAAAGTGTGGTTCTTTTTCCTTGCAAAAATTTAAAATTGATCCTTTTATGCACCAAAGGATAGTGAGGTTCTTTTTAGAGCCCAAAGTGAAAAATTTTCTCCTAGAAAAAGCAAGAAAGATTTTTTTGTGGTTCTTTTTATAGCCCAAACTAAGGTGAGTTTAATTTTATCCAACAAGAATTAAAAATTAAATTTTAACTAACTTAACTAAGTTAGTAAAAATTTAAACTATTTGTAATTCTAAAAATAAAACTAAGCTCCACCTGCAAGAAATTGTCAAAATCCTGCAAAATACCAATCAAAACAGTTAGACAAATCTTGGATTTTGTGGACTTCTACAAGTCTAAATTTAAGCTCGGTTACAATTTGATTTTCATTTTTTGTCTGTGATGCGCTATAGAAAAGAATGTACGTGCTACAAGATAACATGGATATGCTATTGGACAGATCCGATGCGCTGAAATATTTTCTAAATGCGCTGCTCTGTTGTGTTCCCGCGCCAAGACCTACAAGAAAAATGTTAAAAAGGCTATGCGCTAAGTGATGTTCTGCATGCAGTAGGAAATGAATCCCACACGCTAAACAGTGAGTTAGGTGCGCTATAATGTAAACCAGATGTGCTAAGGGATGTTCTCTACACGTTGATTCTTATTTCCTGCGTACCTACAAAAGTGGTTAGATTCAAAAACCGATTTGATTAATGGGGTATAGCCCCACGGTGGGTGCAAGAAATGTATGCGGGAAAAGCGGGGCGATGAAACTTAAAATGTGAAAATTATGTTCAAAGAGGCTTGTCTACACACCCACAGGACTTTTTGGTGCAAGTTATGGAGTCCTGAAGAATGACTCAACTTCCCAAGGTAGGTTCCATGGTTCTCTATCTCACAAGGTCCCTCAAGCCAATGCCTTTGCTCTCAGATCACTGAGCAAAGTGACTTAGTGATGACTAATGCAAGAATGAGGGATGTTTTTTATTAATTTTAACATGAATGCATCTTATTTATGCATGATTCTACAAATGAGTTAAACTAGATTATAAGATGACAAGGTTAGTATAAATACTACCCTAACATGATATACTAGTTAATGATTTAAGATAATGATAAAGGAAATATTCTAAAATGCTATATTAGAGTAATTTCTATTGCAAAGAGAGGTTAAATGTATTGATAAAATTGAGCATAAATGAGATACTAAAAGCTTGGATATCTTTGAAATGGAGGAAGGGGAGCTCTATTTATAGTGAAAATAGGGCAATGGAGGGTCAAGATTGGAGGAGTTATCAAGGGTCAGGATTGAAAGTTATCAATCCATGTTTGCAATTTTCACCAATGAAATGGTGACAATTGTCAACATAAGACTGCTTGAGAGGAGAGGTAGGAAGCATTAAATGCTTGAGGGGACATTATGGTTACCCTAGGGGGTTGGGTTAGGGTTAGGTTAATGGATATTCCCTTTATCCAAGGGATAAATGAATGTGCAAGGTTTAAAGGGATAACAATGGTCAAAGCAATGAATGCTTGATGAGACCCTTGGGTTAGATGAGGGTTAAGTTAGTCAAAAAGTTTTTAACCATGCAAAAGGGTTGAGTTAACCATTAATGGTTTGGAAGACTTTCAAGGTTAAGTTGTTGAAGACCTAAAGCCTTTAATGGTTTTCAAAGACTTTGAAGGTTTGAGAAGTGACTTCCCTTTGCTTAGGGATGTAGCAATGATTGGGATAGGATTAGGCTAATTAGAAGTAGTTAGAAGAATCTAGAAGGGATTTAGGCATGCAAGTGGATTTTGTAGGAGAATGCAAGTGGGAGGAATTTTGGGATTTTCAATTAAAATAAAATCATTTATTTCAATTAAATGGTGTAATTTGCATTTGGATAAATATTTAAATAAATATTAATTTATTTAAATGTGAATGTGAATTTTGGATTTAAATAAATCTTAATTTATTTACATGAGAAAAAGGAAGATAAAGCTTTAAATGCTTGAAGACTTTAAGGGAAACCATTAAAGGCTTAAGAAGACTCTAGAAAGAAGCCATTAAGTTTTAAGACTTTGAGGGAAACCATTAAAGGCTTAAGAAGACTCTAGAAAGAAGCCATTAAGTTTGAAGACTTTAAGGGAAACCATTAAAGGCTTAAGAAGACTCTGGAAGGAAGCCATTAAGTTTGAAGACTTTAAGGGAAACCATTAAAGGTTTCAAGTGGGTGAGGATAAATAGGATTTTAAATAAATTATTTATTTATTTAAAATAATTGTGCAACTTGCATTTGTAGAAAAATACAAGTGGGTGGAGGATAAAGGATTAATTAAAATAAATTGCTTTATTTCAATTTGGTTGCAAGTTGGAGATTTAAATAAATTAGATTTATTTAATTAGGGTAAACTATTTAATTAAATGTAAATTTAATTAAAAGTAGAGAGAAGGGGTTTAATTAAATAAAATGATTTATTCAATCAAATGATATAAAGGGCTTAAGTGAAATTAAATAAATAAATTTAATAATTTATTTAATTAAATAGAAGAATGTGGTGATTTAATTAAATTAGATTTAACTAAAATAGAGGAATGAGAATAAAATGAACATTAAATATTCATTTAGGAATATGGTCATTTTCATATGTCTACAGGTAGTATCAGTCCCTACATAGGGGTGACAATACAAAGGGCTTCGACCCAATAAAATCAAATTTTTTTTTCAATAGGCCCCCGAATAAAATATTTATTTGATTTTTTATTAGGTTTGTAAGAATAAACTTTTTTGGAGATGGGATTTTTTTTTTTTTTTTGCAATTTTTTAACTTCACTAAAATAGGGCAATTTGTATATGATTTTTTGTCTCTTGGTTGAATTGAATCCAACCATGAGGTCCATTGTATCTTAGGAGATCATTTAAAATATTTTCCCCACAAAACCCTCATACAAAATCACAACCAAGAATCTCATTTGACCCGTCATTTTTCTACATCAAGTCTGCTGAAAAGACTTAGATCTAAAAGAAACAACCTATAAAACCTCATATCTTGTCTTGATTTTCATTCTTACATGCATTCATGGATTCAACTCCTAGGGTTATAATACCATAAACCATAGCTTTGATACCACTTTAAAGGAAACTTCCAGCCATATATATGACAATTTTGACATAACCCAATTGAAAAACCAACAAAATAATCACTTAGAATACGTGCATACAAATAATAGACAACATATCCATCAAAGTTGACACAATATATACCCTTGGAAAACCCCCATGAGGGAAAAAACTATCCTCCAAAAGAATCTATCATCTATGTATTATCAGCAATGCACCATTACAAATACAACCATGAAAGCTTTCAAAAGCCTAGCCATCAACAAGCAATCCATGTGAAAAAGCATGCAACTACACATTCCATGCCATGCTTCCAACCTCCACAATTGTTAAACCTATCTAACCCAAACAATTACCCTTATGGTTTCTTTTATAGACACAAGCTCCCACAAAACCACCAAGGTGTATTACATCAAAAACTTGTGCTAACACCATGGGATAACTACCCCATTGAAACCACATATAATATTGGGTAGTTAATTAGATGACTTTCTCCAATATTAAATAAATACAATATTGTAAGAATTTGCCAAGATCTAGAGTCCAATTGATAGAACAAATGAGAGATGGAAAAATAATGAGATAGAGATAAAGGGAGAATTAAAGAAATATGGAGAGATATAGATATAGATGTTTAGAAAGAGGGTGAGGGAGAGAAAGGGAGACATGACTAGAGATAGTAAAAAAGAGAGGAAGATAGAGGTAGAGATCAAGATAGATTGAAAGAAGAATATAGAGATAAATAGATAAAGAGATATAAAGAGGTAGATAGAGAGATAAAGATAAGCATAGATAGGGAGATGGAGAGATATATAGGAAGAGGGATAGGAAGATAGATATATAGGTGGTGAGAAAAAATGAGAGAGAGGTAGAGATATAGAAAGGGGGTAAGAAAATGATAGAGATAGACAAATAAAGAGAAGTAGAGATATAGATAGAATAGGGGGAGATAGAGAAGGGAGAGAAAAAGAGGGAGAGATAGAGATAAATGGGAAGAGAGAGTCAGAGATTCAAAGATTCAGAGAGAGAGAGAGAGAGAGATGGAAGGATATATAGAAAGAACCCTAAAACACCCTTCCAATGCATTTGGTCTGACCTCTTGAAATAAAGTTTAGTGGAAGTTATACGTGTTTTATCCTCTGCAGGTTTCAAACCCTCCATTTTCAAGGGTTACCATGCAAATAAGACCATAACTCGCAATCTACTCATTTGGATCTGATGGCCATGGATAGAATGAAAGTTAGGGACATGTATTTTGAGATTCCAAATGGGCGAGGTCAAAGGAGTTGTTTGATACATTACCACCAAGCTCTAGTCTAAACCGATTGAGGGTTTAGATTAGATTAGATGAGTTTCATTGCGCATGCAATGAACAATGATGAGATGATGAGTTGAATTGATGAAATTGGAGTATGTGAACATAGAAGAAACTTCTTGAAGAGTTGGAACCTTCATGTGATCCCAATCTCATATACCTCCTTTGTGAAATCAGTCTAACCTGATCAATTAGGCATGTGACCCAAGTAGGTGTTGAAGAGTGCAGGAATAGGGTGGAATTCCAATATTTTGGAATCTCGTAGTAATCCCAAAAGGGTGTCTGAAACCTAAATTTGTTTAGGGTGTTTTTTGGTGTTATCTAGAGAAAATTCTAAAAAGACAGTGAAATAAGGCTACTAACCAGTAGACCGGTGCTGGTAAACCTGTGAAACCTGTGCCTGTAGACCTGTACCAATAGACTTGTATAGGCCTCAAAAGCCAATATTTGTCTTGTGATTCAAAATAGCATTGTGGAAGATCTTGATAGGTCTTAGGAAGTGGGTAGAAGTGTTGTGCCATCCCTGGTTAGGGGTAAGAGTTTGATTTCACAGTTGAGGTGTGAATCATAGTCGTGAGGGAGACTCAACGTAAAGAAGACCAAGGTGTGTAGGTGGGTTTATCACTAGTGCAGGAGCACCCCAACAATGAAGACACTTTTCCTTTTTCATGTTTGTTGTATTAAAGATCCATTTTTGTAAGACCAATTGTCAAGTTGCTACACCTATAAACCACTTGGTCAAACTTGGTCAACAGATCTATGATAGACTAGGAAGAGTCAATTTTTGTGTGTCTTGTGTGCCTAGGGTTCATTTGGAAACCTTTGGACTGCACTAAAATGCATAAATGGTTGATAGACCAAATGTTGCAAAAAGATGTTAAAGTTGCACTATCGGCATAACTTATTCTGATAGAGTCGCCTTCTTGAAGAATTGTCATCGGGTATCGGTGTAACCCATTTTGAGTACCACCTGATAACTCGATGGAGGGGTGACATTCCGAAGGAGTTTTCATCAGTTATCAGTGTAGTTGTTTTGCTCCACTCGCGAAGACCTGATAGAGTAGAAAATTGAAGGAGTCGGCATTGGGGATTGGAAGTCGAGGATCCTAACTTACCCCAACGACCCGATAAGTTAGCACACTTGGAGTTTTGGCATCAGCAATCACAGAAGTTGTTTTGAAGTCATCTCGATGACCCAATGGAAAAGAAGACTTGTGTCCACTAGTTATCGGGCATCGATAAAATGGGTGTTTGAGTTACCCCAAAATCGGGAATCGGCAAAGAAGGTGTTTAAGTTAACCTGAAAAGCCGACAGAAAAGTGCACCACCTTGATAACATTTCATCGGACACAAGATGGAGAGTTTTGAGCCACTTTGAAGACCCGATAGGAACGCACCACTGGTAGAGTTTGTGATCAGACATTGAGAGCCCTGTTTTTGAGTTAACCCGATGACGGAATAGAACCATATGATTGTAAAAATTGCCATCGGGCATCGGAAGTCATGTTTTCAACCTATGTTGATGACCTGACGGAAATTGCCAACTGCCAGAAAATGTAACCGAATAGGAATTCGGTCTACCAACTCCTCCCAACGGCTAGGCCAGTTTGGATTTTGGTTGAGGACATTGGTGGAGACCTATTTGAACAAAGTTTGAATCACTTCCAATGGGAAGTGGATTGATTCAATGAATGTAAATTGATCTTTTGGTGTGGACAGAAATACAGTTGCAGGTTTTACAGAACATCGATTGTGTTGAAAAAAATCAATAAGTTGTATTGGTAGGACTTGGCATGGGCATGAAGGTTTAGAATTGTGTAGTCCCATTTGTTTTCAATTGACTTAGGGTCTAGGTGGACACATCTGAGTCAGAAATTCTTCTGTTCTAGCTTGACATCTAGGGTGAAGTGCAATCAGGGTTTCATCCAGCAATGGCTCTAACTTGAGATTATTGCATTGAACCACAACGGCCATTAGAGGAGTTCAAGTTAGAGCAATGTACATTAGGAATCTGGTAGTTGTAGCCTGGGAAGTGTCAGCACTTAGGTTCCACACCATACCCTAGGCCAAGCATGCCCATGTGCTTAGTCTCAGAATTTAGGAAGTAGGAGTGCAAAAGGACTCTGGGAGTGGACTAAACCAATCCAAGGGTGGATTGTGTGTGAAGGAGTATCCTTAGACCTGAACTAATGTTTATTTAGCCTTGTGAATTCATTTGCAGTTTGTTGCTTCAGAACCAGACCTGGTTACCCTTATTAGGTCTGTCTGGCCTAGAGGAGTTCAGAGGTGTACAAAAGGAGTTGGAGTCTATCCTTTTGGAATCTGAAAGTACTCAATAAAGGGTACTCAGATCTGAAGTTTGTTTTCTTCATCCGTTGGAGAAGTTGAGGTTGTTTTGAAGAAAACAATGTTTGGAGGGCTACAAGCTATATTCAGTCTGGTATGACAATATAGTAGCACTTGGGTGTTGTGGGTCTAGGAGTTGTTGGGGATCAACTTGGTCAAAAAAAGTTTGAAACAAGTTAGGGGAACCCTGTCCACTCCCTAAACCGAAGGGTTCAAGTATTTCGATGTCATGCTAAGTAGGCTAGTCAACCATTAGCCTTAGCATGCTAAGTAAGGTGACATGGTTCAGTGGGTCAGAGTGAACAAAGGGATTGATCATTTGCAAAAGGTTGGGGTTAGGGCTTAATTGTGCTTCCCCTATTGATCTTTGCATCAAGTGTTATTAGAGCTTAGGCAAAGCCTAAGGGAAGAAATAGTTGAACATGTTTGACCAAAACCAAGAAGGAGAGGAGGAGATCCTTAGGATCCCTTCGAAGGTGACCAATGCTAAACTTGAAAAGATAGTGAAAGGATTGAGCACTGAACTGTGAAATTTGAAAGGCAAGCTTGTGAGGAGGGAAGTCTAGTGGAAGAAAGCGGAGAAGAAGAGGAGACCCCGGAGCAGGAGGAAAAGGAAGAGGAAATTCCTATAGACCAAAGACACCTTGTGAATGTCCTCAAGTCTGTGGCTAGAAGGACTTCTGACAGTAAGTCGAACTTGCCCATGTTCAGTGGAAAGATGGACCCGGATCTTGTCATGGAATGGGTGGATGCATTAGAAATTTTCTTCGAATGTGATGAAATCCCTGAGAACCAAAGGGTCAAGATAGAAAAGACAAAATTGAAATGTGTAGCATTGACTTGGTGGAACTTCACTCAAGGAGAAAGGGTGAAGGCAGGAAAGAACATGATCACTTCATGGAAGGTGATGGTTACCAAGATCAAAGAAGCTTATGTCTCTGAAGATTATGAAGTACAACTTCATAAAAAGATATAGAACTTGAGATAGAAGGAGATGGATGTCAGTAGCTATACTGAGGAATTCCAAAGGTTGTGTCTGAAAGCCAAGACAGTGGAAGGTGAAATTGAGAAGGTAGCTAGATACCTGAATGGCCTGAGAGTAAACATTCAGGATGAACTAAACCTTTGCAACCCAAAGACGGTGCAAAAGTGTTATCAATTGGCACTGAAGGTCGAAGAAAATCTCAAGAGGAGGCAAGACCAGAACAGCGGGGGCAAAGGAAAAAATGACTTCAACAACAGAGGTAAAGGAATGCCTAGTGGAAAGGGAAAAAACTTTAGACCCCAAGGAGAGTCAAACTAAGAGAACTCACAAGGAGAGAGTAGTTCTAGAGGTGGATATAGAGGCAAGAGATCCAATAGCAGAGGCAGATCTGGTGGAAGAAATGGAGGTCCTATGAGGTGCTTCAAATGCAACCAAACAGGCTACCATGCCAATAGATGTCCAGAGAAGACAGGATCAAGCACGCAAGGAGATAAGTGTAAGGAAGTAAAGTAGCGGAAACAACTTCCTACACTAACCTTGAGAGGAGGGTAATGCAAAACTTTTCAGATCATTACAACAGTTACAGAAAATAGAAATAGATATAATAACATTCATACCACAACACAATGATTTACGTGGGGAAAACCCTTTCGGGAGAAAAACCCCACCCTCCAAAAGCAGCTCAATATTTTATTCAGCAATCAAAACAGATTACAAAATACTTGCAGAGCAAGCTCTTCGCAGGAGTACCATTAATCAGAGATTCAGAGGCAACTCAATAGCCATAAGACTCTTACACACAACCTCTATCTCACACACCTCATAAATAGGAGATACAATACAAGAAACCGTCAAACGGTATTACAAAACCATGGGCTAAAACCACCCAATAAGGTGTAGCCGACCTTATCTCCCTTCTAGATGCCCTATGACATGTTAAAGCACACATCAACATGTGTCACTCCCTTTTACAGCTCATTTATGTATTCGATACAAATTATTTTTCCTATTTCAGGAGTAAAAACTTCCGGAGGCCATAACTTGAGAACCGGGTGTCCGATTGACGAACCGTTTGAAGCGCCGGAAAGCTCGCGAAGTGCTCTATCACCTTGTAACCCGCTTCGCCGGTTATGGCCACTTTTCAGGGCATTTCGGAGCCTCTAAAGTCCCCAAATTTAAGTTTAAACATTTTATTGCACCCCTCCAAGACGAAAACTTTAATATCTTCAAAACTAGCTGTGACCTTGCAACGCAACTTTATCGGAATGCTTATCTAGCCAACCAGAAGCTTCAGGGAGAGTTTCGCACCATTTCGTGCTCAAATGAAAACTTACTATAAATAGTAACCTCACATAAATGCAAGGTTGAGAGACCATTTTTCCCAACAATAAGAGAGCAAACCTGATTCAGGAGGATGCACAAAGTTCCCACTCACCCTCAAAGGATTTGGATCTAGAAGGAGTATGCCTAATGATGAAGAGGACATTGCTGAAGACACCAGCATCACAAGAACCACCACAAAGGAAGACGTTGTTCAAGACCCATTGCAAGAACCATGGTAAGGTCTGTAAACTTGTTGTTGATTCTGGTTCAACAGAGAATTTAGTGTCTAAAGAAATGGTAGACAAACTCAAACTTGTAAAGTTTCCCCATCCCATGTATCTTAGATTAGAAAAGGCCAACAAACCCTCATAAATGAACAGGCTTGGGTCAATTTCTCTATTGGAGAATACAAGGATAGAGTACCATGTGATGTTGTAGACATGGATGTGTGTCATTTGTTGTTAGGTCGTCCTTGGAAGTATGACCTCAAGGCACAACATGATGGGATGAAAATACTTATACCATTAACAAGGATGGAAATATATACACCGTGAAACCACTTCCTGACCTAAGGAATGAAAAACAAAACGAACCAATGGTATTATTGGTAGGAAAAAGGGATATGGTAGAAACCATAAAAGAATCCAAAGGAGCCTATGCCTTAATCTTGAAGACCAAGGAGCAGGAAAACCCTAAGGAGGTACCCAAAGAAGTGCAAGAACTTCTCAACATTAACAAAGTTGTAGTTGCAGGAGACATGCGAGATGCCCTACCACCTTTAAAAGATGTATGCCATCACATTGACTTCATACCTGGTGCTTCACTTGCTAACAAAGCATCTTATAAGCTTACCCCTGATCAAACTACAGAAGTCTCAAGACAAGTCCAGGATCTACTGGATAAAGGGTTGATTCAAAAGAGTAAGAACCCATGTGTAGTCCCTAGTGTATTAGCCCCTAAAAAGGATGGAAAATGGAGGTTATGCACTGATTCTAGGGCAATGAACAAAATTACAATCAGATATAGATTCCCAATTCCAAGGATTGAAGATCTCATGGATCAGTTAGGAGGTGCATGTTACTTTTCAAAGATAGACCTTAAATCATGCTATCACCAGATCTAGATAAGGCTAGGAGATGAGTGGAAAACTGCATTTAAAACCACAGAGGGATTATATGAATGGCTTGTCATGCCATTTGGCCTTAGTAATGCACCTAGCACATTCATGAGATGGATGAATGAAGTTCTTCAGGACTTCAATGAAAAGTTTGTGGTTGTGTATCTTGATGATATACTTGTTTTCAATAAGACCAAGGCAGAGCACTTGGAACATCTCAATCAAGTCTTAAAAAGACATCATGAATAGAAATTGTTGATAAATCTGGAAAAATGTGTTTTCATGCAGGAAGAACTAATATATTTGGGATTTGTGATATCCAAAGGTACTTTAAAGATGGATCTAGAGAAGATAGATGCCATCTTGACTTGGCCAACACCAAGGACACCAGGAGAGGTGAGAAGCTTTCATGGGTTGGTAACATTCTATAGGAAATTCATTAAAAAATTTAGTCACATCTGTGCACCACTCCTTGACACCATCAAGGGAGGAAGAAAGGTAAAGTTTGAATGGACAACCAAAGCAGAGGAAGCATTTGAATACCTAAAAGGTAGAGTGGCACAATTTCCTATTCTTACCCTTCTTGACTTCAATAAATTGTTCATAGTAGAAACAGATGCAAGTAACTTAGCCATTGGAGCAGTCCTTAGCCAAGAAGGTAGGTCAATTGCATTCTTTTCTGAAAAATTGAATGAAGCTAAACAAAAGTATAGTACATATGACTTGGAACTGTATGCAATGGTGCAAGAACTTAAAAAGTGGAGGCATTATCTTTTTCCCAAAGAATTTATTGTTTTCACTGACAACCATGTATTAAGCTTCTTGAATGGACAGGAGAAACTAAGTTGCGGGCATATGAAGTGGGTTGAGCAGTTGCAAGCCTATACCTTCACTATAAAACACAAGAAGGGAACACAAAACAAAGTGGCAGATGCACTCAGTAGGAGAGTCCATTTAGTGCAAGAGGTTTAGATCCAGAGTAGTGGGATTGACACCCTCAAAGACCTATACAAAGGTGATGCATATTTTGGTGAGATATATGAGGTTTGCATTACTCTTTCTGATGCATATCACGCTTTATATTCAGATTATATGATTTAGAATGCCTTATTGTTCAAAAGGGACAGTTGTGTATTCCAAAGTGTTCAATGAGAGGAAATCTCATTAAGGAGAAACATTGTGGTCCTATGGGAGGTCATTTTGGTATTGATAAAACACTGGAGTTGGTTAGGAGGCACTACTTTTGCCTTAAAATATAGACAGACATTAGGAAGTTTGTAGATTCTTTCACAATCTATCAAAGAGCTAAGGGAGTTAGCACAAATCAAGGCCTTTACTAACCATTGCCGATACCTACAAAACCATGGGATAGTGCGAGTATGGACTTTGTTATGGGTTTGCCTAGGAAAATACAAGGGTTTGATAGCATTTTTGTCATTCTAGACAGATTCAATAAAATGGCACATTTTGTACCATGCAAGTCCACAAATGATGCATCTCACATTGCAAATTTATTCTTTAAGGAAGTAGTCAGAATCCATGGATTGCCTTCCTCAATCATCTCGAACAAAGATGTACAATTTCAAGGCCATTTTTGGTGAACTCTTTAGAAGAAGATAGGCACAAATTTGTCTTTCAGTTCTGCCTACCATCCTTAGATAGATGGACAAACTAAAATCGTAAATAGGTCTCTTGGAAACCTACTCAGATGTTTAACCAAGCAATATGCACAAGCTTGGGATTCAATTCTTCCACAGGCAGAATTTGCATTTAATGATACTATTAATAGGAGCACTGGAAAAACTCCTTTTCAGATCAACTATGGTATTCATCCTAGAGGGGTGGTGGAGTTAAGAGAGCTACCAAATGATTTCAAAGAAAGTGCCCAAGGACAATATTTGGCAAAGTTTATCAAACAAGTTCATAAACATGTGAAGGAGACTTTTAAATCTACTACAGAGAAGTATAAGGTACATGCAGATCACAGAAAAAGATATGTCATTTTCAAAATAGGAGATCAAGTGTGGGCTTATTTGAACAAAGGCAAGTTGCCTAAAGGCAAGTACACCAATTTGCATA
Organism: Cryptomeria japonica; assembly: GCF_030272615.1. Taxonomy (NCBI): domain Eukaryota; kingdom Viridiplantae; phylum Streptophyta; class Pinopsida; order Cupressales; family Cupressaceae; genus Cryptomeria; species Cryptomeria japonica. The sequence continues at coordinate 594,119,405 of NC_081413.1, forward strand.
GGAGAAAGATTGGTCCCTACAAAATCATCCATGAGTTTGGAGATAATGCATATGAAATCTCCTACCACCTAAACTTGCTATTTCTCCTATTTTTAATATTTTTGATCTCACTCCATTCAAGAGTATTTCAGGTGATAACAATTCTTTGCAGGAAGTTGGTGATGAACAGGTTGAATGGCTGAAGGACCTTCCACCTAGCCAACCACTCTAGTTGGAGAAAGTGTTGGACACTAAAGTGGTAAAACAGACTAGGAAGAAAACCTCCAAGGAATATCTGGTCAAGTGGAGAGGTTTACCAGACTTGGATGCCACTTGGATGGATGAGTAGACAATCCTCAAGCATGGCACCACATTGAAAGAGCTACTCTCAAGTAGGAACTTGAGTTCAAAGCAACAGGGGGAGTATGGTGCAGGAGCACCCCAACAATGAAGCCCCTTTTCCTTTTTCATGTTTGTTGTAATAAAGATCCATTTTTGTGAGATCAATTGTCAAGTTAGTACACCTATAAACCACTTGGTCAAACTTGGTCAATAGATCTATGGTAGACTAGGAAGAGTCAATTTTTGTGTGTCTTGTGTGCTTAGGGTTCATTTGGAAACCTTTGGAGTGTAGGAAAATGCATAAATGGTCGATAGACCAAATGTTGCAAAAAGATGTAAAAGTTGCACTATCGGTGTAACTTATCCCGATAGAGTCGCCTTATTGAAGAATTGTCATCGGGTATTGGTGTAACCCATTTTGAGTACCACCTGATAACCCAATGGAGGGGCAACATTCCGAAGGAGTTTTCATCGGTTATCGGTGTAGCTATTCTTCTCCACTTGTAAAGACCTGATAGAGTAGCAAACTGAAGGAGTCAGCATCGGGGATCGGAAGTCGAGGATCCTAACTTACCCCAACGACCCGATAAGTCAGCACACTTGGGGTTTTCGCGTCGGCAATCGGAGAGGTTGTTTTGAAGTCATCCCGATGACCCGATGGAAAAGAAGAATTGTGTCCACTAGTTATTGAGCATCAACAAAATGGGTGTTTGAGTTACCCTGAAATCAGGCATCAAAAAAGAAGGTGTTTAAGTTATCCTGAAGAGCCGACAAAAAAGTGCACCACCTTGAGAACATTTCATCGGACATCGGATGGAGAGTTTTGAGCCACTCTGAAGACCTGATAGGAATGCACCATTGGCAAAGTTTGTGATTGGACATCGGGATCCTTGTTTTTGAGTTAACTCGATGACCCGATAGAACCGCATGATTGTAAAACTTTCCATCGGGCATCGGAGGTCATGTTTTCGACCTATGTCGATGACCCGATGGAAGTTGCCAACTGCCAGAAAATGTAACTGAATAGGAATTGGGTCTCCCAACTCCTTGCAACAGCTAGGCTAGTTTGGATTTCGATTGAGGACGTTGGTGGAGACCTATTTGAACAAAGTTTGAATCACTTCCAAGGGGAAGAGGATTGATTCAATGAATATAAATTGATCTTTTGGTGTGGACAGAAATACAGTGGCAGGTTTTATAGAACATTGGTTGTGTTGAAAAAAATCAATAAGTTGTGTAGGTAGGACTTAGCATGGGCATGAAGGTTTAGAATTGTGTAGTCCCATTTGTTTTCAATTGACTTAGGGTCTGGGTGGACACATCTCAGTCATAAATTCTTTTGTTCTAGCATGACATCCAGGGTGAAGTGCAATCAGGGTTTCATCCAACAGTGGCTCTAACTTGAGATTCTTGCATTGAACCACAATGACCATTAGAGGAGTTCAAATTAGAGCAATGTATGTTAGGACTCTAGTAGTTTCAGCCTAGGAAGTGTCAGCACTTAGGTTCCACACCATACCCTAGGCCAAGCATGCCCATGTGCTTGGTCTCAGAATTTAGGAAGTAGGAGTGCAGAAGGACTCTGGGAGTGGACTAAACCAATCCAAGGGTGGATTGTGTGTGCAGGAGCATCCTTAGACCTGAACTAAATATTTATTTAGCCTTGTGAATTCATTTGCAATTTGTTGCTTCAGAACCAGACCTGGTTACCCTTATTAGGCATGTCTGGCCTAGAGGAGTTCAAAGGTGTACAAAAGGAGTTGGAGCCTGTCCTTTTGGAATCTGAAAGAACTCAATAAAGGGTACTTAGATCTGAAGTTTATTGTCTTCATTCGTTGGAGATGTTGAGGTTATTTTGTAGAAAACAGTGTTTGGAGGGCTACAAGTTGTATTCGGTCTGGTATGACAATATAATAGCACTTGGGTTTTGTGGGTCGAGGAGTTGTTGGGGATCAACTTGGTTGATCAAAACAAGTCTGAAACAAGATAGGGGAGCCATGTCCACTCCCTAAACCGAAGGCTTCAAGTATTTCCATGTCATGCTAAGTAGGCTAGTCAACCGTTAGCCTTAGCATGCTAAGTAAGGTGACATGGTTCACTCGGTCAGAGTGAACAAAGGGATTGATCATATGTAGAAGGTTGGAGTTAGGGCTTAATTATGCTTCCCCTGTCGACCTCTGTATCAATCTCCCTATTGATGCCAATCTCTACATCATGTCCTAAGAGGTCATATGGGGTCCTAAGGGGTCACACGTGTGTTAAAACATGTGTGTGGTCCCTTAGGACCCCATATGACCCCTTAGGAAACTATATGAACCTATGGGGTCATATGGTGTCCTAAGAGGTATGTTGTACCTATAATCTAAGAGGTATGGTGTACCTACTAGGACTTTAAAAGAGGTCATATGGGGTCCTAAGGGGTCAAACATGTGTGACCCATTAGGACACTATATATGGTATCCTAAGGGGTATGTTGTACCTCCTAGGACTTTAAAAGGGGTTATATGTGGTTCTAAAGGGTCACACATGTTCTAACATATGTGTGACCCCATATGACCGTGTATAATAGTATATGACCCCATGCAATCATATGGTGTCCTAAGAGGTATGTTGTACCTACTAGTACTTTAAAAGGGGCCATATGGGGTCCTAAGGGGTCACACATGTTTAGCCCCTTAAGACCCCATATGACCCCTTAGGACACTATATGATCCTATGGGGTCATATGGTATCCTAAGAGGTATGTTGTACCTACTAGGACTTTATAACAGGTCATATGGGGTCCTAAGGGATCACACATGTGTGGCCCCCTAGGGCCCCATATGATCCCTTAAGACACCATATGACCCTATGGTGTCCTAAGGGGTTATATGGGGTCCTAAGTCACACATGTGTGGTGAACCCTATATGACCCGTTAGGACACTATGGGGTCATATGGTGTCCTAAGGGGTATGTTGTACCTACTAGGACTTTGAATGGGTGATATGGGCTCCTAAGGGGTCACACATGTGACCCCATACGACCATGTATGACATTATAAGACCCTATGGGGTCATTTGGTGTCCTAAGTGGTATGTTGTACCTACTAGTACTTTAAAAGGCATCATAACACATGTATGACCCCTTAGGAGCCCATGCAACCCCTTATATATGGTGTCCTAAAAGTTATGTTGCACCTACTAGGACGTTTAAAGGGGTCATATGGGGTCCTAAGGGGTCACACATGTTAAAACACATGTGTGGCCCCTTAGGACCACATATGACCCCTTAGGACACTATATGATCCTATGGGATCATATGGTGTCCTAAGGGGTTATATGGTGTCATTAGGGGTCATATGGGGTCTTAAGTGGCCACACATGTGTTATGACCATTTATGAACCCTAACGACACCATATGACCCCTTTATTGGTAGTGGTCCAGTGTCCCTCATGGGGATTCACGACATGGTTTAATAGCCTCTTGTGGATTCTATAAGTGTAGTGGTTGTATTGGGCATTGACAGGTTGACCTTTTGGTGTAACGACAACCCTAGCTTGTAACAAGTGGTATCAGAGCTTGGTCATAGTTTTGAATCACGCAGGTCGCGGTAAGTGACACTGGGAGAGGGATTGTTGGTAGTGGGCCAACATCCCTCACGAGGATTTGCGACATGGTTTAACAACCTTCTGTGGATTCTATAAGTCTAGTGGTTGTATCAGCCATTGATAGGTTGATCTTTTGGTGCAATGACAACCCTAGCTTGAAACACCCTTATGACACTAGATGATCCTATGGGGTCATATGGGGTCATTAGGGGTCATTAGGTGGCAAAAGGAGTCTTAAGGAGTCATTAAAGGTCATAAGGGGTTGTTACAAACATAAGGGTTCTTATGGTGTCGTATGGAGTCTTATGTTATATATGTTAGGATGTTGAAAAGGGTTAAAAGATGTTTTAGGATGTATTAAGGGGTTGTTCATGTCTTAATAGCTCCTAGGATGTACTAAGTGGTTGTATGATGTCTTAAAAGGTCATAGGATGTACTAAGTTCTCCTAAGTGTCTTAAGAGGTCCTAGTATGTGCTAAGGGGTCGTAGGATAACATTTTAACATCTAATTGTATATGTGTACAACATTTATAAATAATTAAGCATTAAAGTATTTTAACCATTAAGTAATTTTAAAACTAATATATTATTAAGCATTAACAAATTTTAAAATTAATATATTATTAAGCATTAAAAAACTAAAAAAAAATATAGACTATACAAAATTATGAAAAATAAATAAAACATTAATATATTAACACTAATTTCTTTGCCCCCTTTTTCTCCTCGACTGCTAAACTCTAAGCCAATTAGTGCAAAATGAGGCAAAAAGCCTTTTTTGCAGCTTATATAGCAAAGGGGTTCTGGTCGGAATGCCGACGCCATGTGACTGCCAAATTGGTCCAGTCGGATCACACGGATTAGGTCTAGGGCGACACAGATCCATACTTTTACCCAATAAGATAGTGGAAACCCTGAAAGAATCAATCAAGCTAAATACTAGAGAATGTGAGAAGCTAGAGCAAGAAGTGAAGAAGCTAAAGGAAGAGAATAAGGTTCTTGATAGCAGTAAGCTCTTGGAAGAATTGATCAACATGCAGAAAGCTCATTTGGACAAGATTGGACTTTGACTTTAGCTCGGTGAATTTTCAAATCAAATTGACAAAGACAAAAGCAAAGAGGTTAAGGCTGAAGCTGAGAAGAAATCAGAAGATGTAGGAAGATGCGAAATTAATGTACTAATGCATGAAGGCTGCCGATTCATCAACCTAATGCACAAAGGCACCCATCATTTAATGGTTATTATTTTCAATGCAATAAATTTGGTTATAAGGCTGCAAACTATAGAAGCATTTTGTGTTATAATTGCAAGAGGTTTGGTCATAAAGTGAACCACTGTAAAAATAATGTTGAATCATAATCATAATCCATTTGGAGCAAATAAGGTTAATGATAACTTTCATGGATATTGTCATACATGCAATGGTTATGGTCATAAAGCCAATCAATGCAAATCTAGAACTCTTCTGGTAAATTCAGTAAGGAAGAACATCAATTGTTACAAGTGCAAGCAGACCGAACATTATGCTAATCAATACAGAAATGGGAATATGGAGAAATCCACTGAGAAGAGTGTAATGAAGGAAAATGGATTGAAGAAAAAGGAAATCTTGGTTTGGAAAAAGAAGGAAGTGGATAGTAGAAGCAAGCCTGATATACCGAAATCCGATGCAGACACCTCTTCCTCCGATATTTGAGTATATTCCTTCGCCTTAGGGGGAGTTTTTGAAGGAAATTTTTTTAATACCCCTATCTAAGTGGATCATGTCATTGTTCTGACATGATTGTGTTAAGAAGGCTATCTGGTAATCTGAAGTTTGTGCTAACATCAACGACAAGACACTTTTTGGTGGTAAAACCCTAAAGGAGATTTTTGGCAAGATAAGTATCGATGTTTGATTTCATTTTTCTTTATCGTGTCATTAGTACTTGAAATTTTTGTGAATAGTTGAAGAGCAATAGAGAAAGAGAGAACACTGAAAAAATTTAGGTTGTGGAGAAGGTATTCTTGGATGAATTTAACTTGGAGAAGATCAGGAATATGGAAAATAGTTGTGATGCAAATTTGCAAAGAATCAAGGAGTTAGAGCACAAAGGACTAAATCTATGGACAAAATTTTCTTGGTTTGATGATGAGGAACCAATCAAAGTGATCCTTAATCGGGTGTAGGATGACAACATCATGTTGGATAAACTCTATCCAATCACAAGGGAGATTATGTCATCTATTACTAGTTTGTGCGACAATGGAGTTATTTCGGATAAGAAATCAATAAAGAACAAAGAGGTGGAAATGCTAACCGATATAACAGGCGATCGGCGAGCATTAATCATTGACAAGATCATCAATCTTGTTGTACGGTATGTTGCATATGGAATTTCCTATAAGATCTATTTCAGAAATAGGGAAAGTTTCACTTCAGCTATTGTTATGTTCATGGTGCATATGCTTGTGATGGAAGAAAAAGATTTCAACTTCTGTGAATTGTTGAGGGAATTGTTGTTAGAAAACATTAAGATGCCAAAAGAACATGTTTACCCCTTCCAATTTGGTTCATTACTTTTTTTCTTAGCTATGTATTGTCTGGGATACCTTCCGGCTAAAGAAAATGTGATATGGGAGTTTGGTGTTCCAATTGTGAAGCAAATCTTTAGATATTTGAACAGTTTAGACAAAAGAGATGATGCATGCACTGTATATTTCAAATCTTTCCTGGATATGTGGAGTGTCAGTCTGGTATCTCCTGCTATTGGTTCTACTAAAGGAGGTTCTTCCTCTAGAAAGACGAAAAGGAGAGAATCTGTACTTATGAGTGTCCTGGAATCCAAGAAGAGCAAGAAGGGTCAAAAAGAAGAAGATGTTGCAATAATCCATGATCAAGAATCTCTTCTAGCTAAGGGAGAGTTGGCTATTGTAGAGAAAGAAGCAAAAGAATATGATGATGAATCAAATTTATTGGAGATTGTTGATGGCGTTGATGGATTAAGAAAAATTGGTAAGATGTGGCTAACTTCTGTTAAGTTAGAAAGAATTGAAAATGTTCTAATAAACCATTTAGTCCATAACACTATCAGTATTGAAGATGTTAGTAACGTGCTTCTAGAGTCCCTGTGTGAAATTGCCTAAGGAGAAACTGTTTGAGAAATTTGTTGACGTTAAAATTTTAGAAGATAACGATGTGGATATGTAGAATTTGTTGAAAGAATGCATTGATGCGCAGAAAGCCCTATCTATATGAATTGATGAGATTCAAAATTGCATCTGCACTGCTAGCAGAGTCTACAAGTATTGTCATTTATGGTCAGCAGCTACAATAAAGTACAAAGCTAAGATTGATGCTTCTGGGAATGAATTGAGCTCATCGGGTAAATATTTTGATTTTTTGAGTGACAAGGATGGAAAGCAGAGGAAAAGAATAAACTCTCTTCACGTTGAACTATTGTATTTGCAAAGGCAAATACAATATTTTGTGGGCGAGTTCTGGAAAGTAAAGGAAATTGTTGAGGCAAAATTGGAGCACTTTTTAGCATTGATTGGTAGTGCAGTTGAATATGAGAAGAATCTATCTGCTCTGACCAACATTTCCCATGCTATTGATTTGTTGGTTGAGTGCAGAAGTCTATTAGTTAGCATTAAATTGGCTATGAGCTTTTGGGAGGTCCTTCTTACAAAACCGAAAAAGAAATACAAGCTAATCTTTCCAAAGAAGAACAATTGAAAATCCCTTGGGTTGGTATGCAATTTTTGACATTCCTATTTGTAGAACTGAAGTTGTTCTTTTTGTTTTCTTTTCTTCTTTTCTTTTTCATCAAATACATCTTTTGTCCTTGATGTCAAAGAGGAAGAAAAGAATGTGGCAAATGGAGAACGGTTTTTGTAGTAAGGAGATATATGAGTTAGGGGGAGTTGTAAGCAGATATGTTTCTTTTTTAGATTTTTTGCCATCAATGACAAAGGGGGAGATTGTTAGACTTGTGTGAATATTGTCATTGTTGTCATTGAAATCAAACCAATTATCCGATTTGGTCTGAATGGTATATGTGGATGATATATATATATGCAGATGGTATGTGTAGTTTTGGTATTGTTGGGATATGATGTAGTAAGGAGTAGAAGATCTACTAGAGTCATTTCCAGAAGATCCTCATCTCCAAAATCATGAGTTATGCTTATTTTGGTCCCAACATCAGTTGTGTGTTCCGGTATCAGCTATTTCAAATATCAATTATATTTTTCATGTCTCATGGTTTGGTATTTGCGGTATGTGTGGTATTTGTATTTTGGAGTTTGGAGTTGTTATGCTTGCAGTTTTGTGTTTACGGGTCAGCATCTATGGGTATGGTTGACCCCTGTTTTATTCCAATAATTAAGGTATATGCATTGGTAAATAAATTGTGTAAAGGAAGCATGCAGAGATCTTGTCAAGGTCGACTTGGCTATCATATTTTTTATTAAAGCTTTATTGGACAACATGTTGATGCAAGCACTATATTACTTGAGCTTGACCGACATACTGTCCCAGTGTGTAATTTTTCTGGTATATAAATAGAAGTGTATGTATGCATAGACATGTGTGGTAATAAGGACAAGTAAGAAGTAGAGTGTGAAGTGAAGTAGTTGGAGCAAAGTCAGAGTGCAGTTAGTGTTGTAGTAATCCTTCACTGGATCTATTGCAAGCAATTGGTTTGGTAGATTAGTGCAGTAATCCCTCACCGAATCTGTTGCAAGTGTTTGTGGATAGTGTGACACGAAGATCCTTTACTGGATCTATTCCAATTTTTTGTGTGTCGAAATCTAAGCATAACCTAGAACTGATTTCATGCATTTGGAGATGCAACTTTCCTTAGTTCATTTATATCTTTTGTAGTGAGCATTCCGACAATGAGTTATTTTTGTAATTTGGTAGTGAGGCATCCAACAATGAGCCAACCATTGTTTTAAACATCATATAACTAGTTATATTATCTTGAGAGCTAACATTCTATGTGATTTTCCCATTTGTGTCTTCCACATATAAAATATAGTGTTCCATTTGTGGCTGTGTTTTCATATTTATTCTACATTTTCTATTTCATGTTTGATGAGCTTAATGGGTGAGTTTGGTATAGCTATAAAAAATTTAGAAATTGTGAGAATTTTAGCATATGTGGGAATACTAATTCACACCCCCTCTCGGTATTCTACTCCCTTCAACCAATCCAATAGAGACTCATGGGGAAAATCTCTTGATAGAGGATGCAAGGGTCAATGAAGGAGAATTTTAAAAAAAAAAAACATTCCCCAACATCAAAATGAATCTAGCATCGAGGCAAAAATACAAGAAACAGGGCCCTCTCTAATTGAACACCCGCAGGGTAACCGACTCTCAACACCATTGAATAGTTCATCCACCACAACCTAGAGAAAGCTTCTACTAAATACAATGTCATCATTCTCCAAAACATACCCTCTCAACCACCACAAACCCCCATCAATAGAAAGGTCAATGCAAATCCAAGCACCTTCAAGGACCACCTCCATAGGGACTCTAGAAGAAGAAAAAGAAACCTTCCCAAAACGCTTGCGAGACAGGAAATGTGTACCAAAAAACACTCCCAAAAGAGTAGATAGAGTTGCCCCACAAAAGAGACCGACCACACCAAAGGAACTCACCTAACTCAACACGAAAGCCCACCTCCATAGAGCATGTACTGAACAAAGAGACCCAGAGAAATGCCCAAGCCACAAACAAGAGTGAGCCCCAAGAGAAGCAAAATTACTAGAGAAGCCAAGGGCGAAAATAAAAGGCACAAGGAGTAGCCATAGGCCACAAGCAAGGTGTACAAAGGTAGCTTGACCAAATTGCAACCAACCAAAGCACATGCACCTCTCTGCAAAGAGAGCAAACCACCCTAGGAAGCAGAGTAGCCCAAAGTGGCCAATGCTGCAAAAAAAGAGGGGGTCACCAAGGAATCCACCACAATAGTTCCATCAAAATGAGCAGGGCAACCAAGAGGCACACCGCATAGAAATTGAGAGCCACCTCCTCAAGCTAAACATGCCTAAGAAAGAACAAAAAACATTGATGATGACAGCAAGCAGTAGGGTCAAGACGCTAAGGCATAAGAATATCAAAGCGGTGCCAAAACTCATGGCAACCAGGAACAAAGACAAAGGCAAACGCAACACCTTCGTGAGACCTAGGGCATAACACAGAGAACAAAACCACCTCTTGGGTACACAAAGCCCTAGAAACTAGGGAGGATGAGCCAAGAACAGAGAGGAATAGTCCTTGTTCTGAAACAACACTCCACCAAGAGCAAACCACAAGAATCAGGGCAAAAAAAGACCCATGCCAATCATCAACAAGCAGCCAAAGAAAAAAGTCGCAAGAGGAAACAGGGGCGGAAACTCCTCATTATTAGCATCAACATCTCCCTTTGCATCTTCCTCGCCAATCCAAACCCACAATGACTCCCACTCCGACTCCTTTTTTTATACACACACACACACATATATATATATATTGCAGATATTACAATCAATATTGAATGATAAAATAAATGTGTAATGTGTGTATAAACAATACTTTTGTTTTGCCATTTTGTAAATATATAGATATTTTTAAATATAATTTATAAATCATTCTATTTAAATATTGTTTAATGTTGTTGAAGACTCCACATAGGCTTCTCTTTCACTACATAGAAGGCTCCTTGTTCTCACTAGCTCCTTTTCGCCAAAAACTCCTTTTTCATAGATAGATCTTAGTTCCCTTCAAATGAAGAAAGAGATCTCTTATGTATGAAGCCCTAGATATTAATTTAATCTTTGAACTGACTTAGAGATTGAATTTCCCGCCAATTTATTGGGGCTAAGCATTATAATATCATAGAATTATGCTCCCAGAATTTCGAGAAAAAAGTCAGGGACCATGTTGAAAGTGCACATGGTCTGACCAATTTTTCACCAAATTTTCAGGGTCATTAGATATGATGATATTGGAGCGAATCTCAAAGTTACAACTGATTCTGAGATGTTTTAATATGTGAACTCGGGTCTTAAAGGTCAAAATAGGACATAATTAGGGTTTATGATTTAATGATTTAGTGAAAGAATAAAATAAAAAGGGGCACACTTAGGGTAAAGGGCCCAATTTTATGATGTGAGAAGTGATGAAATATGACTTTAGATTTAATTTAATTAATTAATTAAATGCTTAAAGGGTAATTATAATGCAAGATGAAACACACTAAAGCGGGTGCTAAACCAAGTGTGAAATTGTACAACCCTAGCAAGGGTGTACAATTTTCGACACTACAAGTATTAGCATTGAAGATGTTAGTAATGTGCTTCTAGAGTGTTGGCCATTTGGTGGAGTCGATTATGTGTTGCATTGATGTTTTGTCATTGATGTCAACACTAGCTGTTTGGATGTTTTAGCGACACCCTTCTGGTCCTAGTAGGATGAGTGGTTTATGGTTAACTTGGATCGGGTATGATCCAACAGGCTCTGGTATAGTCTAGTGATGGAATTGGCTTGTTCATGATACTTATACTTATATTTGGTCAGTTGGTTTTGGTCTGGTCATTGGATGCTATCTTGCTTGCTTAGAAGATTCATTTCTGGTTTCGGTGAGGATTTCACCAACAGAGCTTTTGTTGGAGATCTTTGATGAATTGTATAACTGGTGTCGGTGCAGCTTCTGATGGATTTTCAGGATGTTGTTGGTGATCATGTTTGAGACATGGCGGTTGGAGATCATTGTTGAAGCGTGTGGACCTTTACTTGGTCTCGGTTGATCTAGGTTATGGATTGGCTTTAATGTAACATGTGGATAGGACCTATTGATATATTTCTGAGATGTCTTATGTGTTGATATTATTATTATTTTTGGTCTAAGGCCAACATGATTTGTAATTATGTATTCATTTTATTGTTTGGTGGTCGACCTGATTGTTTATGGTCGAGGGTTTGTATAAATAGATGTAAGATCTCAATGTAGATCATCATGGTTAATGGAAGAAGTCATGGTCAAGGAATGTAATGTGCAAATAATATAATATCATTTAGGCAGAGGAGTTGGTCGATCATTGGAGATCGAATTGGGTTTATGTAAGAAGATTTAAATCCTCCAGTATTGAGCTTAACCAAAACTGTACTCAAGCATAGGAGATGCTATCTTTGGCAGTTCAACACTTCTCCAAATTGTAGTCTGGATTTATATATAGTCAATGAGGCTCCTTTTGTGATGAGCAATGCGCTCTAGGTTGTCGGCCTTCCTACAAGTGTAGGCCCCTTCATTGTAATTCACATACTTACTACAGAAGTATTATCTTACTGTGGGTAGGCTTCCCATCGTGGTTTTTCCCTTCATCGGGTTTTCCACGTACAAATCTTGGTGTTGTGTGGATGGCTTTTATTCTGTGATTACTGTTTATGCTTAATTAGATTAACTGTTATTCCGGTATTATTATTTTGGGTTATGGTATTAAAGTTTTAATTGCTGAATGTTCTTGTAGTCCGTGACAACTAATTCACCCCCTCCCCCTCTCAGTTGTCTTTCGGTTATCTGAATTGTCAAACAATTGGTATCGGAGCTTTGGTCCTCTCTACAAAAAGCTTATCCACTTGAGGGAGATCCTATGGTGACTAACAGTTCAAGTTCATCCAATTCTTCTGGAGCTATCTTTCGAAGGGATATTCTGAGGCTTGATGGAACAAATTACACAGTATGGAAGATTTGGATGGAGACTCATCTGAGACGTCTTGGCAAGGACATTTGGGAGATCACATAGAATGGTGTCACCCTTTAATCTAGAATCTAAAAATCCTCCTCCAGAAAACCTGGACAAGGAGTTTGAGAATGATTGTAGAGCAAGAGAAGCCCTCTTGTGTGCACTTTCTGATAAGCAAATAATGGGATTAACAGACAAATCATCTGGAAAGACTATATGGGATAAGTTGGAGACTTTAAATGAAGGTGATCCTACAGTGAAGATTGTTAAACTTGATGGTTACCGAGTGAGATATGAAAACTTGAATATGGAAGAGGATGAAAGGATTACTGCATTCATGGAAAGAGTAAATGAGATTGTTATGGGAATTCAATGTTGTGGAGGAACTCTGAGCGAAGATGAATTGTTTCTAAAGTCTTGAGAGCCCGACGACCGACTTACAAAATGAAGGCTACTGTTATTAATGAGTTGATAACAATGGCTAATACATCTGTCAGCAAAGATACCTTGGTTGGGAAACTATCTGCTTTTGAGCTTGATAAATTTGGACCTTCTGGAGCTATGATGACTGAACCTGCTTTTCATGCATCTATATCTGCAACTGGTAAACAAGACTAGAAATTTTTTTATGCAAAGGAGTTGGAAGATATGAAGAGAGAAGGTGATAATTTTGAGCAACTTGAAGCACTATTTACTAGAAGAGTACCGAAAGGACCAGTAGGAAGTAAGTATGAAGGAAAAACACCTTTTAAATGTTTTGCATGTAATAAGATTGGTCATTTTGCTTCTAGATGTCTTGAAACGAATTCAAGATTTGAAGAAAGAGTTAAAAGATCATTTAATCCTAACATGGATATCAGAACAAGTATAAATACAATAAAAACAGAGAAAATTCATTCTACATAGCAGATGAGGAAGGCATTACTGATTCAAATGATGAACTGGTAGAAGACTCTACTAGTGGATCTGGCAATGGGAAGGAATGGGTGTTCCTAGCTATCAAGGAAGATGATCCGACACTAGAAGAGAATGTACCTGATGGGAAGGCACTTGCTGCTAAAATTGAGGACAAGGATGAATGGGTAATTGACAGTGGTTGTTCATATCATATGACTGGAGATAAAGGGAAGTTTCTGTCTTTGCAAGAATTTGATGGTGGACTAGTTAGATATGGAAATAACAAGGCATGTATGATTAAAGGAAAAGGAACTATATCATTGCATGGTAAGAACAATATTGACAATGTTTATTATGTTGAAGGTTTGAAGCATAATCTTTTGAGTGTAGGACAATTGGTAGATAAGGGATTTCAATTACAATTCAAGGATGGAAAATACAAAATCATTAATAGATCTGGCTTGGAGATTGCAACCGGTACACAGACAAAAGGTAACATATTTCATTTGAACTCCGGTGAGAAGACATGTTTGATTACACAGATTGATTAAAGTTGGCTATGGCATAAAAGGCTCTGTCATGTGAATTTTGATTGCATTATGAAGATCAGTTCAACTAAGGCAGTTAGGGATATACCTAAGATTATGAAGCCCTATAATCCGGTATGTAAAGAATGTGAAATGGATAAACAGGTCAGAACCTCTTTTAGGAGTATACAAGATAAATCAAATGATGTCCTTGATCTTATTCATACTGATTTGTGTGGCCTTGCTAGAGTTAAAAGTTTTCATGGTAATAGATATTTCATGCTAATCATTGATGATTATTCTAGAATGATGTGGGTTACTTTTTTTAGAGAAAAATCTGAAGCATTTGAAAAGTTAAAAATCTTTAAAGCTAAAGTAGAAACTGAGACAGGATTGAAGATTAAATGTTTGAGATCAGATCATGGTGGAGAATTCACATCTGGTGAGTTTACTAACTTTTGTAACAAGCATGGTATAAGAAGACAATTTTCTACTCCTCGGACACCTCAGTAGAATGGAGTGTTGTGGAAAGGAAAGATAGAACTATCTTGGATGCTTCTAGAACAAAGATGATGGAAGTTCATCTACCTTATATCTACTGGAGAGAAGAAGTGAGTACAGCAGTTTATACATTCAACAAAGTACATATCAAAGGAGAAACTGGTAAGACACCTTATGAATTATGGTTTCGCAATACACCTACAGTTAAGTATTTCAGAATTTTTGGTAGTAAATGTTATATCAAGAGAGATGATACTATTGGAAAATTTGATCCTAGATGTGATGAAGGCTTATTTCTTGGTTATTCTAATGAAAGCAAAGCATATAGATGTTATAACAAGATATTACAGAGAATTGTGGAGAGTGCTAATGTCAAAGTAGATGAGATAAACATAAGTCAAATCAGAGTTTATGAGAAGGAACAGGCAGTGGAAATGATTATATCTGAATCGATAGCACCTTTATCGAAACAGAGAGTTGAACCAATTACTCCAGCAACATCAAAGAACTCTACAGTGACTGAAGAACAGGGAAGAGGAACAGAGAGTCAGAAGACTCCTAGGTATGTGAGACTGGATCATTTTGAAGATAAAATCATTGGGGATAAGAGAAATGGAGTGATGACAAGAAGAAGATTGGCAACTAATGAGGTATGTTTAATTTCACAAGTTGAACCGGTATCAGTAATTGAGGCATGTAAAGATGAACATTGGTTAAAAGCTATGGAAGAAGAATTAGATCATATTGAGAAAAAAAACACATGGACTTTGGTTCCCCGACCTAAAAATAAAAATGTTATTGGAACTAAATGGGTTTTTAGGAATAAATTGAATGAGGATGGTCAAGTTATAAGAAATAAGGCTAGATTGGTTTGTAAAGGATATTTTTCAGAAGGAAGGAATTGATTATGGAGAGACTTTTGCTTCAGTAGCTAGGATTGAAGCTGTAAGATTATTTCTTGCCTATGCTGCTTATAAAAACTATAAGGTTTATCAGATGGATGTTAAATGTGCATTTTTTAATGGGGATCTTGATGAGAAAATTTATATTGAGAAACCTGATGGTTTTTCACTATCAGATGATACAAATATGGTTTGCAAGTTAAGGAAAGATTTATATGCATTGAAACAAGCACCTAGAACTTGGTATGCAAGGTTGGATAAATATCTTTTGAAGCTTGGTTTTACTAAAGGCAGTGCTGATAGTAATTTCTATTATAAAATCACTGATGATGATATACTGATTGTTGAAATATTTGTTGATGACATTATTTTTGGAGGTGAAGACAAATTATGCATAGAATTTTCTAAGAATATGGAGAAAGAATTTGAGATGTCTATGATTGGTGAGATGAAATTTTTCTTGGGTTTGCAGATTACTCAGACTAACAAAGATATTTTTATCTGTCAAACTAAATATGCTAAGGAATTGTTGAAGGAATTTGGTATGGGAGATTCTAAACCAGTAAGTACACCTATGGTTACAAGTGAGAAATTGACAAGAAAAGATGTTTTTGCACCGATAAATCCTACAAGATACAAATCTATGATCGAAGGTCTATTATATTTGACTCAAACTAGGCCTGACATTATGAATGATGTTTGTATTGTTTCAAGATTTAAGAGTGATCCTAGAGAAAATCATGAGATGGAGGTGAAAATAATTTTTAGATACTTGCAAGGTACATCAGAATATGGCTTATGGTACCCTAAGGATGATAACTTTACTTTATGTGCATGACCGGAAAATTACTTACGGTGGAGCTTTCTTTCTTGGAAAGAATTTGGTTTCATGGATTAGCAAGAAACAGTCATGTACTTCTTTATCTACTGCTGAAGCTGAGTATGTTGATGTTGCTACTAACTGTATACAAGTTTTATGGATGAAGCAAACGTTGAAGGATATAAAGGTAGATTGTGATGCACCGGTAGTTATTCACTATGATAATTTTGTTGCTATTGATATATCAAAGAATCCGGTATTTCATTATAAAATAAAGAACATATCTATCAAGTATAACTTTTTTAAGGAGAAGGTCGAAGCAAATGAAGTTAGATTGGTTTATGTGAACACTAAAGAACAGATTGCAGATATTTTCACTAAACCTTTATCCAAGGAATCATTTGAGTACTTGAGAGATAGATTGGGATTTTCTGCCCCTCTGGTAGAGACTTGATTGATGCGGTTTGGCATCAGTTTGATATGCATTCTCAGAGATACTATTCATTCCGGCACTGATGTGGGATGCTACTGCTCAGAGGGAGTAGTCAGCTTTGAAATTCAGAGGCTTATGTTTTTGCTTTGATATTTCTGTCAGATTTATGGCATTGATGTCAAAGGGGGAGTGATATTGATGTGAAAAAAAAAAGAGAAACTCAGAGCTTTACAAAGATATTATTCAAAGGGGGAGAGATATTGATATTCAAAATCATTTGTGAGAATTTGTTGGTTGTGTTCCACAGGGGGAGATTTGTTTGGCATTTCTTGGTACTTCTAGATATTTTTCACATCTAGTGTTGCCATCAATGCCAAAGGGGGAGATTGTTGGTCATTTGATGGAATTGATTATGTGTTTCATTGATGTTTTGTCATTGATGTCAACACTAGTTGTTTGGATACTTTATCGGCACCCTTCTGGTCCCGGTAGGATGAGTGGTTTCTGGTTAACTTGGATCCGATATGATCCGACAGGATTCGGTATGATCCGGTAGGCTTTGGTATAGTCTACTGATGGAATTGGCTTGCTCATGATACTTATACTCATATTTGGTCAGTTGGTTTTGGTCTGGTGATTGGATGTTATCCTGCTTGCTTAGAAGATTGGTTTATGGTTTTGATGAGGGTTTTATCAACAGAGCTTTTGTTGGCAATCTTTGATGAATTGCATAAGTGGTATTGGTGTAGCTTTCGATGGAGTTCCAGGATGTTGTTGGTGATCATGTTTGAGACATGGCGGTTGGAGATCATTGCCGAAGCGTGTAGACCTATACTTGGTCCTAGTTGATCTAGGTTATCGACCAACTTTAATGTAAAGTGTGGATAGGACCTATTGATGTATTTCTGAGATGTCTTATGTGTTGATATTATTTATTTGTTTGGTCTAAGGCCGACATGGTTTGTAATTATGTAATCGGTTTATTGTCTGGTGGCTGACCTGATTGTTTATGGTCGAGGATTTGTATAAATAGATGTAAGATCTCATTGTAGATCATCATGGTTAATGAAAGAGGTCATGGTCAAGGAATGTAATGTGTGAATAATGTAATATCATTCAAGAAG
Organism: Cryptomeria japonica; assembly: GCF_030272615.1. Taxonomy (NCBI): domain Eukaryota; kingdom Viridiplantae; phylum Streptophyta; class Pinopsida; order Cupressales; family Cupressaceae; genus Cryptomeria; species Cryptomeria japonica. The sequence goes on from NC_081413.1 coordinate 594,137,237, forward strand.
AGGAGTTGGTCGATCATTGGAGATCGAATTGGGTTTATGTAAGTGGATTTAGTCCTCTGGCATTGAGCTTAACCGGAACTGTACTCAGGCATAAGAGATGCTATATTTTGCAGTTAAGCACTTCTCCAGATTGTAGTCTGGATTTATATGTAGTCAGTGAGGCTCCTTTTTTGATGAGCAGTGCGCTCTAGGTTGTTGGCCTTTCTGCAAGTGCAAGCCCCTTCATTGTAATGGGTAGGCTTCCCACCATGGTTTTTCCCTTTACCAGGTTTTCGACGTACAAATCTTCGTGTTGTGTGGATGGCTTTTATTTTGTGATTAATGTTTATGCTTAATTAGATTAACTGCTATTCCGATATTATTGTTTTGGTTTCTGGTATTAAAGTTTTAATTGTTGAATATTCCTATAATCTGTGACAACTGATTCACCCCTCCCCCTCCCCCCTCTTAGTTGTCTTCCGATTATCTGAATTGTCTAACATGGAGTCCCTATGTGAAATTGCCTAAAGAGAAATTGTCTAAGCAATCTGTTGACGCTGAAGTTTTAGAAGATAAAGGTGTTGATATGCAGAATTTTTTGAAAGAATGCACTGATGTACAGAAAGCCCTATCTATGTGCATTGGTGAGCTATGAAATTGCATCTACAATGCTAGCAGAGTCTACAAGTATTGTCCTTCATGGTCAACAGCTACAGTAAAGTACAAAACTAAGATTGATGCTATTGGGATTGAATTCAGCTCATCGGGTAAATCTTTTGATTTTTTGAGTGACAAGGATGGAAAGCAGAGGAAAAAAATAAACTTTCTTCAAGTTGAACTATTGTATTTACAAAGGCAAATAGAATATTTTGTGAGCGTGTTATGGAAAGTAAAGGAAATTGTTGAGGCAAAATTGGAGCACTTTTTAGCATTGCTTGGTAGTGCAGTTGAATATGAGCAGAATCCATGTGCTCCGGACAACTTTTCCCATGCTATTGATTTGTCGGTTAAGTGCAGAAGTCTATTAGTTAGCATTAAATTGGATATGAGCTCTTGGGAGGTCCTTCTTAGAAAACTGAAAGAGAAATACAAGCTAATCTTTCCAAAGAAGAGCAATTGAAATTCCCCTGGGTTGGTATGCAATTTTTGAAATTCCTATTTGCAGAACTGAAGTTCTTTTTGTTTTCTTTCCTTCTTTTCTTTTTCATCAAATACATCTTTTGTCCTTCATGTCAAAGGGGAAGAAAAGAATGTGGCAAATGGAGAAAGGTTTTTGTAGTAAGGAGATAAATGAGTTAGGGGGAGTTGTAAGTAGATATGTTTCTTTTTAAGATGTTTTGCAATCAATGACAAAGGGGGATATTGTTAGACGTGTGAATATTGTCATTGTTGTCATTGAGATCAAACCAGTTATCCGGTTTGGTCTGAATGGTATATGCAAATTATGTATATATGCAGATGGTATGTCCAGATGAAGTATGCAATTTTGGTATTTTGGGGATATGATGTAGTAAGGAGTAGAAGATCTACTAGAGTCATTTCCGGAAGATCATCATCTCTGAAATCATGAGTTATGCTTATTTTGGTCTCGACATCAAATGTGTGTTCCAGTATCATCTATTTCAAATGTTGGTTGTATTTTTCATGTCTCATGGTTTGGTATCTGTGGTATGTGGTATTTATATTTTGGAATTTGGAGTTGTTATGCTTGCAATTTTGTGTTTATGGGTCAGCATCTATGGGTCTGTTTGACCCCTATTCTATTTCAATAATTAAGGTATATGCATCGATGAATAAATTGTGTAAAGGAAGTGTGTAGAGATATTGTCAAGGTCGACTTGGCTATCATGTTTTTTATTAAGGCTTTATTGGACAACGTGTTGATGCGAGCATTGTATTACTTTAGCTTGGCCGACATATTGTCCCAATGTGTAAGTTTTTTGGTACATATATAGAAGTATATGTATGCATAGACATGTGTGGTAATAAGGACAAGTAAGAAGTAGAGTGTGAAGTGTGAGTTGTAGACAGCGAAGTACTTGGAGCAGAGTCAGAGTGCAGTTAGTGTTGTAGTAATCCTTCACTGGATCTGCTACAAGCAATTGGTTTGGTAGATTAGTGCAGTAATCCCTCATTGAATCTGCTACAGGTGTTTTTGGATAGTGTGACACGAAGATCCTTTACCAGATCTGTTGCAATTTTTTGTGTGTTGAAATCTAAGCATAAGCTAGAACTAATTTCATGAATTTGGAGATGCAACTTTCCTTAGTTCATTTATATCTTTTGCAGTGAGCATTCTGACAGTGGGTCATTTTTGTAATCTGGTAGTGAGTCATCCCACAATGAGCCAACCATTGTTGTAAACATCATATAACTAGTTATATTATCTTGCGAGCTAACACTCTATGTGGTTTTCCCATTTGGGTCTTCCACGTATAAAATCTAGTGTTCCATTTGTGGTTGTGTTTTCATGTTTATTTTGCATTTGCTATTTCATGTTTGATGTGCTTAATTGGTGAATTTGGTATAGCTATAAAAGGTTTATAAATTGTGAGAGTTTTAGCATATATGGAAATATTAATTCACCCCCCCTCTCAATATTTTGGTTCCTTCAACCAATCCAATAGACATCCATAGGTCAAATCACCTGACAGGGGGTGCAAGGGTCACTGAAAAAGAATTGAAAAAAACACAACATTCCCCAACAACAAAAGGAATCTAGCATCAAGGTAGAAATACAAGAAATAGGGCCCTCTAGTTGAACACCCGTAGGGTAACCGACCCTCAACAAAATTCCACAGTTCATCCACCACAACCTAGAGAAAGCTTCTACTAAATAGAATGTCCTCATTCCCCAAAACATACCCTCTCAACCCCCACAAACCCCCATCAACAGAGAGGTTAATGCAAATCCAAGCACCTTCAAGGCCCACCTCCATAGGGACTCTAGAAGAAGCAAAAAAAGCAACCTTCCCAAAACCCTTGCCAGACAGAAAATGAGTACCAAAAAACACTCCCAAAAGAGGAGATAGAGCTGCCCCACAAAAGAGACCGACCACACCAAACGAACTCACCTAACTCAACATGAAATCCCACCTCCATACAGCATGTACTGAACAAAGATACCCAGAGCAATGCCCAAGCCACAAACAAGAGTGAGCCCCAAGACAAGCAGAATTGTTAAAGAGGCCAAGGGCGAAGAGAAAAGACACAAGGAGTAGCCATATGCCACAAGCAAGGTGTACAAAGGGAGCTTGACCAAAGTGCAACCAACCAAAGCACATTCGTCTCTCTATAAAGAGAGCGAACCACCCTAGGAAGAAGAGTAGCCCAAAGCTGCCAATGCTGCAAAAAAGAAGGGGGCCACCAAGGAGTCCACCACAATAGTTCCATCAAAATGAGCAGGGCAACCAGGAGGCACACCGCATAGAAATTGAGAGCAACCTCCTCAAGCCAAACATTACTAAGAAAGAACAAAAAACATCGATTCTGACAGCAACCAGTAGGGTCAAGACACCAAGGCATCAAAAGATCAAAGTGGCACCAAAACCCATGGCAACCAGGAACAAAGACAAAGGCAAACGCAACACCTTCGTGAGACCTAGGGCATAACATAGAGAACAAAACCACCTCTTGGGTACACAAAGTCCTAGCAACTAGGGAGCATGAGCCAAGAGAAGACAGGAATAGTCCTTGTTCCGAAACAACACTCCACCGAGAGCAAACCACAAGGAGCAGGGCAAAAACAGACCCGTGCCAGTCGTCAACAAGTAGCCAAAGAAAAAAGTCGCAAGAGGAAACAGGGGCTGAAACTCCTCATTATCAACATCAACATCAACATCTCCCTTTGCATCTTCCTCGCTAGTCCAAACCCACAATGACTCCCACTCCGACTCCTTTTTATACACACACACACACACACACACACACACACACACACACACACACACACACATACATACATACATAGATATATATATTGAATGATAAAATAAATGTGTAATGTGTGTATAAACAATACTTTTGTTTTGCCATTTTGCAAATACATAGATATTTTTAAATATAATTTATAAATCATTCTTATTAAATACACACACACACACACACACACACACATACATACATATATATATTGAATGATAAAATAAATGTGTAATGTGTGTATAAACAATACTTTTGTTTTGCCATTTTACAAATACATAGATATTTTTAAATATAATTTATAAATCATTCTTATTAAATGCTAGCGTTCAACATTTAAATAATATATAAAAAATTTACTCACTATCTCTACTAAAAATGGTAAAAAATTATCCATCTTTATAGTAAAGTTATCTTTAAAAATTTAATTAAAAATAACTAATACAAATGTAATAATCTTACACCTGTATGTAGATGTTACAAATGAAAGAAGCTAGGAGCATAAATTATGTTTTTTGGATCACTCTTACATTTATTGATCAGTGCCATTGCCTACTGATAATGTAATTTATTGGGGATGCATATTGTTCAATGTTTGATGAAGCATGCTGATTCTTGAGGCTTCAAGGTCTTGATAGCTCTATAATGGTGTACATGTGTGAGTGGAAAACGATGCGAGTGTTTCCTCCCCACTTTCTATGAAAATCTGTAGCTATGTCCATCAAATTATCATCCATAAATTTATTAGGTATTGGGTACCTAATTAACAACATCATAATATTGAATGTTGGTCCTTTGGAGAATGCATCTTCTTCCTGTACATTATAATAAACAGCACAAAATAGTTATAGTTTAGTAGCAGGAACTTTTTTAATTACCAAATATAAATCAACCAAAAACACTTTACTGTAGATAATTTTTTTAACTTAGAAGGAAGAGCACAGTCTAAACAAAATTATAAATATACAAAATTCTCACCAAGATTTCACTTGTGGGTAGTGTTGTTTCCAAACTGGGCAAACAAGTGAGATAGTGGAGTGCATTATTTAACCTTTCCATTGAACTGCCTTGTGAAAATTCAAGAGAGGAGATTCTACCTTCAGATCCCTTCAAGTTAAAGTTATAAAAAGATTGGCAAAGTACAGTTTTCTCATTGTCTGTTGTTTCATACAGTCCTGCAATGTGGATACCTTTGATGGTGGATGTTTTTTCCTACAAAAAATATATTGGAAGCATAATAAGTCTAGTATGAATGTAGTACAGCAGATAATTTCAAAAGTAGAATAGAGTAGAGGTGGTTTTACCTGCCAATTGCTTCTTGTTTCTTTTTGCATTGAAGAGTAAGGAAGCCTTGGCCTCTGTTGAATTAAGTGACTGATGGCTCTTATAACTTTTTCTCTGAATCTTCGTTCGCCTTCGTCTGTCACTGAAATAATGTTTTAGAACCAATAAATATATTTGAAAAGAAAATCTAAGAAACACAGATTTTGTAAAATTTAAGCATCTTCTTTAGTTTTTTTAATAAAAATAAGATAAATGTTTATGTTTTTTATTAAGTGAATGTGAAATTATTATCAACGATTTAATCATTAAGTTGAATGTACAACACCTTTGATCATTATATATAATAATTCAATGATTATTTTATTGGTGACATTATTTTTTATATAAAATAAAAATTTGCTTATTAATTTATCTATCATTTGATAAATGAGTAAAATTATCCACAAACATATATTGACTAAACAAGTTGCGTAAAATATACATAAAAAAAATTTCAAAATGTGATTGTTTAGTTTTCATGGTATATATTGAAAACATCGAAATTGAAAATCTATTATTTTTTTCAGTATAAAGAGTTATAGTAGAAGGAGGTAACTAATACTTTTAAGAGTTGAAATTAAATCATTCAAATAGCTTTTTGTTTGAAGGAGACTAGAGGATACCCACCCATTCTCAAAGTCCATTGAAAATAGGAGGAACCAGCACCCCTTAACTAGGAGATAGTATTATAATAGTGTTGACATCCACACTATAGTGAAGAAGAGAGGGTCAATTAAAAGGGCATACTAATCTCAATATGTATCTTTTTATGAAAAATTAGTGTGGGATTTTGAAAAATAAAATAAAATCAAAATTATTATTTTTTAAATCATAAAAAATAGTCTATTAATTAAAAATTGAATGGTGAGAGGCAACATTTTTAAAAAAATAGTCCTCTAATTACAAATTGAATGCTAAGAGAATATAATAAATATAGAAAAGCATTATTCATGGCTTAAATTATGATAGATATCATAAAATTTCATTTTGCATGTAAAACATATAATATAATTTTGTGTAGGGAATAAAATATGTGGAATTTTTCATTGTATTAATGCATTGATACTAGCATTTTCTTCGTGTTCTAATGGCCTTAAATTTAGATGTCAAATGAATGTGTTTTTCATAGTTGATCGCTTTTTCAAATTATTCCTTTCTATTTAAGCAAGAATATTATTATTATATCAATTTCATAATAGGTGATAGAAATATAAATATTTTTCTAATAATATTTATAAAGAGAAATTCAAAGGAATTTCAAACAACAATCTAGTTTGATTGTCATTCTAAGATCAAAACTCTGTCAAATTTGTTTCTACTAATACTAGTAATGTATTTGATTAAAATGATTAGTAACCTAAATCACTACAATTTTACAAAATTTTATTTTTGTTTTTGTTAAATCGCCAGTGAATTTATTTTATTAAATTTTTTAACTAAAAAATTTTCCACAATACTCAATACATGATTGGATTAAATTCACCAAAATTTTATAATTTATTGTAAAAATCTAAATTAATTTATCAATAATATATCATAATTACTTTAGCATTATATCAACAATCTTTAATTGCCACCATTGATTCAACATGTAATCGAATGACCATCATTGTATTCCATGAGGTATATTGTACCTACTAGTTGTAATGTTCATGGGGATTGAGTTGCTTTTCGATTGTTGACATCAGTGGAAATCAATGGTCTAAAAGTAATTTTGGACCCCATCCGTATTACAAATTGTTGGTACATTTTGTCTCACAAAATACAAAGAAGGTTATTAGATTATTTTTAAATTAATGTTAGTAGCTAAATAAATTAGTGTCTACCTCTTAAACTCATTAATGATTCCACCTTAGGCCTCTATGTTTTTATAAGAATTTATTTTTAAACATGAAAGGATTTACAATAGTACTTAATGCATATTACTACTTTCCAAGATTTGCCAAGATTTTCTACCAAAAAAAATTTATGTAAAAAAAATTGCCAATAAAATTATAATTTCCCTTCAAAAAAATTAAATATTCTTCGTTTTTATATCTTTTTTTGAGGGGGGTTTCTTAGAGTTGTCACTAGTAGGGACCCCCCTTAGAGTTGTTTCTTCTATAATATCCATACTTGTCTCTCTACATATCCATCCCTCCCTCCTTCCCTTTCTCTTTTTCCTTCATTATAAATACGTTTTCCTGGGCTTTTTGTTTTTTTCTTTAAAATAAAAATAGATGACCAATAAAAAAAATTTAGATAATTTTTAAATGTCTTGGTAAAATTGAAATTTTCATCCGACTAATTCAAAAACAGCTCGTCTTTAAGCCATGGGATATAGCTCGTCTTTAAGCCATGGGATATTTTTCTCCTTTTTAACGAATTATTTTTGTTTAGTTTGGAAGCCCCCTACATTGCCCCTGTCTTGCCAAAGGGGAAAAGATAATACTTAACGTGGTGAAAATCCTTTTTCCAAGGTTATGAAGAGAGAGTGAGAGCAACTACATACCTATAATGTGTTTCTTAGCATCGGTGAGCTCCATTGTTTAATGGTAACAAATTTACAATTTTTTAATTAAATTATATTTATTTTAAATTAAAAAAATATTTTTTAATATTTAATATTTGTATTCTATTTAAATTAACAATTATTTTTAAATATTATATATTAAATTAAATTTGTTAAATTTTAAATTATGTCATTTTATTTCTATTGATTATATATATATAATATATATTTTATTTTTATACAACTTGAATTGGCCTAGTGGTGGAGAACTTGTGCTCTTGAAAGAGAGCTCACAAGTTCAAATCCTAAAAGGGGGGTAAGGTATGTACACCTCATCGGCTTCAGCCCATTACCAATAATATATATATATATATATATATATATATATATATATATATAATTTCTAAAAATGAATAATATAAATTATATTGTATTGTCTATGATTTAAATTGTTTATCATATTTGTTAAATAGTTTTAATATTTTTTATTAAAATTAAATATATCTATTTGTTATTTAATAATATATATTATTGTTATATTTTAAAAATATTATAATATTATAAAATTTGATATTTATATTATTTTTTTTGTGTGTTTGAATTTGATTTATTAGTAATGGTAGTAAGTTTACATTAACTAGCATATCAACATGAAAGATATCAAATCATGATTATTCAACTTAAATAATACGTCTTTAATAATAGAATGAACCTTTTCACCATGATTACATTATTTTATCAATGTGAATATTTCAATATTTAAAAAAATCAGCCCCTTCAAATATCTTGAAAAGTTAAAACCTATTTGATTTTAACTCAATTATAATTTCATAATATTTGAATAAAACAATCAAATTAAAATCTAATACCTTATAAACAAACTCTCTCTTTTATGTCAATGCTTCACTTCACCACTTCACTATTACTCATTCTATAATTCTCGAATGTCTCTCTCACAACATTTAACATTTTTTCTTAGATAATAATGCACTACAGGAGGCTTGGTGAATTCTCGTTCAAGGCCTCTATAAAATGGATGCCATCTCCATTTATGTACTTATTGGGATCTACACATGATGTTTATTCTTGGTACCGGTTAGCGATATTTGATGATTTGATTAGATGATTTTGGTTCGGCTTATGGAATCGGTTTCTATCATGCTATAGATGCTTCTTGATCGTGTCCTAATTGTTTGGTGACTTTGCATTGGCTGGCGTGCTGTTATGATGGTTCTATTTGGATTCGGATAGACTTTCTATGTTATTGCACTAAGGGTTTCTACCGGTTGGTGAAACGTGTTGGATTTTGGTCTTAGTAGAATTTCCAACAGATGTAATTGTTTGAGAATTTGAATTAGGTCCATGCTATGTAATGTAAATCATAATATTGGTCTGGTGGTATCGTGTGATGTAATTTTTGTAATTATGGGTTTTTGGGTTTAGGGTTTAGCCAACTTATCAATAAGGTTGATTATCAGTATTTATAGGTGATTTATTCATGTAATTGGGTATGGTTTTTGGAATCGATAATTATGTTTGCATTATGAGAGAAAGATTTTTGTGTGAATAAGGTTAGATCATTCAGCAAGGGCTGAGAAGGTTTTGGTGTTGCAGGCCAGACATCTGTGCTTAACCAGAACTATATCAAGCTTTAGTGGATGCTACTTTCACAGTTCATTCTCTTTGGATTGTAGTCTAATGTTTTGTAAGTCAGTGAGACTTCTCTTTTTGTGATGAGTAGTGAGCTCTAAGTTGTTGGCTTGATTGCAAGTGCAATCCCCATTGTAATTATTTCACATACTGTTGCAAAAGTATTATCTGATTGTGGGTAGGGTTTCCCACCATGGTTTTTCCCTTTATCAGGTTTTCCACGTCAAAATATTGGCGTCTTGTGTACCATGCTTTCATACTTTATCCTTCATTGTGTTGTGCTCCATTATAAATCTTATAATTTGCATTAACTATTGTACTTGTGTGAAAACTAGTCCCCCCCTCTCAGTTTTCTCCCAGTATCAATTCATTCCAACAATTGGTATCAAAGCAAGGTTCTCTCTGCAAAAACTTAACCGCTTGAGAAGATCCAATGGCATTAGCATCAAGTTCTACATTCAACCCCTATCAGAAGGAAAGTCCTAGATTTGATGGTACAAATTCAAAATATGGAAGAAGTGATTGAAGATTCATCTGAGATGTCTTGGAGCTGAAGTTTGGGAGATAGTGGAGAAAGGGTATATACCTCATGATCCTAATTTTGGAACATCGACACTTGCTGATGAACATAAGAGAGCTGAAAATGGTGTTAGAAAAAAAGAAGCATTGTTGAGTGCCCTATCTGATGAAAAGCTATTGAATCTCATAGAGTTGGAGAATGCAAAGCATATCTTGTTGAAGCTTGAAACTCTTAAGGCGACCAAGCAGTAAAGTTTGCAAAACTTCAAGGTTTCCAGGTGAGATATGAAACTTTGGAGATGGAAGAAGAAGAGAAGATTAGTTCTTTCATGGATAGAATGAATGAAATTGTCATGGGAATCAAATGTTGCAGTGGATCAGTTAGTAAGGATGAGGTTGTGTAAAAGATTCTGAGAGTTCTACCTCCGACTTACAAGATGAAGGCTACCATAATTAATGAACTTCGAACAATGTCAAGTACCCTTGTTACCAACAATACATTACTTGGGAAATTGATTGCTTTTGAGCTTGAGCAACTTGGAGATCAGAGTGCTACTAAAACTGAAACTGCATTCAAAGCATATGCCTCTAATAAGAAGGAGATAGATTGGAAGGAGTTGTATACTAAAGATTTGGAGGACATTGAAAGGGAAGACAAAGAACTTGAAGAGTTGGAAGCCCTAATTGCTAGAAGAATTCCTAAAGGTCCGACTAGAAGTAAGTATGAAGGAAAAGTCCCTTTTAAATATTTTTCATGCAATAAGATTGGTCATTTTGCTTCTAGATGTCCTGAAAGAGCTACTAGGAATCATGAAAGATTTGTGAGGAGTTTTAAGCCTAATTCGAAATATCAGAGCAGACCTAGATTTAGAAGGAATAAGGATAAATCATGTTATTATGCTAGTGATGATGATGATGATTATAAACCTGTAAGTGGAACCGACAATGGAAGCTCTGGTAAAGATTGGGTCTTTATTGCTATCAAGGATGATTGTCCGGAACCTGTCATCGAAGCAACTCATACTGAGGAGAAGGCTTTAGCTGCTAAAATTGAAGAAAATGATGAATGAGTTATAGATAGTGGCTGCTCACATCACATGATGGTGACAAGAGAAAATCTCTAACACTGCAAGAATTTGATGGCAGACTAATCAGATTTGGAGATAACAAGGCATGTAGGATCAAAGGCAAAGGAACAATATCATTAGATGGTAATACTAACACCGATAATGTTTATTATTTTCAAGGCTTAAAGCACAATCTTTTAAGTGTAGGTCAAATGGTGGATAGAGGATTTCATTCGCAATTCAAGGATGGAAAATGCAAAGATCATCAATAGATCTAGATTGGAAATTGCTTCCAGAACCCAGACCAAAGGAAACATCTTTCACTTGAACTCCGGTGAGAATGCTTGTTTGATTGCTCAGATTGATGAAAGCCAGTTATGGCATAAGATGATGTGTCATGTAAACTTTGATTGCATAGTGAAGATCAGTTCAACACAGGTTGTCAGAGATTTGCCCAAAATTGTTAAACCTCATAATCCGGTATGTAGAGAATGTCAAATGGGTAAGCAAGTTAGAACTTATTTTAGAAGCATACATGATAAATCTAATGAAATTCTTGATCTTATTCATACTGATCTGTGTGGACCGACAAGGACTAAATTTTTTCAAGGCGATAGATGTTTTATGTTACTTATTTATGACTATTCTAGAATGATGCGGGTTGCATTTTTAAAAGGAAAATCAGAAGCTCTTGAGAAATTCAAAGTCTTCAAAGCTATGGTTGAGACTGAGATAAGATTCAAGATAAAGTGCTTAAAATCAGATCAAGGTGGTGAGTTTACATCGGGTGAGTTCAACAACTTTTGTGAAAAGAGTGGAATCAGAAGACAAATTTCTGCACCTAGAACTCCACATCAGAATGGATTAGTGGAAAGAAAGAATAGAACTATATTGGATGCTGCAAGGACAATGATGACTAAAGCTAAATTGCTTGATATCTATTGGAGGGAAGCTGTCAATACTACGGTATACACTTTCAATAGGGTACACATAAAAGGTGATACCAGTAAGACTCCTTATGAATTATGATTTGGTCATACTCCCACTGTTAGATATTTCTGAATTTTTAGAAGTAAGTGCTACATTAGAAGAGATGATGCATTAGGAAAATTTGATCCTAGAAGTGATGAAGGAATATTTTTGGGTTATTCTACTAAGAGCAAAGCATATAGATGTTATAACAAGAGATTGAATAGGATAATGGAGAGCATAAATGTTAAGGTGGATGAGCAAGACAATAATATGTTGGCCATTTGGTGGAATTGATTATGTGTTGCATTGATGTTTTGTCATTGATGCCAACACTAGTTGTTTTGATGCTTTACCGACACCCTTCTGGTCCCGATAGGTTGAGTGGTTTTTGATTGGTTTGGATCCGACATGATCTAGTATAGTTTGGTTATGGAATTGGCTTGTTCATGATACTTGTGTTCATATCCAGTCTGGTGATCGGATGCTATCCTGTTTGCTTGGAAGCTTGGCTTGTGGTACCGGCTAAGGTTTCACCGATAGAGCTTTGATGAAGATCTTTGATGATATGCATAAGTGGTGTTGAGACAAATTCTGGTGGTGATTCAGGATGTTGTTGGTGATCATATTCGAGACTTGGTGGTTGGAGATCATTGCTTTAGTGTGTGAACCTATATTGGGTCCCAGTTGATCTAAGTTACTGACCAGTTTAATGTAACATGTGTATTGGACTTCTCGATACGTCTTCAAGATGTCTTATGTGTTGGATATTATTTGTTTGGTCTAAGGCCGACATGTTTTGTAATTATGTAATTGGTTTATTGTCTCGTGCCCGACCTGATTGTTTATGGTCAAGGGTTTGTATATATAGATGTAAGATCTCATTGTAGATCATTATGGAATAGATTTATGGGAATGTGATATGGATATGTAATGTGCGAATAATGTAATATCATTCGGGTAGAGGATTTGGTCGATCATTGGAGATCGAGTTGGGTTTATTTAATAGGATTTAGTCCTCTAGTATTAAGCTTAACAAGAACTGTACGCAGGCATAAGAGATGCTATCTTTGCAGTTCAAACACTTCTCCGGATTGTAGTCTGGATTTCTTTGTAGTCAATGAGACTCCTTTTGTGATGAGCAGTGTGCTCTAGGCTATTGGCCTTCCTACAAGTGCAAGCCCCTCAATTGTAATTCACATACCTACTACAAAAGTATTATTTGACTGTGGGTAGACTTCCCATCGTGGTTTTTCCCTTTACCAGGTTTTCCACGTATAAATCTTGGTGTCATGTGGATGGTATTTATTATCTGATTATAGTTTATGCTTAATTGGTTTAATTGCTATTCTAGTATTCGGTTTAAGCATTTCAGTATTAATATTTTGGGTTTGGTATTAAAATAATTGCTAAATGTTCCTGTAATCAGTGACAATTGATTCACCCCCCTCTCAGTTGTCTTCTAGTTATCTGAACTGTCTAACAATTGGTATAAGAGCAATTGGTATAAGAGCTTTGGTCCTCTTTGCAGAAGCTTAACCGCTTGAGGAAGATCCTATGGCGACTAACAGTTCAAGTTCATCCAGTTCATCTGGAGCTATCTTTTAGAGAGATATTCCTAGGCTTGATGGAACAAATTACATAGTATGGAAGATTCAGATGGAGACTCATCTGAGATGTCTTGGCAAGGAGATTTAGGAGATCACACAGAATGGTGTTACACCTTATAATTTGGCATCTGACAATCCTCCTCTAGAAAACCTGGATCAAGAGCTTGAGAATGATTGTAGAACAAGAGAAGCCCTCTTGTGTGCACTTTTTGATCAACAAATAATGGGATTAACAAAAAAATCATCTGGAAAGGCTATATGGGATAAGTTGGAGACTCTTAATGAAGGTGGCCCTATAGTGAAGATTGCTAAACTTGATGGTTACTAGGTGAGATATGAGAACCTGAAGATGGAAGTAGATGAAAGGATTATTGCATTCATGGAAAGAGTAAATAAGATTGTTATGGGAATTCAATGTTGTGGAACTCTGAGTGAAGATGAAATTATTTCTAAAGTCGTGAGAGCCCTACCACCGACTTACAAGATGAAGGCTACTTCAATTAATGAGTTGAGAACAATGGCTAATACATCTGTTAACAAAGATACGTTGGTTGGAAAATTATCTTCTTTTGAGCTTGAAGAATTTGGACCTTCTAGAGCTGTGAAATCTGAACCTGCTTTTCATGCATCTGCATCATCAACCAATAAGCAAGATTGAAAAGCTTTGTATGCAAAAGAGTTGGATGATATGAAAAGAGAAGATGAAGAATTTGAGAAACTTGAAGCCCTATTTGCTAGAAGAGTACCTAAAGGACTAGCAGGAAGTAAGTATGAAGGAAAATCACCTTTTAAATGTTTTGCATGTAATAAGATTGGTCATTTTGCATCTAGATGTCCTGAAAGGAATTCAAGATTTGAAGAAAGAGTTAGAAGATCTTTTAAGCCGAACGCTGGATATCAGAACAAGTATAAGTACAGGAAAAATAGAGACAATTCATGCTACATAGCAAATGAGGAAGGCATTATTGATTCTGATGATGAACCGACAAAAGATTCTACTAGTGGTTTCGGTAATGGAAAGGAATGGGTGTTCCTGGCTATCAAGGAAGATGTTTCGGCACTAGAAGAGATTGTACCAGAAGAGAAGGCACTTGCTGCTAAAATTGAAGACAAGGATGAATGGGTAATTAACAGTGGATGTTCATATCATATGACTGGAGATAAAGGGAAGTTTCTATCTTTGCAAGAACATGATGGCAGTCTAGTTAGATTTCGAGATGACAAAGCATGTATGATCAAAGGAAAATGAACTATATCATTGGATGGTAAGGACAATACTGACAATGTTTATTATGTTGAAGGTTTGAGGCATAATCTTTTGAGTGTAAAACAATTGGTGGATAGGGGATTTCAATTACAGTTCAAGGATGGAAAATGCAAAATCATTAATGGATCTGGTTTGGAGATTGAAACCGGTACACAGATAAAAGGTAATATATTTCATTTGTATTCCAGTGAGAAGACATGTTTGATTGCACAAATTGATTAGAGTTGGCTATGGTATAAGAGGTTGTGTCATGTGAATTTTGAAATTGCATAGTGAAGTTCAGTTCAACTAAGGCAGTTTGAGATATACCTAAGATTGTGAAGCCCTATAATCCGGTATGTAAAGAATGTCAAATGAGTAAACAAGTTAGAACCTCTTTTAGGAGTATACAAGATAAATCTAATGATGTTCTTAATCTTATTCATATTGATTTGTGTGGCCCTACTAGAGTTAAAAGTTTTCAAGGTGATAGATATTTCATGCTAATCATTGATGATTATTCTAGAATGATGTGGGTTACTTTTCTAAGGGAGAAATCTGAGGCATTTGAAAAATTTAAAATCTTTAAGGCTAAAGTGGAAACTGAGACAGGATTGAAGATTAAATGTTTGAGGTCAAATCATGGTGGAGAATTTACATGTGGTGAGTTTAATAACTTTTGTGAGAAGCATGGTATAAGGAGACAATTTTCTACTCCTCGGACACCTCAGCCGAATGAAGTTGTGGAAAGGAAGAACAAAACTATCTTGGATGTTGCTAGAACAATGATGATGGAAGCTAGTCTACCTCACATCTACTGGAGAGAAGCAATGAGCACAACGATTTATACATTCAACATAGTATATATTGATGATTATTCTAGAATGATGTGGGTTACTTTTCTAAGGGAGACATCTGAGGCATTTGAAAAATTTAAAATCTTTAAGGCTAAAGTGGAAACTGAGACAGGATTGAAGATTAAATGTTTGAGGTCAAATCATGGTGGAGAATTCACATGTGGTGAGTTTAATAACTTTTGTGAGAAGCATGGTATAAGGAGACAATTTTCTGCTCCCCGGACACCTCAGCAGAATGAAGTTGTGGAAAGGAAGAACAAAACTATCTTGGATGTTGCTAGGACAATGATGATGGAAGCTAGTCTACCTCACATCTACTGGAGAGAAGCAATGAGCACAATGATTTATACATTCAACAATGATGATGGAAGCTAGTCTACCTCACATCTACTGGAGAGAAGCAATGAGCACAATGATTTATAGTAAGACACCTTATGAATTATGGTTTGGCAATACACCTACAATTAAGTATTTCAGAATATTTGGTAGTAAATGTTATATCAGGAGAGATGATATTATTGGCAAATTTGATCCTAGATGTGATGACGACATATTTCTTGGTTATTCTAATGAAAGAAAGGCATATAGATGTTATAACAAAAGATTGCAGAGAATTGTGGAGAGTACTAATGTCAAGGTGGATAAGCATAATAGAGGTCAAATCAGAGTTTATGAGAAGGAACCAATAGTGGAAATGATTATATCTGAACCGGTAGCACCTTTACCAGAACAAAGTGTTGAACCAATTACTCCGATAGTATCAAAAAATTCTACAGTAATTGAAGAACCAAGAAGAGGAATAGAGAGTCAGAGGACTCCTAGGTATGTGAGATTAAATCATTCTGAAGATTAGATCATTGGGGATAAGAAAAATGGAGTGATAATAAGAAGAAGATTGACAACTAATGAGGTATGTTTAATTTCACAAGTTGAACCGGTATCAGTAATTGAAGCATGTAAAGATAAATATTGGTTGAAAGATATGGAAGAAGAATTAGATCAAATTAAGAAAAATAACACATGGACTTTGGTTGCCCGACCTAAAAATAAGAATGTTATTGGAACTAAATGGGTGTTTAGGAATAAATTGAATGAGGATGGTCAAGTTATAAGAAATAAGGCTAGATTGGTTTGTAAAAGATATTCTTAGTAGGAAGGAATTGATTATGGAGAGACTTTTGCACATGTAGCTAGGATTGAATTTGTTAGATTATTTCTTGCCTATGCTGCCCATAAGAACTACAAGGTTTTTCAGATGGATGTTAAGTGTGCATTTTTGAATGGGAAATTTGGTGAGGAAGTTTATATTGAGCAACCTGATGGTTTTTCACTATTAGATGATACAAACATGGTTTGCAGGTTAAGGAAATATTTATATTGATTGAAACAAGCACCTAGAGCTTGGTATGCAAGGTTGGATAAATATCTTTTGAAGCTCAGTTTTACTAAGGGTAATGCTGACAATAATTTATATTATAAGATCATTGATAATAATATACTGCTTATTGAAGTATTAATTGATGACATTATTTTTGGAGGTGAAGATAGGTTGTGCATGGAATTTTCTAAAAATATGGAGAAAGAATTTGAAATGTCTATGATTGGAGAAATAAATTTTTTCTTAGGTTTGCAGCTTACTCAAACTGACAAAGGTATTTTCATCTATCAAACTAAGTATGCTAGGGAATTGCTAAAGAAATTTGGTATGGGAGATTCTAAACCAGTAAGTACTCCTATGTTTACAAGTGAGAAATTGTCAAGGAAAGATGTTTCCGCACCAGTAAATCCTACAAGATACAAATCTATGATTGGAGGTCTGCTTTATTTGACTTAGACTAGGCCTGACATAATGAATGTTGTTTGTATTGTATCAATATTTTAGAGTGATCCTAGAGAAAATCATGAGAGTGCGGTGAAAAGGATTTTTAGATACTTACAAGGTACATCAGGATATGGTTTATGGTACCCTAAGGATGATAAATTTACTTTATGTGCATATACATATGCTGATTGGGCTGGAGATGTTGATGATAGGGAAAATACTTATGGTTGAGCTTTCATGGATCAACTAGAAACAGTCATGTACTTCTTTATCTACTGTTGAAGCTGAATATGTTGCTGCTGCTACTAACTGTACACAAGTTTTATGGATGAAGAAAATGTTGAAGGATATAAAAGTGGATTGTAATGGACCGATAGTTATTCATTGTGATAATTGTTAGAGTAATCGGGTCTTTACTTGATTAATTAAACAATATTTGTTTAATTATTTAAGTTCCCTATTATCTCTTTTTACACTTAAGCTAATATTAGGTGCATAATAATTAATTATTACGTGCAAGCCTAGGTTTTCCCTTTTAGGGTTTCTTGACCTATTAGAGGTTAATTTTCTTTTCCTTGTATTATTATCACATTACACATTTTGTGAATATTGAGCTCTCATCTTTTTGAGCATATTTTCTGTGTTTTTGTTTTTCAATTATTTGCTTCCTTGCTTCTCCTTGTAATAGATCATTCAACTTGTAGAATATCTTTAGGCTCCCATGGTGTTGTATTTCTCAACTCTCACATGGTATCAGAGCTTCAGATCTATAGCTATCTATTCTTGTTTTGATAATTGTTGTATTGGAAGCAGATCTAGGGTTTCATGAAGTTTTTTTTTTGTACTTAGGGATAGGCTTTATTCTGAGCACTTTGGGCCTAAACGAACCTCACCATCATGCTCAGAAGGCCCAAAAACCCTTATAGTCAGCTAAAACTTGCCTAGTTTTGACTCCTGAGTATCTAGAGGTAATTTTTCTTTAGTGCCAGGTCGTACGACCCTGGCACACAAATCGAGAAAAATTTTCAAAAAAAATATTTTTTGCCTTTTGATGGCATGTAGGCTGATTTTTTGATTTTTTAAAAAAATCAACAAGAAAATCAAAAAATAAAAAAGCCGAAAAAAAATCTCAAAAAAATCAAAAGGCGAGAAGCAAAAAAAAAGTTTTTTGATTTGGGGTTACGCAGGGGTTTGTACCTCTGACAGTCTGGCCGTCGGCTATCTGTATGGCCGACTGGACCTATTAGCCCCCACCGGCCCCACCCTTCGGCCCTCGCCGACCCCGACCCCCGTCGGCTCTACCCTCCGCCTCTCGCCGGCCCTCCGACCACCCGCCGGCCCCTTACCAGCCCCGCCACCGCCGCCTAGCTGCTGCCCCTTCTACCCCTGGTACCTATTGTGCTCTTCGTCGCCGCTGCTCCTCCCGCCACCAATGCCCTCTGCCACAGCCACCTCCTCTACTCCTCCCACCCCTAGCACCCTTCGCCACTCCACCGCTCCTCCCCAGAGCGCTGCGCAAGCGCCACCCCTGCTCGGCCTCATCGGACCTCCACCCTCTTGCCTTTTAAGGGGGGGGTTTGTTTTTTGGCCATATCTTGAGCGTCCGGAGTCATCTTTTGGAAAATGAAAAGGCATTGAAAATATGGTTTCGAGCTGGACCTCGTGGTGTTGGATTTTTTTTTTTAATCTATTGTTTGACTATACTTTTTTTTAGTCAAAGTCGAGACTTTTTTCTACACTTCCAGAGTCGTAGAATGGGCAAATGGACTCCGTTTTTCAAAAACAAATAGGCGTTGGAAAGATCTCAGCATGCTCTATGCAGATATGTGATCTTGTTTCTCATAATTTTCATCAAGTACATGAGATACTAGTTTGAAGTTTTTTTTTTCTTATGCACTACTTCCTTCTCATTAGTATGTACTAGGGTTTGGGTTTGTCTATTGTGGGGGGGTGTTTTTTCTTGCTTTCTGTCATTTATTTCAGAAATCAAGAACACCAAAACTCTCAAAACAAACAAACACTTCTACATCTTCTGTCTATTCTGAAAGATCACATAATAAAAAAACCAACAAGCAGGTGCAGGTGCAGAGTTTTTTTCATGGTAGATCCTTTAGTTGAGTTGTTGACTTCACACAACTATCACACTTGGAAGCCCTGCATCACGAGGCTTCTCTGGGCATGAGGGTTGTGGTCTTGTTTGGATGAAGTTCAGCCTCTATTACAACGTCCTTATGCGCTTCTTCAACACATAAACAAGATGGATGAGGCCATGGGTTTTCTCTCTTTGCATGTTTTTGAAAGTCTTCTGTTTCACCTTGATGAGTTGCTCACTCCTCGGGCTATGTGGTTGAAGTTTGAGTCTCTCTTCGGGAGGGTTAATGACATTCAGGCATTACAGATTGAGGTAGAGTTGGTTTCCTTGTCGCCTGATTCCTTTCCCACCATTGAGGATTTTTTGAACAAGTTCAAGACTACCAGATCTGTTCTTCAAGGATGTGGCAAGATCAAGACAGACATAGAGTGCATTCACTTGATTCTTTCGAAGCTTCAAGGTCATTTTCAATTTTTTGCCTTTGCTTTCTACTCCACCATGGATGGCTTGGGTGCTCGTTTCACCATGCCTACCTTTGATGTCTTTTGTGAGCGTTTGTCTCATCAGCAATCTCATCTTTCTCAGCTGGATATACTTTTGGGATCCAAGAACAAAGCATTGGTTGCTTAGTCTTCCAAGGAGAAACAAAAGCAAAAACTGAAGCCCAAGAAGCCTTCTGTAGGCAATGAGCATTCTTCCAAGCCTGCTCCTAAGTCTGATTCTAAACCACCATTTCCTTCGAAACATGGGAAATCTTCATAGTCTGGTGAGTCTTCCTCTAAGACTAAGAAGAAATCAGGAGACACTTGTAGTTTTCGTGGCAAGGAAGGACATCCAGTTTCTAGGTGTTGGAAACGCTTAGAGGCTTTAGAGGATGCCATGTAGCAGCATCACATCTCCTCACCTCAGGCATATTTTCCTTCACAAGGAAAGGTCATGCTCTCACTGCTCGAGCTTTGACCTATGGGTCGACATGGATACTAGATTCTGGTGCTTCTCACCATATGACCCACACTCAACAGTTGGTTACTTCTCTTGCCTCTTGTGGTACTTCACAGATTATAGTGGGTGACTCAGTTCAACTTTCAATCTTGGGTTCAGGTTTTGTCTCTTTGGATGGGGGTACTCTGTAGGTTGTTCTAGTTGTCCCTGACATCTCGACGAACCTCCTATCCATTTATCAGATTTGCCATTCTGGCTCTAGTAAGACAGTTGAGTTCTCACCACTTGATGTGGTTATTTGGGACCTCCATGACTTTGATTTGGTTGTGGCTACTGGGAGTGTTGATACTGCATCTCGTCTATATAGATTTGACGGATTTGAGCCCTCTATAGGTGCAGGTTCATCTCTTATAGCACATGTAGATTTAGTGAGTAAGCTTTGGCATGAGTGCTTGGGCCATGTTAATTATAGATATCTTCAACAAATGAGTACACAGGCACTTGTTCTTGAGCTCCCATAGATTTCCTGCACTAATGGTGTTTGTCATGGTCGTGTGCTTGGCAAGCATCATCGAGATCCCTTTCGGAAGGGAAGAGCCCCTCATGCTTTGGCACCCTTGGAGTTGATTCACAGTGATCTCATGTCATTTCCCACTCCTTTTTCTAGGGCCAAGTATGTACTCACTTTTATTGATGACTTCTCCAGACACACATGGGTGTACTTTCTTAAGTACAAGTGTGATGTCTTTGATTCATTTCAAATCTTCAAGACATTTGTAGAGAAGCAGTCTGGTTTTTCTATTCGGCGGATACGTACAGATAATGGGGGGAGTATGTGAATCAGGCTTTCAAAGATTTTTGCACTGAGCATGGCTTGTAGCATCAGTTTACTGTTTCCTACACCCCTTAGTAGAATGGTGTCGTTGAACACAAGAACAAAACTTTACAAGAGATGGCAAATTGTATGATTTAGTCCAGGTCCATGGATTCATCTTTTTGGGTTGAGGCAGTCAATTGTGCCAACTATATTCAGAATCGGATGCCTCACAAGGCTATTCAACATATGACTCTTGAGGAGGCTTGGTCTCATGACAAGATTGATGTTTCTTTTTTCTGAGTATTTGGCAATGAGGCATGGGCTTTTATTCCTAATGCTCAGAGGAAAGCCATGGAATCACAATAACTCTGCTACTATTGATATATCAAAAAATCCATTATTTCATTCTAAGACAAAACACATATCTATCAAGTATAACTTTTTGAAGGAAAAGGTGGAAGCAAATCAAGTTAGACTGGTTTATGTGAACACTAAAGTGTAGATTGCATATATTTTCACTAAACCTTTGCCTAAGGAATCATTTTAGTAGGAAATTCTGCCCCTTTGGTAGAGACTTGAATGATGCGGTTTGGCATCAGTCTAGTATGCATTATCAGAGATATTTTTGATTCCGACACTAATGTGGGGATGCTATTGCTCAGTGGGAGTAGTTAGCTTTGTGATTCAGTGGTTCATGTTTTTGCTTTGATATTTTTGTTAGATTTTAGGCATTGATGTCAAAGGAGAGATATTGATGTGAAAAAGAAAAGCGAAAAAAAAAACTTAAGGAGTTGTATGCATTAGGAAGAGAGATATATGTGTAATTCAAAGATTTACAGAGATATCATTCACAGGGGGAGTTTGGTATTTGTTTTATAATTTCATTGCTATTTATTTGAGTGGGAGATTGTTGACTATCTTCCATAGGGGGAGACTTGTTTGGCATTTCTTGGTACTTAGATGTTTTTGACATCTAGTGTTGCCATCAATGCCAAAGGGGATATTGTTGGCCATTTGGTGGAATTGATTATGTGTTGCATTGATGTTTTGTCATTGATGTCAACACTAGCTGTTTGGATGCTTTACCGGTACCATTCTGGTCCCGATAGGTTGAGTGGTTTTTGGTTGGTCTGGATCCGGCATGATTCGGTATGCTCTGATATAGTTTGGTTATGGAATTGGCTTGTTCATGATACTCATGTTCATTTTCAGTCAGTTGGTTTTGGTTTGGTGATCAGATGCTATCTTGTTTGCTTGCAAGCTTGGCTTGTGGTACCAATGAGCGTTTCACTGGAAGAGCTTTGATGAAGATCTTTGATGATATGCATAAGTGACATTGATATAGCTTCTAATGGTGATTTATGATGTTGTTGGTGATCATATTTGAGACTTGGCTGTTGGAGATCATTGCTTTAGCGTGTGGACCTATATTGGGTCCCGGTTGATCTAGGTTATGGACTAGTTTAATGTAACGTGTGGATTGGACTTCTCGATATGTCTCCGGGATGTCCTATGTGTTGGATATTATTTGTTTGGTCTAAGGCCGACATGTTTTGTAATTGTGTAATTGGTTTATTGTCTAGTGGCCAACCTGATTGTTTATGGTCGAGGGTTTGTATATATAGATGTAAGATCTCATTGTATATCATTATGAAATAGATTTATGGGAATGCGATATGGATATGTAATATGCGAATAATGTAATATCATTTAGGCAGAGGATTTGGTCGATCATTGGAGATCAAGTTGGGTTTATGTCAGAGGATTTAGTCCTTCGATATTGAGCTTAACCAGAACTGTACTCAGGCATAGGAGATGCTATCTTTGCAGTTCAAACACTTCTCTGGATTGTAGTATGGATTTATTTGTAGTAAGTGAGGCTCCTTTTGTGATGAGCAGTGTGCTCTAGGTTGTTGGCCTTCTTGCAAGTGCAGGGCCCTCAATTGTAATTCACATACTTACTGCATAAGTATTATCTGAATGTGGGTTTATCTGATTATAGTTTATACTTAATTGGTTTAACCACTATTCCAGTATTTGGTTTAAGCATTCCGATATTAATGTTTTGGGTTCTGATATTAAAGTTATAATTGCTAAATGTTCCTGTAATATGTGACAACTAATTCACCCCCCCTCTTAGTTGTCTTCTGGTTATCTAAATTGTCTAACATAATCAAATCAAATCATATGAGTATGGACCGGAAGATAAATTTATCAAACCAGAACTGATAATGCAATAATATGTTCAGAGTGTTGAATCAGTGACTTCGACAACAAAAGAAAATTCAACAGTGACTATTGAACAACAACAAGAGTCGGTAAATCAAGAAAATTCAAAGACTCCCAAGTATGTGAAACTAAATCATTATGAAGATCAGATCATTAGAGATAAAAGGAAAGGTGTGATGACTAGAAGAAGGTTACCTACTGAAGAGGTACTTTTAATTTCTCAAATTGAACTAGAATCATTTATTGAAGCAAGTAAAGATGAAAAATGGATAAAAGCAATGGAAGAAGAATTATATCGGATGAAAAAGAATAAGACATGGGAATTAGTTCCCAGACCTAAAGATATGAATATTATTGGAACTAAATGGGTTTCTAGGAACAAATTAAATGAGGAAGGACAAGTTATAAGAAACAAGGCTAGATTGGTTTGCAAAGGTTATTCACATGAAGAAGGAGTTGATTATGGTGAGACTTATGCTCTGGTTGCAAGAATTGAAGCGGTAAGACTATTTCTTGCCTATGATGCACAAGAACTACAAAGTATATCAGATGAATGTCAAATGTGCATTTCTAAATGGAGATCTTGAGAAGGAAGTCAACATTGAGAAACCTAATGGATTTTCTTTATTAGGAAACAAGGATATGGTTTGCAGATTGAAGAAAGCTTTATATGGATTAAAACAAGCACCTAGAGCATGGTATGCTAGATTAGATAGATATCTTTCAAAGCTCGATTTTAGTAAAGGTAATGTTGATGGTAACCAATATTATAAAATTGAGCATGATGACATATTGATTAGTGAAGTCTTTGTGGATGATATCATTTTTGGAGGAGAAGAAAGTCTATGCATGAAATTTGTTGATGATATGGAGAATGAATTCGAAATGTCTATGATTGGTGAGATGAATTTTTTTTAGGTTTGCAAATTACTTAGACTGATAAAGGTATTTTCATTTGTCAAACTAAGTATGTGAAAGAATTGCTTAAAAAAATTGGACTTGAGAATTCTAAACCTGTTGGTACTCCTATGGTAACCGATTGCAAATTGTCAAAGGATGATGAATCTCCTAAAGTGAATCCAAGTAGATACAAATAAATGATTGGTGGAATGATATACTTAACTTAGACTAGACCTGATATAATGAATGTTGTTAGTATTTCTTCTAGATTTCAGTTAGATCCTAGAGGAACTCATGATATTGTTGTTAAGAGGATTTTTAGATATTTGGCAGGTACAACCAACTTTGGGTTATGGCATCCAAAGAATGATGATTTCAAACTATGTGCCTATACAAACTCTAACTGGGCAGGAGATGTGGATAACCGAAAGAGCACTACAGGCGGTGCATTCTTTCTTGGAAAGAAATTGGTTTCATGGTTTAGTAAGAAACAATCATGCACTTCATTATCTACTGTTGAAGTGGAATATGTAGCTGCTGCAACCAATTGTACTTAGATTTTATGGATCAAACATATGTTGAAAGATATAAGGGTAAGCTATGATGAGCCTATTGTTATTTACTATGATAATATTGTTGCTATTGATATGTCAAAGAATTTGGTATTTCATTCCAAATCAAAACACATTTCTATAAGGTATAATTTCTTGAAAGAAAAGGTTGAAGCAAAGGAAGTTAGATTGGTTTATGTGCCTACTAAGGAACATATTGCAGATATTCTAATAAAACCATTGCCTAAAGATACTTTTCAATTTCTCATAGATGAGTTGGGGGTTACCACCCCTTCGGAAGAGACTTAGAGATGCAGGGATGCATAAATCCAGTGAGCTTATCAGATATATTCTTCTGATTTGGGTTGATGAGATGTTGCTACTACTCAAGGGGAGTAATTAGCTGTTTGGTTCAGTATTTTTGGTTTGGTATCCGTCCTTTGCCATTGATGTCAAAGGGGGAGATGGTGTCCATGTGAAAACTGGTTAGTCTTTGGGAGAGATGGCGCTCATATGAAAATCAGTTAATCTAAGGGGGAGATACATTTCAGATCAGCTTTTGGGAGATTGTTGGCATTCTTTGGCACTTGGATGTTTTTCACATTCAATGCCAAAGGGGGATATTGTTGGCATATGCTAGATTTGGTTAAGTGTTGTCATTGATGTCAACATTGTATCCCAATTGGACCTATCCTGGTTAGACTTGGTGTTTATCTTGGTTTTGGCTACGATTCTGATATAGGATGATTAGATCCTTGGATTTGGTTTTGAATTCTTATTCAGGATGGTTATATGATTTCTATATTCTGTTGGTTCATGATTTGGTGCTTTGGTAGCTATCTCTTATGTTTCCTTTTATATATTTCTTGGTATCGATTAGCTTTACCAATTAGCGATATTTGATGATTTGGTTAGATGATTTTGGTCGGGCTTATGGAATTGGTTTCTATCGTGTTGTAGGTGCTTCTTGATCATGTCCTAATTGTTTGGTGACTTTGCATTGGCTGGCATGCTATTATGATCGTCCTTTTTGGATCTAGTTAGACTTTCTGTATTATTGCACTAAGGGTTTCTACCGGTTGGTGTAACGTGTTGGATTTTGGTCTTAGCAGAATTTCCGACAGATGTAATTATTTGAGAATTTGAATTAGGTCCATGCTATGTAATGTAAATCATAATATTGGTTTGGTGGTATCATGTGATGTAATTTTTGTAATTATGGGTTTTGGGGTTTAGGTTTTAGCCAACCTTATCAATAAGGTTGATGATGTGTATTTATAGGTGACTTATTCATGTAATTGGGTATGGTTTTTGGGATCGATAGTTATGTCTGCATTATGAGAGAAATATTTTTGTGTGAATAAGGTTAGATCATTCAACGAGGGTTGAGAAGGTTTTGGTGTTGTAGGGTAGACATCTGTGCTTAACCGAAACTGTATCAAGCATTAGTGGATGCTACTTTCATAGTTCATTTTCTCTGGATTGTAGTCTGATGTTTTGTAAGTTAGTGAGACTTGTGATAAGAAGTGAGCTCTAGGTTGTTGGTTTGATTGCAAGTGCAATCCCGAATGTAATTATTTCACATACTACTGCAGAAGTATTATCTAATTGTGGGTAGGGTTTCCCATCATGGTTTTTCCCTTTACCAGGTTTTCCACATCAAAATATTGGTGTCTTGTGTATTGTGCTTTCATGCTTTATCCTTCATTGTGTTGTGCTCTGGTATAAATCTTATAATTTGCATTAACTATTGTACTTGTGTGAAAATCGATTCCCCCCCTCTCAATTTTCTCCCGATATCAGTTCATTCCAACAATTCAAGGGTAAAAGCACAAACTTGTGTCACACTTTTATAAAGGCACCAACCAACAAAACTAAGTCAGTTTAACTTTGACCACATAAAAGTGAAATTTGTAAATTAAATTTTGAAATGATGTAAACTGGTCAAATGTAGAATTATTAATGAAAGTTATATCTGTTATTTTTAAAAAAATTTAGGAATTTTTTTTTTTTTTTTTGTAACTTCAAAAACAAAATTTTAATTGCTAAAAAATGTTGAAAATCAGGGGTTCTAGTCAGCGTGCTGAAAATCAGGGGTTCTAGTCGGCACCACCAAAAAAAATGAAAGTGGACTTTTTTTTTCATAATTTTTTTTCAAATAGAGAACATATATGTAGTGTTAAATTTATTTTTTTAATTTTGATATATATTTTTCTTGTTATAATATTGTGAAGTCCAACATAGCTAAATTTGACATTTTTCATTTGGTGTCACCTTTTGACTACTAAATTTATCATTATAAAAAAAAAACCCTTTTCGAGAAGACTAGTGTAAAATAATATTTTAATTTTATTTAATATTTATTTTTTAATTTATAATCAACCTCTTTTTTAACATTAAAAAACTACTCGCAATGTTTAATTAATAAAAAATATTAAAAATTATCAAAATAGTAAAAAAATTATATGACCGGATTTCGTGACTTCGAGCTCTACAAATGGGTATTTTTAGATTTTTGTAAAAAAAATATTCTGCTTGAAGAAAAATTGAGCAGAAGTGAAAAGTTTTAGAAATATAGGTTTTTTGACCTTTTTTGTGCCACATCACATGACACATAGGATAGTCTAGCCGGACTACCCTTAGTTTCAACATTAAAAAAAAAATTGATTTTTTTTGGATCATGCCATTTGAACTAAGGGAGTCCGGCCGAACTGAGTCCCATCGGACTCTCGGTGCCATTTCAGTGCCATGTAGGCACCACGTGGCTCCACGCGGCCTAAGGGTAGTCCAACTGAACTTAGTCCAACCAGAATCAGTTTGGCGGGACTACCCTCTATTGGTCCAAAGTGTGACACAACTCCATGCTTTGTCCCTCAAGAGGACCTTGTTATATGCACTATTATAATTTGCATACACAATTGATGTTTTGGGATGTGATCGAGCTTCTTTGTTCACTCTTGGAATGCACCCAAGTTGATCTTGATCTTGAATGGTGCCTAAAGACATTGCTATTGGTAGGCAACCTATGAGAAGAATTTGTTCTTCTAATATGTATGTAGCTCCTCCTTAATTAATGTCTACATTTGAAAGACTAAAGACAAATCAATACAAGGTTTATTGAATTAAAGGATAAAAAGTTGTCTTATTCATTCAAAATGGAAAATTGTAAAATCTGAAGTGTTTGTGGATTAAAAAAATATTGTTTTTATCAATACTTGAGAATTAAAAACAATCCCCTCTCTCGAGCTATATCTTTGCATCTCTCCCTCTCTCACTACCTCCTCATCCTCTATCTATCTTTTTATCTCTATTTCTCTCTCCCTTTCTCTTCCCATATATCTCTCTCCTCCTCTCTCTATCTACCCCTATATATCTTTATATCTACTTCTTTGTATTTATCTATCTCTTTTTTTGTTTGCCTCACTCTATGTTTCTTTGTCTCTATCTCCCTCCATCCCTAGACCTATTTATCTTTGCCTTTCACTCTCTATATCTCCATATTTATTTTTCCATATCTCCCTCTATCTTTATCTCATTATCTATCTGTCTCTCTCTACCCTATATCTCTCCTTGTCTCTATCCCTTTATCTACCAAACACCTCATATATACAACACAAATTTATACAAAAAAGAGACCACTTTTCTTCGTACTTGAACTTCCACAACTCTTCGATGTGCCCATTGCACACTAAGGTATGATTGCTAGTTGATATTATCTATATGATATCAAAAGATAATAAAAAATTGCATAACATGAGCCTAATTATCTTCTCAATTCATAGGATTTATTTCACTCCTGATTGGATTTTTGTAAGTGTATGCATAGTTGATCTGAAGATATAATTTCTTCATTAAGACCTTTTTTGCACAAACAACATCACTTGCTAAATGGCCTACCAATTGACCTCATTTAATATACAAAATTATTCAACTAATAGACCAAAAAATTCCCTATTTGAACTTTCATACCTTTTCAGCATACCTATTGCACACCAAGGTGCAATTGCCAGCTTTTGGCTAATGTTAGATTACTCCATCAATTGCCTTCTTTCACTTTCAGTACTGAACTATATGTATGTTTGTCTCAATGTCAAAACAAAAAAGAAAACAAACAAAAAGACAACAAGCCTGAGGTACTAGCCAAGCCAAAATGAACATAACATCAATCACTAGGCTCCTTATGAAATTTAAACAACAAGCAATCCTTTTATTATTTTCACAAAAAAAACCAATAACTCATCAGTTTTTAGCAAATAGGCAGGGAATATTACTTTTTATTTAAATAAAAATATATTTAATATTTTGTATCATTAAATATTCAATATTCTTGGAAGGTTTTGATTTTCTTATAATATCAAAATTCTATGATAATATAATAATTTTGAATTAACAATGTTTAAAAAATATATATACATTATCAACTTGAGTATTTGTACTTAAATTTCTTTGGAATGAAGTTCAACCTCATCTTACAACCTCATCTTAAATAATGTCATATACCTAAGGAAAAATGAAATCCAAGCTTTAACAAATGGATCTACACTTTTCACAAATCTTTAAAAATATTATTATTAACTTATTCCAAACATGATGATACTAGTAATTTAATAAATAAATTGAATTTATGTAGTAATCATTAGTAAAATATAACATGGCTTTGATACCATGTTAGAAATTAGGATATTAGGATACTAATCATTATATAAAAGATATAAAATAAATGAAATGAGAATCATACATGGGTAAATTTACACATTGCACAAGTTATACATGGGGAAAACCCTTTCGGGTAAAAAACCATATAAAACATCAATATATTAAAACACCTACAAATGTAGTCTATCATAAAATAGACTTGAACCTAGGGATACTCCTCCAATACTTGCACGTGGTCAATAATACATCTTGTGCATGTAGTGATGTAACTCACTAAATTTCTAAATTTCCGTACCTCTCAAATGAGAGAGGACCCCCTTAAATATAGGAGGAAGGGTGACTTCACTAGTCACACCTTTTCAATAACTCCCATTCATAAATAATGAATAATCTAATAGTTATTAGATTATAATTATTTCAAATAGAATATGCTTATAAAACATATAATATATAAGGTTTTATAACCTTATATTATATCATTATATATAAATGTTGTAAGAGTATGACCCCTAATAACATTATGTTCTAACACCAATCTTCCTTATGATCCTTTTCTTCTTGACACTAATGAAATTTATACAACTACCCTTGAGACACTATCTTTGCCATTGCCAACCTCCCTTTGATAATATTGTTGATGTTCCTCCACTCTTAATCTTCTTTAAGAGAGCTACATATAGTACTCCTATGTGACCCCATATATATGAGCCTCCTTGTGTAAAAAATGATGATATATGCGACCGAACTTCTATTACCTATTTACTTATATTACCAATTTGATTCCTCTTCCATTTATTCTTTTCTCAACTTTTCTTCCATTTCCATCATCCCCTAGTCATCCTTGGCACTAGAAGAATATTACATTGTTATAGATTATGTAGTCCTATTCTTTACTAATTCATCATGAATGGTAGGACACTTAGTCAATGTCTCTCTTCTTACATATGCCTACTCCACGCAACTTAAACAATCTCTTAAGCACATTAACTTATTTAACTTCTCCATATTACTACTACCATGCTATGATATATTATTTTTTACCATTATAGTTTATTGCACCAACTATACTAATCTTGGGTTTCAATCCTTCTACATACCCCACTAAAACCTTAACACATTCCCCAATATAAATTTACTTCCTTATATTTGTTTTCCACAATAATCCCATTCTAGTTCTTTCCATTTTATATTATTGATAGTTAAATTACTAGTGATATCTCAAAGATTATAAGAGGATCACATTTTTCCCTTTTTGTTTATCTATTGTTGAATACTACTAAGCATGCCAATGTCCATACTCTTAGGTGAAGACTTCAACTAGAGCTATTGGATTGATATCCACTCAAAGAAAAAATCTCACCACCACACAATCTAGGGGAGGGGAGCCAATACATGTGCACCCTAACCACATGGACCTTCAAGTAAAAAAAAAATGTCGTCCATGTAGGCCGATGAGGGGTTAATTAGAAAAAATGTTTTTTTTTTGTTTTTTTAATTTAAGTGTATTTTATACATGTACGATGATGATTTGTCCAAGGTGTCAAGAACTTGTCATTTTGGTGCAGTGACCAATACCTACATGGACCCACCTCCAAAACTTGTGTGGCACATTGTATGAAGTGGATTTTGTGGCTATGTTGCATTCCATCACATTGCCACCCTTCAATCAAACTTGTGCACATTTATCGAGTGTTGTCACCACACACTCTTCCTTATTGGCATTAACTTTGTGTTGCTTCTCCTTACTTCCACCGCATGGTGCGCAATTTATCAAGCACGATTTCATTCAATTCTCTTGCCTCCTCGCCAAACACAACATCTTTTGTTCCTTTAATTCCCACGTCTTCTCAAGTATTTAACAAATTATGCACCAAAATGTGTTTGCTCAAGGTCTTTGTAAGTTAAGGTGTTTATCTGAAACATGATCACTTTGGACACCAAATTCCCTTCCACCTCGACTTCTTTGATGATGGTTATTCCTTGGTTCGTCTACATGTTTGTATTTTCTTGTGCTTGCAGGTATGGATGGTAAGATTTAAGGGTCGCCCTACATGTGCAAATGGGTTGTAGAAGTTGCATTCTTCTACCCAAGTGAGGATTATTCCTCACTAAGGCCTTCCATTTTTGTTTTTCATTTTAAAAATTTTAATTCTTTTCCATAATATTTAGCTATGATCTCTAAATTTGTGAGTGCTTGTTCTCTAAAGTTCTCCATTGGATGTTTATGAGTTCACTAAAATCTATGTTCATAAACACATAAATCTATTAAAGGAAATGTAATCTTTTATTCAAGCATCACTAGATATGTATAATGAAATGTGTGAAAAAGGGTTTCATTGTGGATATGGAAATGGTTTTTTCAAGCATCACTATTAATATTCATTGTAAATAAATGTTTTATTATATCATTTGTTTTATTGTGTTTAACTATGACATTTTTCGTTAAAAATCATTGTTAATATAAGAGTTTTTTATGTTATAATTTTTTAAGGGTTTACAACATCACCGTTAAACCCTTTTTTTTAATAGTGCTTGTCATAAACTCTAAAAAAAAAATGGTGTGATAACCCTTAAAAAATTATAAGGGTTTATGTAATAGTAATGCAAATGTTAAGAAGAGAAATTGTTGTTTTTTTAGGTTAGTTGAGTGGTCATGTTTATTATCTTTATATGTTAATTGTTTTTATTTCATGGTGACAAATTTCTATAGTAAATTAGGATATAAGTTGCGTGTGGATCTATCTTCTTATTTTCTATAGTAAATTAGGATATAAGTGATTTTCTTATTGAGCTCCATAGTGTTCTAGTAGGCCTTAATCCAAAACCAAGTAATAGGAGACTTTGTTTGCTTGATGTTGATGTTTTGGTGTAAAGAGTTGATTGGTGACTTGTTTTATGTTTTCATTGATGGCAACTATGTTTTTATAGTCACATAAGTCTTGTAAGCTAACCGGTAAAGCATAAATGGTAGAGAAGACAATTTTACTATAAACTGACAAATAGGTCCTCAACCGGTAAATAGGAACAAAGTTGCTTTCAAGCAACCGGTACAGGGAATTGATGAAGAGTTGGATGATGTGGTTCTACAGGAGTGATGGAGACGAGTATTTGGTGCTATATTCTTGGCCGCATTAGCAGATTCAACATGATGATTGAGATTTGATGTATAGAGCAGGCTATCTGGAAAAACACTTAATCGGTAGTGATAAAGTCACTAAGATCAGTAAACCGGTACAGTTTTGTTTTATTTTTGGTTTTTTATGTCGGTGGCTGACATAAGTTCGACGTGTAATGCAAGTTTGTCTAGATTCATTGAACCTAGGAAATTGTTCCAAGGTTATGAGCTGACTAAGTTGATGTCTATAAAAATGTGATGAGTTATGAGATAAGTATGAATGCATGAATGAGATCGAAGGTAAATATTGAGATTCTGATTGTGCGGTGATTAGTGAAGCTCTATATTGATGTGTTGTTGAAGTTTTAGAGGAACTAATGTGGATCTTATCAGACACAAAACGTGTTATATGAAGATCATCGAACTGTTGTTATCCTAACAGTTACAACAACAAAATCCCTTAACTAGGTAGATCCAGGTAGGCCTTAATCTGTAAATCCCCTAACAAGGTAGCTCAACATCTGAGTTTAAATCCTCTTGCAAGGTTTCTCCTAACAGGGCTCATCATAGAAAATCCCTTCACCGGGTGACTCCTAACAAGGTCTTCTCCTAATAGGGCATATTTGTAAGACCTTAACCAATCAAAGATTTCTATTTTGCGGATAGTGAATCTTGTGGGTACTAACTCCCACCATCGTTTTTCCCTTTTGGGTTCCAAGTATAAATCATTGTTTTATGGTTGGCATGTTTTATGTAGTGTTTTCTTATGTGATTATTTTCCTTGCATGCCTATTGATTTTAAAGTTGTTAAGAGGTGTAATCATATTCTTAAGGTTTTTGCTTGCACTAATTCACTCCCACTCTCAGTGCCTTATAAGTTTATCAATTGGTATCAGAGCCAAACTTCCTTGAGGCTTAACCACTTGGGAAGGATCCATAAGGTAGACATGGGGGAAGGAATGAGCTATAGAGAGATGTCTAATAAACTTGCAGAAACTGAGGAAGCCCTAGAAACATTGAAAGGCAAGTATAAAGCCTCACCTAACTTAGAGAAGAGAGCTAATTGAACAATTGTTGGAGGTTTCTGAGAGTAGTTCTTCTGATGAAGAAAACATAGATGCATTGGTTGATGAAGTGGAGAAACTGAATGATGAGAAGGATAATTTGAGGAGAGAGCTAGAAGCCCCAACCATCAAAGTGAGTCAAGAACTTGAAGCAAGGAGGTTAGTAGAAGACAAGATCAACATGAGATCTTTAAGTTGAATCAGGAAGTCAGCACCCTGTATGCTCATTGGCATGAGGAAAAAGAAGAAAAAGAAGAAATAAAGGCAAAACTGGATATGGCAATGTCTCGTAGAGAGACTCTTATGAAAAGAAATTAAGACCTTACATAGGAACTTGCCGATGCTAATGAAAAACTTGCTAAGTTTAACAAAAGTTATACCATGCTTGATGAACAGATTCAATCACAAAGGATGAAAGGTGACACAACTAGATTGGGTTATACTACATTTGAGAAAGGTGATTCTTTTGGTACAAAAGACAACATGGAAGAAGGTAAATGCGCACCTAAAATTTAGAAATCCACCGGTAAGAAACCTTATAAACTTGTATGTTTCAATTGTAATAAGCCAGGACATACTACTAATGTTTGTAAAAGCATATCTAATGCTACTAATGGTTATAGACATAATACATATCAAGGATATAAGCCTAGAACCTTTAATGGATATTGTTACACTTGCAACATGCATGGGCATAGAGTCGCTGAGTGTAGGTATGGAGCAAATAATCTGGCACCTCACATGAGTTAGAGGTTTGGTGGTGGTTGGCGAAGAACCTTTAATGACCAAAAAAGTCCTATTTGGCAGAGAACCTATGCTAACCGGTCTAACCCCTACGAGATGGAAAAGAGGATGAATGTGGTTTGCATGATCTGTCACAACTACAGTCGTGTAGCTATGAACTACAGGAGAAGGATTGGTAGAGGCAATGTTGGAACTTAGAGAACATCTAGTATGGCTTGTTATCATTGTCATCAACTGAAACATATTGCAAAGTTTTGCAGTGAAAAGGTGAATCAACCGGTAAATCAATCTGATGATCGAAAAGGGAAGATGAAAATTGATGTGGAGGAGACCAGAGTTGAAATGAAAAAAATTTGGAAAAAGAAGGATGATGAGAAACCATTTGAAGATCCTAATTCTTCACCTAGTGTGGAGAACCCTTCACCAACGAACTAGGTTGTTAAAAATCTTAGGGGGAGCTTAATGTTAGATCCATTTTAGAACCCCCTAAAGGACCATGAGGTAAGTTAAATCTGCATACTTTGATGCATTATGATATTAAAAATTGATTTTATGATCAAACTGGTAGGTTTTATGTGTTATGAGAACTGGTAGTGTGTTAAAAGATGTTTTAGGGTTTTACCCGTAATAGCATTTAATGCAGTAGATAATGGGAAAATAAAAAGAACTTTGTGAATGTCATTTGTCACTTTGGATTCTTGTGAGCACTTGGAGAGTGAAAAGAGTAGAGAAAAGTTTGTGTTTGCTGTATCTAACCAGATTGACAAAGTTTTGAGAAGATTTGAGGTGATCCATGATCGACAATCAGCGAGAGAACATTATCAGTGTCGAAACCCTAGTTGTGAACGCGATAAAAGGTATTTATCTGACAAATCCTATTTTTGTATCTGAAGTTTGAATCTTTCAAAATGGATACCCTGCATCTAGTAGATGTTATAGATAGACCTCATCCTGAATTTAAAAGACACCCCTTTAAGTCTATTGAAACTGAACCCGTTGGAGCCCTATCTGGAGTTCCCTATGGAGTGTTACATGTAGAAGATGTAAGATCTTTTTATCATTGTAAATTGGAGGATCTTGGTATGTTTGTGATCTTTGACCAATATAAATTATTGTGTGATAAGAACAAAGTGGTGAAGGAACAATTTAAGAAGGTTACCGAGAAGGTTTTCACCATGCACTAAATTCCATTGATGATTTTGATGGTGAACATGTCAGATATGTTCTTAGCAAGATTCACAACCAATTTATGTGGCTCGACAGACCACATAAGATTACAAAAGAAGCTATTCATGCAGTCACCATACTTTGTGCCACTAGTGAGGTTCTAGTATTGAGATCCATTCCTAATAATGATGTTGAAAAGCTGGCTAATTCAAAATGGGATGGAAGAAAAATGACAGTGAATAATATTAATGAACCAACAGTTAAATATACTTCAATGGTTATTGGTTACTAGATATATCATTCTAGCAAATGAACAACATCCCTTCTGCACCCATTCATACCGCATACCAGATGATAAAGGAAGATGTTGATTATAATTTGTCTGAGGCATTGCAAATTCAACTAATGTTGAATCTTGAATCCATCAAGAAGGATAAGAGATTGAACTTTAAATTTGGACAGTTGATCATTAGTTTATTTTTTTACTTTCAAAATTGTTTTCCCGGTATCGGTGATGTTCAGTGGTCTAAGGACACACCGACACTATCACAAATGAAGAAGAACATTGGAATGTTGGTTAATGGTTTTGATGAGATTGCATGGGGATATTTTAAAGATTTTCAGAAGAAGATGCATACATGAGAAAGGTTACCACGGAGTATTGTCCAGATATATAAGGACACAATTTATCTCATCGTTGATATAGATACCTATATGAGGGAGGCAGTTGATCCCATGACAACTTGGGTGATGCCTATGGGTTATGAAGTTGAGGCAGATCTTTTGGTGGCATATGCAAATCACTTGTTAACTTAACCGATAGATACAATTGTAGAAAGATTTGGCACCTACAAGGAGAAATCTCTACATGTGAACTCTGAATTAAATAAACTAGTAATTGCTAAGAAAGTGAGAAAGGAAGTGGAGACATTTGTTGAACAATAAGGTTTTACAAAGGAAGCCATTGCAAAAGAAAGAGAAAGACATGTACCACAATAGGCAGGTGCATCAAATGCCCCAACCAATACCTTCACCGGTATGAAAATAAGAAGTGAAGATGCAAAGGTTAAGAAAGAGATACCTGCTAAAGATAAGAAGGAGAAGCCTTCCAAGATACAATTCAAGAGAAAAGGCAAAAATTTTGAGCCTTATGCACCTAAAGCACTAGTAACTACTGCGAAAAGGAACAAGCAAAGAAATCGATAGCTGTTGGTGAAGAAGAAACCAAATCAGAAGGTGAGAAGAAAGCCTTAAGGGCTAGTGGTAAGAGATCAAAGGATGTTGGAACTTCCACTACCTAGACTGTAAAGAAATCGGTAACAAAGCTTACATCTTTTGAAAAGTTAATTCTGCATGTTAAGGAGTATGATTTATTAACTGTTGTGAAGAAACTTTATGATAGTTTTGGTGAGGATGAACAAAGATAGATAGAGGATGCAGTTGTTTTCATGATGAATAAATACAACAAATCCCTAATTGAATTGCAAGGGCTAGTTTCAAATTCTTTATATAATAAGATTGATGCAAGATGGTAGGTTGCTATGAAACAAGACAAGAATGTATTGAATTCATTTTAAAAAATTTGCAACTTGAAGCTACAAGAGAGGAGATAGATGAAATTCTTGCAAAAGTAAAATCATCTTTCAGATCTAATAAAAGGTTGACAAGAATGCTCATTGGTGAGACCCAATCAGTTCATATGGAAAATGAAACAATTTTGAAGAAATTACTGGGTTTGATTCCTAATGAGGAAGAGCAACCAGAGAAGTTTGAGACAGAAGATATTCTGGACAATGTTGATATCAATGATTTTACACCTGATGGGATTGTTATGGGAGACCAACTGGTAGATGATCAATCGGTCAATACACAGACAAATATAGCTGTCATTACTGATGATGACACCAGTACTAATGATGCTAATGCAACTGATAATGTAAATGTGCAAGTTGATGATGTGCAAATTTCTAAACAACAACAGGGACAAGAAGAGAAGAAAGATGGAGAAAACAAGATCTCTGAAGAGCTACCAGTACATACACACATTGTTCTGCCACCGGTAAATCACAGTGAAAAGAATAAGGAAGAAGAAAAGATATAAGAAAAAATAGGATAAACTTGAAGAGAAGAAAGAGGAAGAAGATAAGGAAACAACGAAATCTGAACTTAAAGTGACACCCCTATCCTTTACTTTTAAGAAGAAAATTGATGATGATGAGGACGATGATGCATTAAGTATACAAGGACCCATTAATATGGATATGTTGAGTTCTACATAATTAATGAAGATTGCCACTACAATGCAATCTAGAGAAAAGAAGAAGAGAATGAAGGAACAACAGAAAGAAGCTAAGACAATCAAACATACAGTTGAAATTTTGTCAAGTTTATTATCGGAGATTGATATAGACAATTTTGCTACACCGATCGATAAGCTAGGTCAATTGGTTAATGATGTTGGTGAACAGATGAAAGCATCTGAGGATGCGACATATGTTTGTGTAGAAAAGGAGTATAAGAAGAAAACGACATAGTAGTTAATGCAAGATATAGATAAAGCTAAAGTTGCTTTAATTTT
The DNA here is from genome assembly GCF_030272615.1 of Cryptomeria japonica. Classification (NCBI taxonomy): domain Eukaryota; kingdom Viridiplantae; phylum Streptophyta; class Pinopsida; order Cupressales; family Cupressaceae; genus Cryptomeria; species Cryptomeria japonica. Next base: position 594,175,546 of record NC_081413.1, read on the forward strand.
TAATAAGGACCACTTGATGGCAACATTGGAGACTAGCGGTAAGATCCTTTCTACTGTGGCAAAATTTTCTTTATTTTGTGATGATTCGGTAAAGAAGAAGCAGGAAACAAAAAATAACTTGAAGTTCTAAGTGATTCTTTTAAGCCCCTAAATGATTTTGCAATATACTATGGAAGGTCCGTTGTAGAACTTCAACATAAGCTGAAAGCTTATGAAAATGAACAGGTGAAGAGAACAACATTCATGCAGGAACTATAAACACAATTGATATCAAAAGTTGAAATATTGCAGAGAGGGTATAAAGAGTCAGAAGCTATTCTTTCTACCCCAGAGATGAGCACTATATATGCCATGGAGGAGCTTGTTGGGCAGATGAGGACACATGTGGAGATAACCAACACTATTTTGGAGACCTAACATAATGTTCTGAAGCAGTGGAAATCTCATTTTAGTGATGTTTTTTGCTAAAATTACATTGTAAATTTTTTTTGAACTCCTATATCTATATATGATATGCAATTTTGATGTAAATGTGTTTATCTTTTCATGTATTTACTTTCCTTTGTCATTGTTGTCAAAGGGCTAATTTTAATAAGGAGTAGTAGTATGAGTCTTTTAATGGTTTAAATTTTTGTAATAGCATGTAATGGCTAAGGGGGAGTATGTGTCATGAATAGAGTCAATATATTTATTGCACACTTAGACAAAAAATTTCCTAAGTGTTGCCATCAATGCCAAAGGGGGAGATTGCTAGCTTGATGTTGATGTTTTGGTATAAAGAGTTGATTGGTGATTTGTTTTATGTTGTCATTGATGGCAACTATGTTTTTATAGTCTCATAAGTCTTGTAAGCTAATCGGTAAAGCATAACCAGTAGAGAAGACAATTTTACTGTAAACCAACAAATAGGTTCTCAACTGATAAATAGGAATAGAGTTGCTTTCAAGCAACCGATAAAGGCAATTGATGAAGAGTTGGATGATGCAGTTCCATAGGAGTGATGGAGATAGATATTTGGTGCTATATTCTTGACCGCATTAGCAGCATTCAATATGATGATTGAGATTTGATGTATAGAGCGGGCTATCTAGAAGAACACTTAACCGGTATTGATAAAGTCACTAAGATTGGTAAACCGATATAGTTTTGTTTTATTTTTGGTTTGTTATGTCAGTGGCTGACATAAGTTCGACGTGTAATGTAAGTTTGTCTAGATTCATTGAACCTAGGAAATTGTTCCAAGGTTATGAGTCGACTAAGTTGATGTCTATAAAAATGTGATGAGTTATGAGATAAGTATGAATGCATGTATGAGATCAAAGGCAGATATTGAGATTTTGATTGTGCACTAATTAGTGAAGCTCTATATTGATGTGTTGTTGAAGTTTTAGAGGAACTAATGCAGATCTTATCAGCCACAAAAGTGTTATATGAAGATCATTGAATTGTTGTTATCCTAACAGTTACAACAACAAAATCCCTTATCCAGGTAGGTCCTGACAGGCCTTAATTTGTAAATCCCGTAACAGGGTAGCTCAACATCTAAGTTTAATTCCTCTTGCGAGGTTTCTCTTAACAGGGCTCATCATAGCAAATCCCTTCACTGGGTGACTCCTAATAGGGTCTTCTCCTAATAGGGCATATTTGTAAGACTTTAACCGGTCAGAGATTTCTATTCTGCAAATAATGAATCTTGTGGGTACTAACTCCCATCGTGGTTTTTCCCCTTTGGGTTTCCACGTATAAATCATTGTGTTATGGTTGGCATGTTTTATGTAGTGTTTGCTTATGTGATTATCTTCCTTGCATGCCTATTGATTTTAAAGTTGTTAAGAGGTGTAATAAGATTCTTGAGGTTTCTGCTTGCACTGATTCATCCCCCCCTCTCAGTGCCTTATAAATTTATCAGACCTTGCACATAAATGGATTTTGTTTGTAAAGTTTTGTATGATCTTCTCAATTAGTGCAACTTCCAAAGTACCTTCTATGTTTTGTTTAGTCTTATCATTTAATTTACAGGTACTAAAATGCTAGGATTTGGTGTTTTTGTTGGTCTAATTTGTCTCTTACTTTTGTTGTTATATATTATATATGTGTTTCACACTTAGCCGGTTTTGTCTTACAAAGCAAGTTATAACCTAATTATGTATACTATTGTAGCCCACATTGTTATCTGTCTTCATTTCATCACATTGTCACCCTTCAATCCAACTTTTTATCCATCTTGATTTCTATATGTGGTCTTTGTGGCCTCCTAACATTCCATCACCTTGCCACACTTTAATCCAACTTGCATCATTTATCGCACACCATAACCCTACACTCTTCCTTGCAATGGTCTTAACTTTGCATCTCTTCCCCTTGTTTCCACTACATTGTGCACAAATATTGAGCATTTCTTTATTCTTAGTTTGTTCCATTTCATAGTTACATGAATTTTACTGTACTACAATTTCTAGGCCAGATATATCTTCTTGAGATCTTAATGTGTGTGTGTGTGTGCATGTGTACATGTATACATATATACATATATACATATATGTATGTATGTATATATGTGTGTATATATGCATATATATATGTATATACATATATACATGTATATATTTATATACATATATACATGTATATATGTATATACATATATACATGTATATATGTATATATATATCTGTATATATATATATATATATATATGTATAGACATGTATATACATACACACACACACACACACACACACACACACACATATATATATATATGTATATATGTATGTATATATGTATGCACATATATGTATATATGTATGTATATATGTATGCATATATATATGTATGTATATATGTATGTATATATATACATACATATATACATACATATATACATATACATACATATGTATATGTGTGTGTGTATATATATATATAGTGTGTGTGTATACATATATACACATATACATGTATATATGTATATATATGTTTATACATATAGATATATACATAAATGTATATACATAGACATATATACATGTGTGTGTGCGCGGGCGCGCACATGCGCACATGTGTATACATACAATACATACAACATACATGTGTGTGTACATATACATATATACATACATACATACATACATACATATATTTACATGTATATATAAATATATGTATATATATGTATAGATATATACATATATGTATATATGTATGTATGTATATACATATATGTATATGTATGTATATGTATATATACATACATATACATATGTATATATATAGATATATATACATATATGTATATGTATGTATATGCATATATACATATACATGTATGTACATATATGTATATACATGTATATACATATACATTTATGTACATATATGTATATACATGTATGTATATATATGTATATTATACATATATATACATATATGTATATATGTATGTATATATATAGATATGCATATGTATGTATATGTATGTATATATATAAATACATATATGTATATGTATGTATGTGTATGTATATACATACATATATACATAAATATACATACATATACATATATGTATATATATCTATATATATAGATTACATATATCTATATATATAGATATACATATATGTATATGTATGTATATATGTATATATACATACATATGTATGTATATATACATATATACATACATATACATACATATCCATATATGTATATATATGTATGTTTATATACATATATATATATATATATATGTATAGACATGTATAGACATGTATATACATACATATATATACATATATACATATAAATATACATATATACATACATACATACATATGCATATACATATACATATACATATAGTGTGTGTATATACATATATACACATATACATATATAGATGTAGATATATACATATATGTATATACATACACACACACACATATGCACACACACATATGTGTGTGTGTGTGTGCATGCGCACGCACACATGTGTGTGCACATACATACATTTGTATGTATTTCCATCTCAGATTTCTAAATCCTTACTATTTTACATCATCATGCTTTATTTAGTTTCTTAAACCCTTACTGTTTTACAATCTTAGTTTGTTAAACCCTTTCTTATTGTTTTACGGTCTTAGTTTGTTAAACCCTTTCTTACTATTTTACAGTCTTAATGAAATGTTATTTCTATTATTTTCTTGATGTTCATTTCCTTAATACATACATACATACACATGTATGTATGTATGTATGTGTATCTATATGCGTTCTTGTACGTGTACGTGCATGTGTATATATATATACATCCAAGGATTCACTGCATACCAAGGAACAACACCAATTAGTTGAACCAAAGCAATTACCCTAAAACACATATTCCAATCACCACGTGTCATCAAACAAACCATTTGACATCATGCAAAGCACACCAAGATGTTACATGAACATCCTTCAACACTCACAAATCCTTCCTACACTTCTTCATATCAAGATCATACTAGCACAACACAATTGATACTAAACATTTCATTCCGGGAGTCGGTCAAACACATAATACAATATCATTACTTGTAGACCACAACACCATCTTATAATTGGATTGAGACACAACACAAATATTTTAAACTATTGGAAATTAGTGCTCCATGTGTTGCGTTTGTTTGAGTTGTTTTAAACATCTCACTAATTATAGAGTCGGGCAAAATTACATGGAGAAATTTGGGGAAGACATCTTCCTATATATAATGATTTGTAACTAGTGATTTCATGTGCAAAAAATAATACAATGTTTTGTTGGTGAGTAATACTCTGAAATCCATTATGGTATCAGAGCACTAGAGATCATGGGCATAATGTAGATATGTTGTTCTGAAAGCTTGGAGACATCCCAGTGATCTCGTGATTCATCAAGGTGCAAAAATCTCATTTGATTGGCGATTCACTCAAGATAGTGAGAGTGGTTGGGCGTTCTGTATCTCGGTGTTGTATTGGCCACAGCTCTGCTGATCATTTGGTAGTACGCTAGTAGGGGTAGCGTAATTTCTACCTAGAGAACATTATTATTGGCTTGAGGATTGCTTCTTGAACCGCTCATGTGCTTAGTTAGCCCTTCCATGCTCATTACTAGAAAATTTGTCTCTGATTGTTGGGGCATTCTTAGTCTTTGTACCAATGGCTGACTCCTTTATTATCAATCAAACATATTTTTATCATTGCATTGTTAAAGGCTTTGATTGGTGATAATTTTTTATTTATGGCAGTGCTCCTTGACTAATCATTCACACTGGTGTTATAATGCCCAACCAATAAACCCTAAAGGAAACAACTACAAACACTCGAAAAGAGTGCAAATAATTTTTTTAATAAGAACACGCTAATGTACAAGATATACATTGCAATAGAAGCTGCACAAGTGGAAGACTTAACACAAACTCCTAAAGGGTTTCCAATGAAGATTACTCGATTAATCCAATGAACATTAAGGTACATTAATCCAATTAACAATGAGCTTCATTAAACCTACTCATGATAGAATGATTACCACATGAACATAGAAATTATTAAATTCCATAAGAGATTAAACTAAGCATGATTGAATATATACATCTGTCATTTGTTACATTATGTCACTAAAGATACATTCATCATAATCCATATTACTGTATTTAAATTAATAACTTCATAAATACAATTAAGATTAATATCACCTAAATTACATTATACAATTTAACCATTGTACCATTCATACATCCAAAATTAAAAAGAACCAAATGAACACATACACCATACAACACACATTGATAATGAAGTTCACCCCTAATGGGCTACATCTTTGGGTCTGCTTCAAGTGCAAGACCATTCTATAAAATAAAAGATGAAAAATACATAAGGTTTACATCAATTACATCCTGACATCAAGGCGTACATAAATAAATGGTATAACCGACCACATAAGGGTCCAAGATATACAAATATGATCTGAGGCATCAAAGAGAATCCAACTGAAACAACAGAATGAAATGAAGCCAAGATAAACATCTAGAGCACCTGCAAAGCTAATCCATCGCAAGAAGGGACACATAAAATTAACAATGGAAAGTGGCACTACCACCTGACCATGTGGCCCGAAAAGGAACCACCCCTTCGTGCTAGGAGACAGTACTAATGCCCTCAATCAAGCCACAACAAAGCATCACATTGACTCACATGAACATCAAGTACTCACACAAGACATAAGCATACATGCATGACTCTCACAAGAGTGCTCCAAGAAAAGCCAAAACATGACTACACACTAATGAACATAAGGGAAGAGTGTCATCACATAGCCGGTATGGGTTACCCTGGCAGGCCTCCATAGGCCTTGACCCCCATCCTGGGTTACCCTGGTATCCTCTCCTGAACCTCTGGCCCCCATCCATGTCTTATGTGGACCCAACAAACCTTTCGTGAGGACAAGGTAGTTGATTTGCCATTCCAGGCCTTCCCACTACATCCTGAGTCTATACTAGCACTCAACCATGAGCGGGGCACAATTTATCTTGATTAATGTTTGTAAAACCCAATCACCCATTTTTTAAATTAAGTTATCACTTATTACTCAACTTTCGATGGGTTACCCTGCTACCTCTTTGGGCATGGCCCCACTCGAAAGCCACTCTTCCTTATGACACTACACAACCTCCAAAGAACCCCAAGGCAAAACACAAAAGCCAACTAACATAAGGAGTTCAAAAAATGAAAACTAAATGACAATATGATTAAACAAACCTTCTAACATGGTTAAACCAATTGGAGGTGTGAAACAAACAACTGGTCTATCCACAAAACAAGACCAAAACCACAATAATGCATGTACGACCACAACCAAAACTTAACCAAATCAACTTGCACAATAAACTGATATTCAACAACATGCCATCATGACACGAGAATGACTTTACCAAATCAACACCAAAAATTCACCAATCAGAGTAAACACTCAAACGAATCTACTTGCACTCTAAATTCATCCATGTTAAGGAGTTATAGCAATCACTCAAAATATACTTAAAACTAACAATCTCTAATTGCAACTATTTCAATAACTAACCCTTTCATGATAATAAAATCCACATTAGTGATACAAACTCACAAACTCAAACTTGATCTCATAAACTGAACTTTCTTTTCTCAAGATCAATATTCACAAGAATACTTAACATTAACCAGTTCACTGTTATACCAACTCAACAGTAAAACAGCTACAATCTTGTCAACATAAAAAATGCTTAACCATATATCAACATATTCAATCTCTCAATGCTTCCATTCATTATGCCTTATCAGAATAGTTAAGTAGTTAATCAAATCAACACATAAGATCATAACCACAAAAACATCACCATATGACACATATATTTATACGTGGAAAACCCAAATAGGTAAAAACTACGGTGAGATGAGACTCACAAGATAGTTATCATGAACTCTTCTGAAGTTTACCCTGCTAGGAGCCAAGCCTGTTAAAGCTTTTACAATAAGTCATGTTAAGAACTGATTTTGTTAGGAATCACACGGTTAAAGGATTTCAATAATGCCTTGATGAAAAGCACAATACCTTGTTAGGAGTAACCTCGATAGAGGATTTAGAAATCCAAACTAATGGACCACCTTGTTAGAGGATTTAACAAGTAACCAAGCTTGTTAGAGATTACCTGGTTAGGGGATTTCAATTCTGTTGTAATTATTAGAAAACAAAAGGTTTTATTGATCTGTCTGAATAATATTACATTTGCTTGATCAGATCCTTCTAAGCTTCAATCTGCCTTTACACAAACTGCAGATCCATTCACTGGTTAGGCAAGCACACACTCAACTGATTTCTATCAACTTTGCCAACACTATAACACAACAAATTCATCAACCTTAAATACAAATCAACTAGGTTGGTAACATAACAAAAACCTAATTCTCTCATAGAGATTACAAACAAATCAGTTCACGTGTGACCGTTGGATTTACATAGAAATAAATACACATTCTTCAAGAAAATTCCAACCGCTCCATGATCACCACTTCATCGAACTTATAACTCATCACATGTTGTGCATTAGATGTAATCTTCTTTGCTCATTCCCAAGATAAACAAAAATGCGTCAAAACAATCTGAACTTATCCTCATACAATGATCACACGTGTCTCCATCTTTAGATCTCATTTCAACAATTTTTGATCGGTTAGGGTTTTACCAAAAACTACTTGTAGGGTTTACCGGTTCAACTAGCATATAAAGGGTTCACCAAATGATGCTCTGCAAAAAGAATGGATGTTAGGAAAACAAACACAAACAAGAGACAATCCAAGATGTTAGTGTTAGTGTTAGAAATCACAAATTAAAAACCATCCTAAGCAAGCATATCAAGAGAGACACTACACACCAAATAGAAAGCTTAATGAAACTAAGAAATGCAACTAAAAATCTCCAAATACTCTCCACCATGTTGGTAGCTTCTCCTCCCTTGTTCCTCTCCTCTCCAAGTTCCAAATGAGTGTAGCTCTCAGCAGCTTTTTGCACTATGGATGTCTTATGGAGGTTCAAGATTGTAGAATAGATGATTATGAGAATGCAAATGTGAACAAGCTAAAATGAGATATTTGTAAAGCGGAAAATCGCGATCGAACCCTAGTTGCTCTCCCCTCTTCCAACTCCAAGGAGAGAGAAGGGAGGTTCGCTAGGGTTCAATGGTTTTCACTTAGGGGAGAGACTTTACATTCAAAAGAGGGGTTGAAACCCACAAGATCCAATCCCACGCAATGCAAGATTGGATGCTAAATGTGTTTCAAGGGTTAAGACAGCAAGGCTACCCTCTTTTGTAAAGAATGTTGATAGGATAATTAAGCTAAGCATGCATAGAAAGTGACAAAGATTCGCTTATAAACTGAGATAGGGATATAGGATGAAGCTGCGGACCTGGAATTAGCAGTAAAATGTCGATACGGCACTGTCCTGCAAATTTGAGCAAAAGTTGTCGGGACGATGGCGCCCGGCGCCACGGTCCTCCGAAAAATCCGCGAAACGAAGGGGGATTTGTTCGTCTCTGCACAAGGATTCCAGATCTTCAATTTCAGTCGCGTACCTGCAACCTACACATAGAAAAGCGAAGACGATTGGGGGGTTAGGGATTAGGGGTTTGCCTTTAGGTCAAACCCCGGTTTTGGAATTAACCAAGAAATGAGCAAGAGCTGTAAATGTAAATGTATGTAAAACAAGTACTAATACCTTGTTCTAAGGATGTTGGTATCCTTATGTGTGAAGGTTTAGATGTTGTATGTTGTATGTTGTATGTAACATGTAGTATATGATCTCCTCTTCAATGGTTGAATCCTTGTCTTGAATGCAACACTTAGCCTTGAATGGAGACTTGAAATGATCAATTGCTTGAAGGAATGCTTGAATGCTTGAATGCTTGAGTATAATTTCCACGCCCTTTCCATCATGTCAAATGAAAGAGGAAAATGTAGTTTATATACTTGTCATTTAGGGCTGATAGACTGATTTTCCCGACCTTAGGCCGACCAGGAAAGTTAATTTCCAAATTGCAAACAAAAAGACTCGAGACCCCTTAGGAGACCGGGCCCAAAATAGGACCCAGGGACCAGGGTGCTGGGCGCCATGGTCCTGGGGACCAGGGCGCTGGGCGCCCTGGTCCTGAAGGACCAGGGCGTTGGGCGCTCTGGTCCCACCTCCTGGGACAGCAAGGTGCAAGGAGGTTCAAGCCAAGGTGCTTGAAAAATGCAGTTTTCAGTGTCGTGAGCAAGTTTCAGGGTCTCCATTCAGGTTGCATGTTGCGTCGCCATCGTGAAGACCGAAATGCAGTCGAAATTGCAAGTGTCACAATTTTAGGACGCTACATTTAGCCCCCACTTTAGCGGGAGTATGTATGCTCATACTTCCAGTAAAGTACAAGGAAACAACATTGAAAGACTTTCACCACGTCAAGGAGGCAAGATACACCAAGCCCCCAGTGGACTAAGGATCTTACGACTTCGATTGACAAAGTAAAAGGGAAGATCACGAGGAAGAACCATGACTGTCAGTAGTAAGGTTCCCTCACTATGAGTCATGCAAGAAAGATATCAAAAATTTTCAAGGCAAGGTTAAATTTGCCAAGAAATTTTCAAGTATCTTGAAAAGATATGAACGGGATGTATGCCCCCCTACGCTAAAGCGATCGCACACGCCTCACCGGGGGTGATTGTTTTAACGTAGTGATACATATAAGAATGAGAAAGGAAAGGAGCACGTTATCGCAAGGATTTAGCCCCCAAGTGTGAGATAAACCCAAGGATAATAGACACAAAACACAAAGCATGAGGTGACTTTGCTTTCCTCGGGGTCAGTATGTTGTATGATCATTCATGTATATATATCATATGTATGTATGCATAATTGTTCTTCATTCCCCAATCAAGGAAGGTCACCTAGAAGAAGGGAACACATGTGTCTTTTGAGTCAACATGAGAGAGATCGAGAGATCTCAATGCTTTGCATCGTCCTCAAGTAGACAACACTAAGGACAACAAATAGAAGAATGAGAATAACATATAGAAGAAGTAACACAAGAGAGGAGGAGAGAATCTGCTATGCTAATGTAATTAGTCTAGCACGTCATCTACCCCCCGATCTTGCTGATCAATGTTTCGGGAAGGCAGGAAACATGTTAGAGGAGGAACATCCAACACAGCAGATGGAGCTATCACAAGATCCAAACAAGGGCTATGTTCATGTTCCGAGCCACATTGTTCTTGTCTAGGAGCTAGGATAAGTGCTTTAGAAAATTCATTAGATAAATGGTTATCAACATCAACAAGTTCATATTCACTATCAGAAGCAAGAGGAGTAACATTTTCATCATGAATAACATTTTCATCCATATCATCATCAAGATTTATAAAAATAGGATCTTTAACTCGCACAGGATCAAGGCCATCATGCATCTTATGTTTAGGAGATTTAGGCTCAATGTCCGGCTGAGGAGAAAATGGAATAATGCTTGTTGAAGGTGTTTTTGGAGATTGCAAAGTTTGAGAAGCGGCTGCTTGAGGCCTAAGACGACACTTTCGTCGGCGTTCACGTGCAGAACGATTTCGTCTAGTCTTAGTAGGAAGTGGAGAAGATTGAGGAGGAGGAATGTTCTCGTCCTTAGCACTTGGGTGTTTAGGTTGTGGTCTCTTAGGCTGGATAATAGGAGAAGGAGAAGGTCTCTTCTCTCTATAAAAAGAAGGAGGAGGAACTGCTCCGTATAAGGGAAGAATATTTGGTTTAGGGAGAAGACCAAGTCCATCATGACGAGGAGGTATAGGTCTACTCTTAGGAAGTTTATTAGGCATAGACATAGTCACATCCATAGGGATGGATTGGGAATCTTCTTGAGGAAAGACATTAGTTTTATCTTTCAAAGGAAGAACTTCCTTCTCAAGAATGATAGGAATATCAAGTTTAGGTGTTCTAGGTTCACTTAGAGATAGGATCATATCTGTTTTCCACTTTTGATAAGATTTGAAAAGATGATCACTTCGCAGAGGAAGAGATTGGAATTGTTTAGGCCAAAAGTAATCAATAGGAACGCTAGAAGTTCTTTCAGTTGGTTTAAAGAGACTATGATTGACAGTAACAACTTCACCATTATGGGGAAATTTCAAACACTTATGAATAGGAGAAGCAATAGCTTTCATGGAAGATAGCCAAAGATAGCCAAGCTTCACACGAAATTGTTCGGAAGATGGAATAATAGCAAAGTTCACATCAAGAGATTTGTTATGGACCTCAATAGGCAATGTAATAGAACCAATTGTAGGAGAAGAAAATGCATCAAATAGTTTCACAATCACATCTGTTTTGTCATAGATCACTTGATTCAATTGCAAAGTAAAAAGAAATTCTTCAGTAATAACATTAATCATGCACGAAGGATCAATAAGCACTCCACGGCAAGGTGTATTCTTGACTTTTGCAACTATGTATAAAGGACCATCAGGTGCCCTAATGGTTTCACTGGAATCAAATGTGATGGAAGGTTCTTTAGGGATTTCTTGCTGCTCTACAAAGTTAATCACATTCGGGGTCATAGACACAAGACCATCAGATGAAAGAGAGGAATCATTAGCCTCAATTGCATTAGAGGTATGATAAGGCAATGGATCAGTGAAAATCTGAAGATTTTGGTTAGGAGGAGCTACAGATGTGTTGCCTTTATCATTCACTCCAGAAACAGAGATAGTATTATTATCGATCAAATCTTGAATTTTACCCTTTAAAGAAAAACATTTTTCAGTATCATGCCCAGGCTGACGGTGAAATTGATAAAAAGATTTGTTATCAAAATAAGGTGAAGTAATCTTTGCAGGATCAATTTGTCTTATAGGAGGAAGAGTAAGCACATTTTGTTCCAATAACTTATTCATAATACTATGCAATGATTCATTCAAAGGAGTATACTTTCTTTCTTTCTTGAAAAATTTAGAAATAGGAGGCACACCTGATGTTGCATTCACATTGTTGTTGATGATGTTTTCATTGAATTTGATGGAATCTCTGTTCGGTTTAAACTTCCCAAATGGTTGTTGACTGCTATCACCCTTATCACTCGGAGCCATAGGATGTGATTGTTCCATTTGACTCACAGTCAGTTGATAATTGTGAAGAGTTGCACACAACTGTTGGAAAGAAGTAAACTCAGAAAACAGAAGTTTGTCTCGAATATCTTTTTGTAAATTAGAAATAAAGATTCTTTGAATATCATTGTCAGGCACTGGAAAAGAAATTTGAGCATACAAATGCTTATATCTACCAATGAAATCAGTCACTTTTTCTTTAACACCTTGTTTACAATGCATTAAATCAATCAAAGTAACCTTAGGACTTATATTGTTTTGAAATTGTTGAATGAAAGCATTTGCAAGTTGTTCGAAAGAAGTAATAGAATAGGAAGGCAACGAGCAATACCATTGTAGGGCTTTGTCTCTTAATGTTCTAGTAAACAGTTTTGCAAGCAACCTTTGGTCATAAGCAAAATCAGTACAAATTGTTTGAAAAGTCTTAACATGTGTTAGAGGATCTCCTTTACCATTATAAAGTTCCAAATGCGGGATTTCAACATGTTTAGGAGGGATAGCTCGAACAATGTCAAGAGAAAGTGGGCTCGCCACGTCAAATGTGGGCACACTAAACTTAGATTGATTCATAGAGGCAATTTGTTGCTGTAAAGAAGAGACAGTTTGTGCTAGATTGTTAATGGTCGCTTCAGTCGAAGAATTCATATTGGATGTGTTAGATTGAGATGGAGGTGTTATGTTATTGAAAGAAGGTAAAGAGTAAGGTGGTGGGACTCTATGATAATTAGTCATAGGAGATGATTGGATAGGAGGAACACTACAAGGAGGGATGGAATGGTTAAATGAATTGCCCACTTGCGTCATGTTCATTTGTGGAGATGTAATAGGAACACTCATTGGAGGAATGAATGAAGAAGTCAGATTGAATGAAGGAAGAGGGTTAATTGAAGAAGAAGGGTTGCCTCCATGACTAGTGATCACAGGAGGAATGCCTTGTGTAGAAGTAGCCATTATGTTTGATGTAAAAGTAGGTATGCTAGCAATAGAAGTTGTCAAAGGAATAGAATGATTGACTTGAGTAGGAGGTTGTGTATAACCCAAATTTTCAGCACAACTCTTCATAGGCATCACATTCGAATCCACAATGTGTGCAATACCACGCAAAATATCAATTCCATTCTTATCACTTTGAAGCATATGTTTTAGACCCTCAATTAAAGGAAGAGCTTGACTATCAGGGTATTCTTGAGACATCCATTGTCGAAAATCGTCAAATTGGTTATCCAATCTCGAAAGTTGTTCTACAAAAACCTCATGGAGAGCTTCTTCATCATTAGGAGGATTAGAGGAATTACCCATGTCCTCGTTAGAAAGGCTATTCAAATTAGGTTCCATCTCCTCAGTAGTTAAACCTCGGAAAGACTTAATTCTACGGCTTCGTCTAACGGGAATAGTGTAAGTAGGGCTTATTGTTGTAAAACTCATGCACTAGAAAGAGAGAGAAGATTTTGAATTTAGAGGTAGCAATTTTCAGTAAAATCAGCCAATCTTCTGGATTTAAGCTGTTAAATGCAATCACAATAGTCTCCCGAAATTTCAGAAAAAATGTCCAGGACCGTGGCGCCCGGAGTGCAACACGGTCCTTGCAACTTTTTTCGAAATTTGCAGGGATGAAAGGTATGATGATTTTAGAGCTAATCTGAAAAAATTGAGTGATTTTACGATCTGTAGATAGGCCAAATTAAAGTTGCGATCTCGAAATTGAACCCTACCAAGATTGTCGAAAAATGCAAAATTTGAATTTTGAAAAAGAGAGGGAAACTAAAATTTTGAATTTTATGATTTTAGAGGGAATGTCAAGAGCGATGCAAATTTTGAAATTTGAAAATTGACTCAATTTCACGCAAAATTCAATTTTGAAAGCGGAAATCAAAGTTGTTGTAATTAAGCACTTAATTTCAAAAGTCACAAAATGCAAGAATTTGAATAAAGCACTGAAATTTTTAATGAATGATAACACACTTTTCAGATTTAGGACAGTAAGAACACAATTTTGACACCAAATTTCAATTTCAATGATTTTTGAATGTTTAGAAGCCTTAATCCAAGCAATCACAAGACCAACTTTGACTGTAATTTTGAAGGTGTTATAATTGAAAAAATCAGCCAAAATTCTGAATTTTAGCAAAAAAACACAGTAAGATCTCGCTCCCGAAATTTCGGAAAAAATGTCGGGGACGATGGCGCTCGGCGCCACAGTCCTCGCAACTTTTTTCCAAATTTTCAGGGATGAAAGATATTGTGATTTTATTGCGGAATCCAAAGTTACAGCTGATTTGGAGATGTTTTGATCAGTGAAATTGTCGGACAAAGGTTGAATCAAGAGAGTTTCAAAAATTAGGGTTTTGACACTCAACCACTTAATTTTCAGAATTAAAGCACAAATATGAATTGAAAATTTGTAATAGAAGGGCAGATCTGAAACAGGCATTAACATTTAGACATTTCGCAAGTTCAATTACTAAAAAGAAAATTTAGGGTTTTTATGCAATCACCTCTAAAATTTTACAAAAGATCAAACATGGAAATGTAATCAATTTTTTAGCTCTAAGCATGAAAAATCAGAAAGGATGTTCATGTCGGGTTCACCAAAATGTAAAGCGGAAAATCGCGATCGAACCCTAGTTGCTCTCCCCTCTTCCAACTCCGAGGAGAGAGAAGGGAGGTTCACTAGGGTTCGATGGTTTTCACTTAGGGGAGAGACTTTACATTCAAAAGAGGGGTTGAAACCCGCAAGATCCAATCCCACGCAATGCAAGATTGGATGCTAAATGTGTTTCAAGGGTTAAGACAGCAAGGCTACCCTCTTTTGTAAAGAATGTTGATAGGAGAATTAAGCTAAGCATGCATAGAAAGTGACAAAGATTCGCTTATAAACTGAGATAGGGATATAGGATGAAGCTGCGGACCTGGAATTAGCAGTAAAATGTCGATACGGCACTCTCCTGCAAATTTGAGCAAAATTTGTCGGGACGATGGCGCCCGGCGCCACGATCCTCCGAAAAATCCGTGAAACGAAGGGGGATCTGTTCGTCTCTGCACAAGGATTCTAGATCTTCAATTTCAGCCGCGTACCTGCAACCTACACACAGAAAAGCGAAGACGATTGGGGGGTTAGGGATTAGGGGTTTGCCTTTAGGTCAAACCCCGGTTTTGGAATTAACCAAGAAATGAGCAAGAGCTGTAAATGTAAATGTATGTAAAACAAGTACTAATACCTTGTTCTAAGGATGTTGGTATCCTTATGTGCGAAGGTTTAGATGTTGTATGTTGTATGTTGTATGTAACATGTAGTATATGATCTCCTCTTCAATGGTTGAATCCTTGTCTTGAATGCAACACTTAGCCTTGAATGGAGACTTGAAATGATCAATTGCTTGAAGGAATGCTTGAATGCTTGAATGCTTGAGTATAATTTCCATGCCCTTTCCATCATGTCGAATGAAAGAGGAAAATGTAGTTTATATACTTGTCATTTAGGGCTGATAGACTGATTTTCCCGACCTTAGGCCGACCAGGAAAGTTAATTTCCAAATTGCAAACAAAAAGACCCGAGACCCCTTAGGAGACCGGGCCCAAAATAGGACCCATGGACCAGGGCGCTGGGCGCCCTGGTCCTGAAGGACCAGGGCGCTGGGCGCTCTGGTCCCACCTCCCGGGACAGCAGGGTGCAAGGAGGTTCAGGCCAAGGTGCTTGAAAAATGCAGTTTTCAATGTCGTGAGCAAGTTTCAGGGTCTCCATTCAGGTTGCGTGTTGCGTCGCCATCGTGAAGACCGAAATGCAGTCGAAATTGCAAGTGTCGCAATTTTAGGACGCTACAATATTATCTAATTATCTAATGTTAATTTTTAACCAAAATAACAATAGTAATTTATGCTAAATTCTCTCTAAATTTCACTATAGGTTAAATGCATACAAGATTTTTAGGATGTAGATTATGAAGAAATGAGCTCTATTTATAGGTAAAATGGAGCAATGAAGGGTTGAGATTGAGTAATCTCAACAAGGGTCAGGATTGATGGGTTTATGATCCATGTGAGGGCTTTCAATCCAATCCTAGGATGACAAATGTCATCATGAGATGGGTTGAGAGGAGAGGGAAGAAGCATTAAATGTTTGACACAACTTGAAGGTTAACTTGGGAAGTAAGGTTAATGTTGAGTTGAATGAATAAATTCATTATTCAAGGAATAATGTCTTTATCCAATGGATAAACTCTTGTGTAAGAGTTAGGGAGGATAACCATGGTCAAAGCAATAAATGCTTGAAGAGACCCATGAGTTAAGATGAGGGTTGAGTTAGAGGTAAAGTCTCTAATCATGTGGGTGAGTTGAGTTAACCATAAATGGTTATGTAAGAGCCATTAATGGTCATGTAAGAGTCATTAGTGGTTTGGAAGACTTTAGGGGTTAGCTTGTTGAACACAAAGCATTAAATGTTTTTCAAAGAATTTGGAGGCTTTGAGAAGTGACTTCAAGTTGCTTAGGAATGTGACAATATTTAGGAAATAGGATTAGGCTAATTAGGAATGATTAGAAAGTGGTTAGAAGGGTCTAGAAGGGGATCTAGGATTGCAAGTGGGTTTGGTGGGTGAGGGAAAATAGGATTTTAATTAAAATAAAATTAATTTATTTCAATTGTTGTTGCAACTTGCATTTGTAGGAAAATGCAAGGGTGGGCAGGGGTGGGGGAGTGGGGTTTAATGATTTAAATAAATATTTATTTATTTATTTAAAAAAAGAAAGAGGATTAAATTAAATAAATAGGATTTATTCATTTAATTGATTTAGAGGATGTAGTTTAATGAACTAATTTCAATAAATTGGATCATTTATTTAATTAATAGTAGAAGGGTGTAAAGATGAATTAATTAAATGTTAATCTAATTAACTGTTGGTTGATGGATTTAATAATCAAATAAATAATAAATATTCATTTAATTAAATGGACATATTTATGTGACTACATTTGCCCCTATTTGAGACGGTGCAGTTTATCGCGTCGTTTCAAAGAAAGAAAAATAGGTGTGAAGAAATATGCCCCATAAATGTTAATTTAGTGGGTGGTATGCCCCCTCGAGAGATGGGTCGAAAAATTTCAAAAAATCAGGCAATCTTTTGAAAAAGAACGATAATTGGCGGGGAGGTAGAAGGGAAGAAAATAGCAATAACGATGAAAGAATGGAAGAAATCAGAATTAAAATGGAGAAATAAAAGGTGCTAGAAGTTCACGGGGACCATGACGATGAGCGGGGTAAAATTAGGTTTAGGGCGGAGGGTATATATGGAGGGGAAGGGGTAAAATAGGATCATTTGCATCCATCTCCACAGTGATTCAAAGCTCTAATAGTGACTTTTGTGAAAGAATGAGCAACAATCAGCATGTCGGTACCTATAGCAGATCATTGGCTAGAGCGGATCCATTGATTCCAGCAGCTAGATGACTACGGACCAGCGGTATGCAAATTTGAATTTTTTATTTTCATGCATTTTTATATGTTTTTGCAAGCATCCAAGTTGAGTCAAGACAATAGCGTTAAAACTATGTTTTAGCGTTGTTGTCACCTAAAATAGTGCTTTTGTGCTGCTATAGTGCTATTGCCCAGTAGTTTTAGTGGTATCGTTAGTTTGAGCGCGTGCATAGTAGTATTAACACTATTATTTTTGTAGCGCGATTGAGCCAATGTTGTAGCGCTTTCATCTGGGAATGGTGCTTTTGTGTAGTAGTATTAGTGCTATTGAGTAGTGGTTTTAGAGCTTTTGTTAGCAGAATAGCGTTGTCCAAAAAGTAGAGGCCCCAGTTTTAGCGCGATTGTGAGCAGAATAGCACTATCGTCTGAAGAAATAGATGCCCCAGTTTTGGGAAAATGATCTCCTGATGTTGGTGTTGGGTGAATAGAAGTATTAGTTGTTTTGAATCATAGCAGCCTCGTTGAGACTAGGTCATTATGATAAATGCTTATTAAAGTCTAGGTTTTCCATGATCGCTTACCTGTTGAGACCCGAAGATACTTGATCAAATTATTTGATGATAGTCTAGGTTTAAACTTAAGAAAGTTTGAAACAAAACAACTAATGATGATGTGTGTAGGAGGAGTTGGGTGTTCTTCAAATGCGGGAGCGGCATCCGGCCACGCAACAGTTGTGAGATCAATTGACTAAGGCCAAGATTGATTACATTGCGGTGATGGGCCTCTATGATGTGATGTACATGCCTGTGATTCTAACGAATCATGGACTGCTGACGGCCTTAGCAGAGTGGTGGCATAGTGAGATTTGTACCTTCCATCTAGCTATGGGAGAGATGATTGTGATGCTGGAGGATGTGTGGTGGATTATGCATATTCTGATTCGAGGAGAGTTGGTGATGTACGATTGGGCCTTAGGGACAATGGCGGTACAATGGGTTTTCACCGAGAATGTGTACATCCATGATGGCTCTATCATGTGGGAGGAGATAACGATGATATATGAGCCACTGCCATCAGTTTTATCAACTATTGTCAGGGGTTTGCATTGCCCTGATCGACGATCACATGGACTAGCTATGGGTTGGGGCTAGGTGATTGAGCACATGATGACAGAGTGGACTCATTATGCATGGGGACCATGTGTGCTTTCTCATTCATACGGGGAGCTGCATGAGGTGGTATATTGAGAGATAGGCTCTCTGAGAGTAGGGATTACATTGCTTCATATCTGGGCATGGGAGCACCTGCCAGTTACATGGCTGGTGTGTCTGAGATTTAGGGTCGCAGATCAGCCCTATGTGTATATGTATGGAGGTATGATGAGTCATCCCTACTTGGGGAAGTTGGAGTGGTGGTGATGGGCATTGGATGATTTGGATGCAGTGATATGGAGGCCATATATTGAGTGTGAGCCTTGGGAGGATGATGTAGAGGCTTTGTCATATGTATTTATGACATGGTATTTGATTGGTAGGACAACCTACAATATGGAGAGATAGGTACTCAGCAGAGTGATGAGACAGTTTGGACAGAGGCAGGGAATACCTAGGGGATCTAGAGAGTATGCACGGGCAGTGCGGGAGAGATTCTAGTGGGGGCTAGTGTTACCATATGATCAAGCCTTAGCCAAGTTCCGGACCTTGGAGGTGAGACCATAGCCTATGAGGCCTGGGATTGTGGATGTAGGAGTGACAGATGAGTACACTCAGTACCGTATGTCACATCCTATTCTATGCATTTTAGATCCAAATGAGCCGATACCATCCTTTGAGGAGGACAAGAGACAGTTATGGAGGAGGAGGATGAGGAGGAGGAGGAGGTAGAGGTGATGGAGGAGGAGGAGATGGAGGGGATGGAGGTGGGGGAGGTGGGGGTGGTGGATTTTGGGGGTGGGGGTGGATTTGAAGGTGGAGGTGGTGGGGGAGGACAGTTGCAGAGGAGAGGGAGAGGTGGGCAGCCATTGCGACTGTCACAAGGTCCTTTGATACAAGGGAGAGCCAGATTAGGTGGTAGGAATATTGGGGAGGGAGAGACACCTATGGATATGGTAGAGGGAGCTACCAGTGGAGGAGAGGGAGCTACAAGTGGAGGAGATCTGTGGGAGCATATGCTAGTATATATGCAGACTCGACTTACAGTAGCTGAGCCAGAGGTGGAGGATATGAGAGCTGAGGTGGCGGCTAGGGATGTTCAATTGTTTGCACAAGATGCGGAGTTGAGGTTTGTAGTGAGGGAGAGAGATGATCTTGTGGAGAGACTGAGGGAGGTGCAGGAGAGAGGATGAGTTGGCGCAGAGGCATAGGGTCCGACTGGGGTGATGCGAGAGATACAGTGACATCAGGTAGAGATAGATTATTAGTGGGGTTTATACGAGCAAGTGGTGCTAGTTAGTCAGCGCGCTATGAGTTATTCATAGATGGGACGGGTGAGATCAGAGCGGTCTCAGAGGATGTAGAGCAGTGGTTGAGTTATGGGGCCTCCACGACGAGATAGTGTGGGTGGTGCAGGGGGGTAGTGGTGGAGTAGGTGGTGATGGTCGTGCAGCATCTGGCCAGAGTGCCATGTGAGAGAGCTTTATGTATTTTATTACATTGTTATTTTGGATCGTGACTTGGATGGCTCTTGGTAGTTGACATTTTGACATCCTTGTACTCTGATACATGTATGCTTTTGCGAGATGATATATGATGTGATATATGAGGAGATCCCATATTTTGTGATGATATGCTTATTGATGATATGTATGGGTTAATGCAAGATGATGGTTATGAGTTATGCTTAGATGTATGCTATGGATGATTTTTGCTTTCTATATGTGTATGATGATGATTTTATGAGTTCTAGATGCATGTTATGGATGTGGTGCTAACATGTGTATGTAGGTTAATAAATGTATGATGCTTTATTGTAATGTTTTGTGTATGTAATGCCATGATGACTATGTATGCATAATGATGAATGAACGTTGCTAACTATGGGATAGATAAAACTTGTGTTTATGTTGATGATATGATGATATGCAACTTTGTGTT
Organism: Cryptomeria japonica; assembly: GCF_030272615.1. Taxonomy (NCBI): domain Eukaryota; kingdom Viridiplantae; phylum Streptophyta; class Pinopsida; order Cupressales; family Cupressaceae; genus Cryptomeria; species Cryptomeria japonica. Next base: position 594,196,712 of record NC_081413.1, read on the forward strand.
TTGTAAGATGAAAATGTAATGAATCGAATGGTTTATGTAAATGTTCATAGATGGTTAAAAATGCATGACAAATGGATAAACAAATGTAAATACAAATGTGTATGTGATGATTTCTAAATGAATGCACTTTTTAAATGAATAAACAAATGCTGAGACAAATGTTTATGTTTATGATTCTAAATGACTTAAAATATGACTAAGTGATAAATGAAAGTGAAATGATAATGCAAATAAATGCAACTAATGGATAATGAATAACTACACCTTAATGCAATTTAAAAGGATAATTAATGCATCTTAATGAATCCAGATGAAACTTTAAGATGCGAATGAAATGAATGAGTATAAGAATATACTGGATGGATAGATGAATGTACTTGACTAATAGATAAATAAATGCAAATGAATGCAAGTAAATGAATGTACTTTAAACAAACTTTAAATGATGATGAATAATATTTAATGATTTAAGATACAACTTATTGTACCTAGATGACTAAATGAATGTACGTTAATGTCTAATAATGGAAGTAAATGAAATGATTGGAAATTTATCCAAATGAATCTAAATGCCATTATTGCAATGATGCAATGATGATAATGTAAGTAAATTATAATGAATGCAACTAAATGATATTAGATGCACTTAAATGAATATCTAAAATGGATGTAATGAACCTATATGTAAGTAAATGATAATGAACTAGATGCATTTAAATATAACCAAGTGTAATGGAATGATAATGCCATGCATTTAGGATAGATGAATGCAAGTTGGTGAGAACTTGCATGATGCACTAATGATGTATCAGAGAACTCCGTCATGATTGTATCCAAGATCAATTCATATTAAATAACTTCTCGTATTTTAACTTGTTCACACTTGCATACAAAACCATAAATATGAATAATTAATGATCAAATGGATGGGTGATATGCAACAGAATGCAATATAAACAAATGAGATGAAACGACGATCCATAGTGCTTTATTTTTCATCATTGAGCATGGTAGTATCAATCTTGGACGAGACAGTAGGAACCAAGTTTGGAGCATTGTACCTATAAGCAAGCAGTATAGATAAAATAATATGGACCCTCCATTCCGGTTCATGTGCAGATGGTCGAGGTATACATTGTAGTCAGTAATCCATAGTGATCCATGACTAGATTTTTGCATATGATCAGGTAGCTTAGTGAACTTCCCATGTAGACACCATTAGTACATGCCCCAGAACTTCATTGGAACAATTCACAGATAACAAACAAAAGATACTTAGGAACCATCCCAGCTACTCTAATCACTTGTGGATATCCCAGAGTAGTGTAGAAACCTAATATAAATGAATAAATAACTAACAAATCGACCAAGTACTTGATAGCATAAACAGAATTTTCTTGTCAAAGAAAATGTTATCTTTGCCTTTGTTTTGGTGAGAAAAGATGCATCCTTGCTAAGACAATTTTTGTGTCAATGTTGATTGTTTGGTTGATTGTGTGTGAGAAGTGATTATCATTTGAGTAGCTCAAAATGTTTGTTTGATGTCTATGGCGATGCGCATGTACAAAGGATTGTGTGTGTTGCCATGTTTTTGATTTGATTTTTGATGTTTTATAATGTGTTTGGATTTTTGATGTGTTTTTTAATGGTTTTGGATTTTTGATGTGTTTTTTAATGGTTTTGGATTTTTTATGTGTTTTTGAATGTTTTTGGATTAAGAACTCAATGAATCACAAGTAATGTATAATTTGCTTCCATCAATAGGCCAAGAGCATTGCCCCTAGTTTAGACATTACTATGAAAAGCAAGATGCGGGATGCATGAAGTACTAACCCTGATTGCAAATCAATAACAAGCCATGGTTTGACGGATGGATGAATGGATGCAATGAATGGGATCATAACAAGTCTGAAAGACAATGGAGCCATAGTGTTTACGAGTGGTGCATTTTTGCTAGGTTTTCACCATTACACTTACCCAAGGTGCCACCAGAGTGGTTGTTCACCGTTTGGATGCATGATTTTTCTTTACTATTTTGATTTTATTTTTTTGTATTTTCTTCTGGACATTTTCTAAATGTTTTTCATATTTTTGTGATATGTATTGGATCTTGATGCTCTATACAACTTATGTATGAAACCGTTTGAGGTGCATGTTATTGATCGGATCTACTAGCGGTTCCCCTTCTGAAGTGGCCAATTGATATGCCCCAGACCCAAATACAACAGTGATAACATATGGACCCAGCCAGTTTGATTCAAACTTTCCTTGGTGTTCTTTGTTTGGTTGGTTACAAGGATTCTCCCTGAGCACTAGATCACCTACCTCAAATGTATGAGGTCTAACTTGGTGATTATAACTTTTGCTCATTCATTGCTGATAGGCCTTGAGGTGGTTGTATGTAGCTTGTCTCCTTTCATCAAGTAATTCCAAGTCTTGAAGATGGGAGACTTGGTATGCTTCATCATCTATCAGATTGTGCAAGGAAACCCATAAAAATGGTATCTCAACCTCAATAGGAAGAATGGCTTTTGCGCCATAGACCAGTGAGTAGGGAGTTGCACCTATAGGGTTTCGAATGCTAGTTCGGTACGCCCATAGTGCTGGATTTAATTGAACATTCCAATCACGACCAACATCATTGACTGTCTTCTTGAAGATTCATAATATTTTCTTGTTTGATGCTTCGGCCTAACCATTGCCTTGTGGGTAATAGGGAGTGGAAAAGAGGTGCTAGACGTGAAACTTCTCACAGAGCTCACGGACATCTTGATTTTTGAAAGGAAGTCTATTATCTGTGATGATGGACATGGGTACACCATACCGACAGATGATATGATTAAGGACGAATGAGGTGATTTGCTTGTTGATGACTTGGGTAAGTGGAACAAGTTTGATCCACTTTGTGAATTATTCGGTGGCGATAATGATGAATTCGTGGTCGTTGGATGAAGATGGATGAATTTTACCCACAAGGTCAAGGCCCCACTGACAAAAAGGCCATGGTGTTGTGATTGGTTGCAATTCTTGTGTTGGTGCATGTATCAAGTCTTTGTGAACATGTCACTTCTTGCATTTTTTGACAAAATAGTAGGACCTTTTTCCATGGATGGCCTATAGTATCCAGTGGGCATGATTTTCTTGGCTAACGAAAGACCGCTTGAGTGAGTCCCACAAATTACTTCATGTACCTCTTCCAAGGCCTTTGTTGTCTCATCCTATTCCAAACATCATAGGAGAGTACCATCAAGACTGTGTCGGTCTAGGGTTTCAACAATGATGGTGTATCGAGCGGTTTGGTGAATGAAGGTTTTGCGTTGGTTATTTGGCGCAGGAGCACCTAGGACTTAGACTAGTTTTCTCAATTTTGGCTTGTAATGAACCTAGCCAATTCAGTAGTGAATAAGGACTCCAGGAAGGTCCAAAAGTTAATGTGTTGAGTCAAGGTAGGCCTAGGTTGAGTTCATTCTTCTTAGGTTTGCATTTTTGTGTAAATAGTGGTTTGAGTAGGTAGTTGACCTTCTTGATGGTCAAGAGTGTCAAAACTTGGTATAGGTATTAGGGAGGGTTAAATTAGTTTTAGACATGACTTAAAAGTCATGAGTAATGACTTATAATATGCCTCATAGGTAGAGAAGGCCAAAAGGTGAAAAAGTGCAAAGTTGCAAAAAGTTGTCATGACAACTTTTTTGACAACTTTTGTCCTAAATTGGTTAGCGGTGGAGTTAGGGATTGTCCAACACCATAGAATGACTCCACACATGTGAAAAACTATAATAACCCTCTCTTTCATGGTTACCAAGGCTGGAGAGTTCTTTTTGTAAAATCAACAATCTGAAACTACTCATTTTTCAGACTAGTTGGCAACATTTTAGTTTGTTTTTACTCATTTTGGAATTGAAAATGGATTGAATCCATTGATCCAGAAATGGATTGAGTTTCTTTAGTGTGTTATAGTGTTTTTGGTTCCATTTCAATATTTTTATTTAGTTTACATTAGTGTTTTCTTGCTTTGGTTTGCAAACAGCCAGTTTTGGCTTGTACATAACAGTTTTATGTAAAATGGTTGTCCCATGAATTCCACACGTGCTGCCATCATGGATTTTTGGAAAATGAAGGGAAACCACCTATAAAGTGTACATATGTAGGGACAAGTTCTGGATATGAGTTTCAATATGACTGTCACCTTTTTCTAGGCGAGTCCAGGAGCAACCTGGCTAGAGGAAACAAGATGAAAATGATGTGCAAAGTGCAGGGGTGAGTGCCAAACCACCATCTAAGATTTTGGAGGGGTCCATGGAGTTGGGACAGAGTTTTCAATGAAAGAAGGAGCCTTATAAATTCATTTATTTCCCAAACCCCAACTTGACCAGTCACTGCCAGCTAGAAGGCCTAGAAACCCTTCAAATCCCTCATTTTGGGGTTAGCATATTGTACGGTGGAGTAAGGAGCCAAAACCACAAAAATAACTTGAGGTTAGATGAACCATTGAAGGAAGTCCAAACTTGTTAAGGGGTCTTTTGGACCATTTACACTCAATCCCTAAAAAAATGGATTTTGGAGGCCTAATTGGGGCCCATTCCTTGTAGCCCTTTTCTAGGCAAAACGGTGAAATCGGTAAGAAACCTAATGATTGAAAACCTCAAATGGACCCTAAATACATTCAAAACATACTATAAGACACCTCCACACCTCTGCATTGACTCATGATAGTAGGAGGTCAATTTGACAAATTGAAGCCAGGACAACCATAATGAGCACATGGGAAGCACTGTGAATTGGTAGGGTTCCTAGCCAAAACAATTGAAGAAAACACCTTGGAATGGTCAAGAAGCAAGCCCTAGAAGAGATTAAGAAGGACTTGGAGGTCTAGAGTGTAGCTGGGCCTGGAGAGTTGGTGGAATTCAGCAACACCAACTAGGTGAAGTGTTGAGCAAACTAGGTGAACCCCATCATTATTGGATTGTTTAGGAGGGAGTGTGTGATCACGTAGGTATGTGTAGAACTCACTGTACCATGGGGATTTGGAACCGACAAGGTGACATATCATCTCAGATTCAGGGATATCATAAGTGGGAATCCAAAGCTATTCTACCAAGAACTCGTAGCGTGTTGAATTATGTGGAAGATCTAAGAGAGATGTAATTGTAGCCATGGTGTCAACAACTCGATTCTGATCTCTAGGTATTTGCTCAAAGGTGATAGTTGTAAATGATGCTTTTAAACTATCCACCATTTTCTTGTACGACATGAGTTTATCATCCTTGGTATGATATTCGTCTATGAATTGTCGGATGACTAGTTGGGAGTCACCATATATTTGTAGCTCTTTCAATTTTCATTGTATGGCTAGTCTAAGTCCTGTGATCAAGGCCTCATATTCTGCTATGTTTTTTGTACATAGAAAATTTATCCTGTAAGACTTTGGGATGATGTCACCTTGAGGTGTGATAAATAGAATTCCTGCCCCTGAGCCATGGCTAGTATATGCACTGTCAAAGTAGAGCTTCCATGGTTGTGTTGTTGTGATCATGAAGATCTCTTCATCTAGAAAATTAGAAACAAGAGGATGATCACCTATGAGGGGTGCATCAGCCAACTCATCTGCAATAACTTCACCCTTGATAGCCTTACGATCCACATACTCAATGTCAAATTCACTCAAAATCATCACCCATTTGGCCAAGCGGCCTGTCAATGTTGCCTTGCTGAGTAAGTACTTTAGTGGATCGATTTCGCAATGAGTTGTACTTTATGTGCTAACAGGTAGTGCCTTAATTTGGTACCTGCCAAAATAACTGCTAGGCAAGCTCACTCAATAGGTGTGTAATTGAGTTCATAGCTGACCAGTGTGCGAGAGAAATAGTATACAACACACTCTTTCCCTTCTGCATTGTGTTGTGCCAGCAGTACTCCCAATGTCGTATTTGTTGCTGAAATATAGAGCAATAGAGGTCTACTTGGATATGGTGGGATCAGCAATGATGTATTCATCAAGTAATCTTTGAGCATCTGGAATGCTTGCTGGCATCTGGCATCCCATTGAAAGCAGATGTTTTTGTGTAACAAATGTGTAAAGGGGTGACACTTATCTGCCAGTTGTGCAATGAATCTTTGGATTGATTGTAGCCTCCCTTGTAGTGTCCTTAACTGACTGATGTTCCTTGGAGCTGGCATGTCCATGATTACTTTGACCTTGGCCGAATCAACCTCAATGCCTTTTCTTGAGACAATGTATCCTAGAAGCTTCCCTGAGGTTACTCCAAAGACACATTTCTTTGGATTGAGTCGAACATGCTATTGTTCTAGTCTGTCAAAGATTTTATCTAATATGGAAAGATGACCTCTTGTTAATGATTTTGCTAGTAAGTCATCAACATAATCCTCCATTATGGGATGCATCATATCATGAAAGATGGTGTTCATAGCTCTTTGATAGGTCACCCATGCATTCTTTAGACCAAAAGGCATCACATTCCAATAGTATGTTCCCGATGGACATGTGAAGGCAGTTTTAAGTTGACCTTTTGGTGTGATCTTGATCCGATTGTAACCTAAAAAGCCATCCATAAGAGAAAGCATGGCATGTCCTGCTGTTAGGTCCACAATCATGTCAATGTTTGGTAGGGGGAAGTCATCCTTAGGACATGCCTTGTTTAGATCTCTGAAATCTACACAGATACAGATGCCCCCTTTTGGTTTGCCAATAGGTACTATGTTGGAGATCCAATCAGCATAATCACTTGGTCAGATGAAACCAACATCTAAGAGATTTTTGAGTTCTTCCTTTATAAGAAAAATAATTTGTGGTGCATCTTGCGAAGCTTCTGTTTTACCGGTTTAGCTCCTTCTACCACGGTGAGATGATGCGTGACCAAATCAGGATCTAGACCAGGCATGTCTGCATATGACCATGCAAAGTTGATCTAACACTTCTGGAAGAATTCTAGAAATTTAGGTTGTTCCTTTGGAGTTAAAAGAGATGCCAGATGTATTTGGTGAGGAATCTCACGGGTCCCCACATTGAATTCTTTTGTTTCCTCAATGAGGATCATTGATCATTCCTGATTTGTACTGGAGGGGAGGATGTCCCTTCATCCGTAGGTGCCTCAGAGAGGTTTTCACCATTGGATACACTCTTTCTTTTTACTTTTTTAGGATCAAGCAGTGCCACAATCTGGTTTTCATTGGAAGATCCATCTCTTATTGTGATATTTTTGCAGCTGAAAGGTTTGGCATCCACCCCAAAGTATGCTGCACTATTAAGTTTGATGGTGAATCCAACTTTGTGATCTCCACTTGGTATGTTATCCTGTAGTTCCAAAAAGTCAATGATCGCCTCATCATTTTGGAATTGGTCGAGGCATGGGGGATTAGGTTGGTTCCACTCGATGAGTTCAGGATGGATAATGGGCATTACCTCATCGATCAAGTTAAGTTCATGGGAGGTGTCAGTGAGGGTTAATACATTATGGTGAAGTTTATTGATGATACTCTCCCTGTCAGAATCAGGCGCAGGATGCGATGTATGGTCTATGGAATGTGTTTCTAGCTCAGGAACCCAAGAGGTTTTAATCTATGCTACTCCGTAAACAGGGATTTCTTTGCGAGGTGGAGGTGGTGATGTGTCTTCCTCATCTAAAGTATTGAGATGCACAGAATCAAATTCCCACTCATGTGAGTCTATAGCTAAATCGCTTTCTAGTATCCGATTACTATACCAAACCGAGATATCCTTTGAGTTGAACACGATAGTTGTGATCAACTCATGTATTTCTCGAGATGGAATGATGGGTGTTGCGAGGAGGATTATTGGTACCAGTGAATCTGATATTGGGAGTATTGGTGTTGTTGAATCTGTTGTTTATGATGGAATTATTATTGTTGTTGATGTTGCTGATGGTTTTGATATCGCTAATTGTGCTATTGATGTGGTTGCTATTGTTGATGGGGTTGTTGGTTTGATTGGTGGGGTGATTGGTTTTGTTGGTGGGATTATGGGTCTTGTGGGTATTTTTAGCGGTGTGAGTGGTGATGTGGTTGCTACTGTTGATGGGGTTGTTGGTTTGATTGGTGGGATGATTGGTTTTGTTGGTGGGATTATGGGTCTTGTGGGTATTTTTAGCGGTGTGAGTGGTGATGTGGATGCTACTGATGGGATTCGCGGCCTTGGGGGGGTAGTTGGTGTTGTTTTTGGTGCTGCTGATATAATCAAGGGTGGCCTCTTTAGAGTATTAGGCTGATATAGAGGTTTGCTAGGTTTCCCTTTGAATCTGAGCTTAGGAAGAACCTCCTTTTGAAAACCTAATCTAGTGTTATCTTTAGGTTTCAACTCTAGTTGTAAGGGCTCTTATCGTCCTTGCTTGCAAGGTCCCAAAGCACTCTGTGTTGGTTTTTTGATATGGTTTTGTCATTGATGTCAACACCTACTAACACTTATCAACTCTGGCACTTTGGAGAATCAACAACATTCACTGGAAAGCAAGTGACTTATGCGCAGTCATAGGCATATGGTACACCGACAGGATATAATGATCACTAGCACTTGGAATGACATGGAAAACATCTGGTTATGTTGAAGACATCATTTGGCACTTTGTCTTGAAGTTTTGTTTATTGGCATATTCATAATTGCATATTTGTTGTTACCGGAAAATAGGTCCAGGATATACACCGATAGGTTCATCTATTCCAGATCAGCATGGAACATTGGGGAGATATTTTATTATTGTTGTAAATGCATCAAGCTGACATGTTGAATCGGTTATTACATTGAACATTGTTTTTGTAAATTGATTTTATTATAATATCCTTTAGAGCCAACCCACTAAAATTGGTCCTTGGTTATGGTATAAATGTAAGATCTTATTTGTAAGATTGGGTGTGGAATGCAAAAAAGGATTGTGTGAAGGTATATGCGAGAATAAGCAGAGCTATACACACAGACATCATTTGAAGATAAAAGAAAATAAAAGAATGTTTCACCGGTATTGTACATAAAAGTTACTTAAATTGTTTTTGGTTTAAATTTATTAGACAACTAATTCACCCCCCCTCTCAGCTGTCTTCGGGACCTAACAATTGGTATCAGAGCTTAGTTCTCTTTTTGCAGAAGTTTAACAGCTTGAGGAGATCCAATGTCTTCTAACTATTTCAGGAAGGACAGTCCTAAACTTGATGGAACCAACTATGGGATATGGAAGATCGGGATGGAGACACATCTAAATTGCATTGGAAATGATATCTGGGATGTAAAAAAGAATGGATATACTGCTCCTACTCAAGGTCAGCCTAATCCACCTACCTTAGCTAAAGATGAAGAGAATGATTGCAAGGCAAGAGAAGCACTCTTGAGCGCATTATCAGATCAGCAAATCATGGGATTATCAGATAAGTCTACTACTAAAGCTATTTGGGATCATTTGGAAACACTGAATGAAGGAGATTCCATAGTCAAAATTGCAAAACTTGAAAGCTTCTGGGTCAGGTATGAAAGTCTGAAAATGGAAGAAGACGAAAGGATTTATGCTTTTATAGAAAAAGTAACTGAAATTGTTTTGGGTATTAAATGTTGTGGAGAAACCTTAACTGAAGATGAAATTGTTTCAAAAGTTTTAAGAGGATTACCACCGGCATACAAAATGAAAGTTACTGCTATAAATAAACTAAGAACAATGCCTAACACATCAGTAACTAGGGATAAATTGATTGGAAAACTATCAGCCTTTGAAATTGAGGAATTTGGTCATGTTGCTACTATAAAGATAGACTTAGCTTTTAAGGCATCAACATCATCTACACCATCATTTGACAAGTCTGATTGGAAAGATTTTTATGCAAGAGAACTTGAAGAAAGCAGGAGAGAAAATGAAGAACTTGAAGAACTTGAAGCACTGTTTGCAAGAAAAATGCCTAAAGGTCCAGTTGGAAGTAAGTATGAAGGTAAAGCACCCTTTAAATGTTTTAACTACAATAAGATTGGTCATATGGCTTCAAGATGCCCTGATAGACATGCTAACTAAGAGAAGAAGCTAGAAGAACATATAAGCCTAACCCTGAATATCAGAGATACAAATTTAAGAAGAATAAAGAAAAATCTTGTTATCTTGCTGATGAAGGAGTCTCTGATGATTCTGATGAGGATCCGATAGACAATGGATGGGTTATTGTTGCTATAACAGAAGATCAACTGGCACCTACTGTTCAACTGGTAGAGCAGGCCTTGACAGCTCAAATTGAAATTAAGGATGAATGGATCATTGATTCAAGATGCTCACATCACATGATTGGTGATAAAAGTAAATTCTTAACTTTTCAGGAATACAATTGAGGTTTGGTAAGATTTAGAGATGATAAAGCTTGTTTGATCAAAGGAAAAGGTACAATATCTCTTGATGGTAAGCACAATGCTAATAATGTCTACTATGTTGAAGGTTTAAAACATAATCTTTTGAGTGTTGGTCAATTAGTTGAAAAAGGATTTCAGTTACAATTCAAGAATGGTAAATGCAAAATTATGAACAGATCTGGTTTGGAAATTGCAACCGGCAATCAAACTAGAGGTAATATCTTTCATTTGAATAACAGTGAAAAGACATCCTTGATTGCACATATTGATGAAAGTTGGCTATGGCATAAGAGACTTTGTCATGTAAATTTTGATTGCATTGTGAAGATCAGTACTACTAAGACAGTTAGAGATTTACCTAAGAGTGTTAAGCCTCACAATCTGGTATGTAAGGAATGTCAATTTGGAAAACAAGTTAGAGCTACTTTTAAAAGTATTCCAGAAAAATCAAATAATGCTCTTGACTTAATTCATACTGATTTATGTGGTCCAGCTAGAACTAAAAGTTTACAAGGTGATAGATACTTCATGCTAATCATTGATGACTATTCTAGAATGTGTTGGGTTACCTTTCTCAGAGAAAAATCAGAAGCACTTGGGAAATTCAAACTGTTCAAAGTAATGGTAGAAAATGAAACCGGTAAGAAAATCAAATTTCTAAGATCAGATCAAGGAGGTGATTTTACATCTAAGGAATTTAATGCATTTTGTGAAGTGAATGGAATCAGAAGACAACTATCAGCACCCCGGACACCATAGCAGAATGGAGTTGTAGAAAGGAAGAACAGAACTATCTTGGATGTAGCAAGAAGTATGTTGTCTGAATCAAATCTACCACATGTATATTGGAGAGAAGCAGTAAGTACAACGGTCTATACATTCAACAAAGTTCACATCAAAGGTGAAACTGGTAAGACCCCTCATGAACTATGGTTTCGTATTACTCCTACTCTTAAATATTTCAGAATTTTTGGAAGTAAATGCTATATTAGAAGAGATGAGTATATTGGAAAATTCAAACCTAGAAGTGATGAAGGAATATTTCTTAGTTATTCATCTAAGAGCAAAGCATACAGATTTTTTAACAAAAGATTGCAAAAAATTGTTGAGAGTACAAATGTAAAGATTGATGAACAATTCAGAGGAACTTCAAGGTATATAGATTTTGAATCGGCAACAAAGATTTTGACAGATGAATCTACATTGAACCCACCAGCATAGAATGAAGATCCAGTTACACCGGTATCATCTGAAAATTCCACTATGACTAAGGAATAACAACAAACAAAGAGACCCCGGTATGTAAGACTGAATCATTCTGAAGATCAGATAATTGGAAACAAATATAAAGGAGTTACGACAAGAGGAAGATTGGCAAATCAAGAGGTATGTATTATTTCTCAAATTGAACCAGTATCAATTAATGAAGCATATGAGGATAAACATTGGATTAAAGCTATGGAAGAAGAATTAGAACAAATTGAAAAGAATAACACATGGACATTAGTTCCCTGGCCTAAAGACAAAAATGTAATTGGAACCAAATGGGTATTTAGAAACAAACTTAATGAAGATGGTAAGGTAATCAGAAATAAATCAAGACTAGTATTTAAGGGATATTCTCAGAAAGAAGGAATTGATTACAATGAAACATTTGCACCGGTAGCTAGGATTGAAGCGGTTAGATTACTTTTGGCTTTTGCAGCACATGAGAACTATAAATTTTATCAAATGAATGTCAAATGTGCATTTCTAAATGGAGATCTTGAAGAAGAAGTTTGCATTGAACAACCTGATGGATTTTCTTTGACAGAAAATAAAGAGATGGTTTGCAGATTAAAGAAAGCTTTGTATGGATTGAAGCAAGCTCCAAGAGCTTGGTATGCAAGATTGGATAAATATCTTTTGAAGATTGGTTTTTCTAAAGGTAATGCTAACAACAACTTATACTATAAAGTAACTAATGATGACATCTTGGTTATAGAAGTTTTTGTTGATGACATAATCTTTGGAGGAGAAGATAGTTTATGCAAAAACTTTTCTATTAAAATGCAGCAAGAATTTGAAATGTCTATGATTGGAGAAGTAAAATTCTTTTTAGGATTACAGATTCCACATACTGATAATGGTATATTCTTAAGTCAATCTAAGTACTTAAAGGAGTTATTAAAGAAATTTGGGATGGAGCTCTAAACTGGTAAGCACACCTATGACTACAAATGACAAATTATCACTAAGGGATGAGTCAACACCTGTTAATCCAACTAGGTACAAATCTATGATAGGAGGTCTACTATATTTGACACAAACAAGACCTGACATTATGAATGCAGTATGTATTGTTTCAAGATTTCAAAGTAATCCTAGAGAAAATCATGAATCAACAGTAAAAAGGATTTTCCGGTACTTACAAGGCACTACAAATCTTGGTTTATGGTATCCTAGAGATGAAAACTTTGAATTATGTGCATACACGGATGCAAATTGGGTAGGAGATGTAGATGAGAGGAAAAGCACCACCCGCAGAGCATTTTTTCTTAGTAACAGATTAATTTCTTGGTTGAGTAAGAAACAAAGTTGTACATCTTTGTCAACAACAGAATCAGAATATGTTGCAGTAGCAAGAAATTGTACACAGGTATTATGGCTTAAACAAATGTTGAAGGATATAAAGGTAAATTGCAAATAACCTATAACTATCTATTGGGATAACACTGCAGCAATTGATATATCTAAGAATCTGGTACTACATTCTAAAACTAAACATGCTTCTATAAAATTGAACTTTTTGAAAGAAAATGTTGAAGCAAAAGAAGTAAAATTGGTTTATGTGAATACTAAAGAGCAGATTGCAGATATCTTCACTAAACCTCTGCCTAAGAAGACTTTTGAATACCTAAGAGAACAACTTGGGGTCATACCCCCACCGGTAGAGACTTAAATAGTTGATGTTTATCATCAACCGGCAGAACTAATAGAGAAATATTTTACTCTGGCTTTTGATGAGGAAGCTACTTCTCAGGGAGAGTAGTTGGTATACTAAATTGGTTGGTATTTTATACTTGCACTTGGTTTTGTAGTAACTTTGGAATTTGATGTCAAAGGGGGAGAGATTGGTATGGAAAAACACAAGAAAGACACATGTTACTCCTAGGGGGAGAGATTGTTTATTTTGGGTTTGAATTCTGTTATGATCTTTTTGGGAGATTGATTGGTTTTTGATATTTGGCATTTCTGTTTTGGCACTTTGATGGTTTTTCCATCTTGTGTTGCCATCAATGCCAAAGGGGGAGATTGTTCATATTTTTGTATGGTTTTGTCATTGATGTCAACACCTACTAACACTTATCAACTCTGGCACTTTGGAGAATCAGCAACATTCACTGGCAAGCAAGTGACTTATGTACAATCACCAGTATATGGTACACCAGGAGGATATAATGATCACCAGCACTTGGAATGACATGGAAAACATCTGGTTATGTCGAAGACATCGTTTGGCACTTTGTCTTGAATTTTTGTTTATTGGCATATTCATAATTGCATTTTTGTTGTTACCAGCAAATAGGTCCAGGATATACACCAACAGGTTCATCTATTCTAGATCAGCACGACACACTATGGAGATATTTTATTATTGTTGTAAATGCATCAACCCGACATGTTGAATTGGTTATTGCATCAGACATTGTTTTTGTAAATTGATTTTATTATAATATCCTTTAGAGCCGACCTACTAAAATTGGTCCTAGGTTATGGTATAAATGTAAGATCTTATTTGTAAGATCGAGTGTGGAATGCGAAAAAGGATTGTGTGAAGGTATATGTGAGAATAAGCAGATCTATACACATAGACATCATTTGAAGATTGAAAGAGGGTTTTGTGAAGACAAGCAAAACTACACCGGTACTGAATCCAGCATAGAAAGATGCTAATCTAAGTAGTACATCCATATTGGATTTAACCATCCAACTATAAGTTAGTGTGACTTCCCATTTGCGATTGAGTAGTGAGCTCTAGGCTCTTGGCCTTTCTGCATGTGCAGACCCCATTTGTATACACTTACTATCTGCAGTAGTATCATCTGATTGTGGGTAAGTTTTCCCACCATGGTTTTTCCCCTTACTGGGTTTCCACGTACAAATATTGGTGTTATGTATTGTGGATGACTTTGTCTTTCTGTTTCATGCATTAATCCTTACTGGTATTGCAATTAACTGATAAACTGTCTACTGACATAAAAGACTGTTTCATCGGTATTGTACATAAAACTTACTTAAATTGTTTATGGTTTAAATTTATTAGACAACTGATTCACCCACCCCCCCCCCCCCCTCTCAGTTGTCTCTGGGACCTAACACTCTGGCCATCATAACCCATTCTTTGCATGATAATAAGATCATTGCCATATTTTTCAGTGGGTAGTTTAGCATGTGGGATGTCTTTGATAGGGTCTTTATAGATCCACTCTGCAAGGTCCTCATCTCTGGTCTCCTCTTCTTGACTTTTGCCAAGGATAAAAGGCACCAAAGTGCATGCTTTCTTAGCCGATGGCATTTGAAGTAACTTTTGAGACTTACAATGAGTTCTTAGGGAAGTGGATAATTTCCCAACACAAAAGAGTTGGCTTGGATTGTATTCCCTAGGACCTTCCTTTGCCACTTTCATTTTCAGCTTCTCTTGCTTTGGTATAGTGGTGTGAATTGGAAAGATGGGATAGAATAACATATGATGTGGGTGGGATGACCTCTTTGTTGTTAAGAATGGTGACTTTTGGTTGATGGTTAATATTGTTACAATATGCAAATGGATTTGCATCGCCCAGGATTGTGATTTCTATACCGTTATGGGGAAACTTGATACACCGATGATAGATGGATGGAACGACTTGCATGGAATGTATCCAAGGTCTTACTAACAAGAGATTACATGACAGAGGAAGGTCTAGAACTTGATATATGATGTGCTCACCACTGGGCCCACTCAGATCGGTAACACAATTCCTCCTTTGGAGGAATGCTTTGCATCATCATAGGCTTTTATGGTTATCTTTTTGCGAGGATCCACTAATTCTATTGCATATCCTAATGTTGTGACCAACTGTAATGTACATATATTCAGACCGGTGCCATTGTCAATCAAGACTCGCTTGATCCTTTGTTGGTTGATAAATCCTTCAATATGGAGTGAGGCATTATGAGTTTGTTGGAAGGATGTATTGTCACTTTCAGAGAAAGTGAGACATGGTGATGATCTCAGATTACCAACCATAGCTTAAAATTGATCTGTATTAAGATTTGCAGGGACTGATGCTTCTTGGAGAGCTTGATCCAAGATTTTTTTATGAGATGGGAATAGGTGCAAAAGCTCCAAGATGGATACAAGTGTGGGCTTCTTATCTAACTGTTCCACAAGGTTATACTACTTTGGGATGGAGGTTGTGCCTTGTGGAGTTGCTTTAATGGTGATCTTGCTACGACGCATGACAACATTGCAGGTAGGGTTTATATCTTTGATGGTGATTGTTGCACCTTATTCATTGGCGTCATATAGGTGATTCATAGTATAATTATAGGCTACTCGCGTATAATCGGTTGTATCTATATTTCACCCTAAGGTGGAAGGACCCCTTTGATCTTGTGATGGAAGTGGATTCTTGAACATGAGATGATCATTATTTGAATTTTTTGGGTCGTGTCCTTCAATTTCAATCTCTCCTCGGTCAATAAGATCTTGAACAAGATCTTTCAATCTATGACAGCTACCTGTTTTATGCCAATTCCCTTGGTGGAATTCACAATGTTCATTATCTCGCCACCATGGAGGTTTGACCTGAGGTGCGTAGTTAGATGTTTTTGGTGAGGTCACCAAATTTGAAGAGACCAATTGATGTAATACCATTTCAATGGGTTCCCCTAAGGGACTGTATGTACGTTTTGGTTTATAATTTTATTGTTGTTGTCTTGGTTCCTCTTGCGGTGTAGTGCGACCTTGATTTTGTGGATGAGAAACCATGTTGTTTTTAGGAGGGGGATTTTGCCTCGCAAATCTAACCACACATTGTGCACTCTTTATGGTCCTTGCATCTACAACCCCATCATTGATGATGTTTTTGTTTTTATTCCAGAAGTTGGGTTTATCACTGTTAAAATGTGGGCAAGGGCAATCTTTTGGTTCATTGTATATCTTGATAAGTCCCTTTTTGATAAGGGCTCATTCGCATTTTAATCCTTGGGTGATCATGTCGTCAAAGGACTCTGTGCCCTTCATGTCTAGGTGGAATTCCATTTCATCGTTCAAGTTGGAAATAAATATTTCCACTAGCTCTCGTTCAGGCAGATGAAGAGAACGTCTACTAGATAGTTGCCTCCATCATTGTAGGAAAGATGAAAATAGCTCTTGTGGCTTTTGCTTGGTATTGCACAAATCTACCATGGTAACATCACATTCTATGTTGTGTGAATAATGTGCGATGAACTTTTGGACTAGTTCCTCAAATGTCCTAATGTCGCCTGGTAATCGGGAAAACCATTGCGTGGTCATTCCTCCCAAACTCTGAGGAAAGAGGCACATTAGATATGTATCTTCATATGCCAGTTCTAGGCAAGCTGAGTGAAATTCCCTGACATGATCTCTAGGGTCTCCTTTTCCCTGATGCTTTTCAAACTTAAGTGTTTCAAACCCTCGTGAAAAAGGTGGCATATGTAGATTCCTATCAAAGGGATAGGGACAAATATCATTAAGTGAAAACCCGGTAGCTTTCACACCACTCTGGAGTTGTTGGGTGAGGTTCTCGACTTGTTGCCTCAACATGTCTAGGTCATTGGGAGGAGGAGGTGGGGGGTTTCCTTGATTAAGGTCATATCTGAAGTTATCTCGACCTCTTCCACCCTCGTTATGTCTATGGTGTTCTAATGTTTTCCATATTTGTGCAGTATCAAAATCAAAGGGTAGTTTATCTCCCTCTTGAGCAAGTCTCAAAAAATGAGCACCTGCATTGTTTTTGAGGATTTCATGAAAAAGTCGATTGAAGAGGGGGTTGTGTTGTGCCCTTTCTATTTCTTCAGGAGTGGGAGTACTAGGATTTTTCATCATTTGCATTTCCTCCAATGGCTTCTTGAAATTCATTGAGATTTTCATCCTCCTCTTCTTTGATCTTTGGTTATCTAGTTCTTGATCTGGTGTGAGTCGTTTCGTTTGAAAGTTGTTTTTGAAGTTTGGTGAAAATGATTATGAGTTGGTGATGGAATGAAAGATAAATGTTTTGTGAAGTGTTTAGCATATGGATCTCTAACACTAAAGGTTTGATGTTACCAAAAGTCCTTTTATGAATTGCTTTTTGTGTTGTCAACAATGTTGATATGATAAGGTATAGTAAGGTTTGAGATGTGTTACAAACCAAACTACCTAGTAATGAGAGGATGCACTCATAGACTAGTTTTAATCTGCAGAGAGATGCCTCTTAGGATGAGTTTATCCTAGATGTAGAGACACTCCAAAAGTGATACATTGTGTTTTGATTTAAGCAATATCTAAAAAGAACTTAGGACAAGACCTTTTTATGTTTTTGAGAGTAGAAATGGATTGATGATGTATGAATGTGAGAGTGGATGGGAAACTTCAATAGAAACTTTGTGTTACATATGGGACAAATTCTTCCTCTTCTCTCTCGGGGGTTGGTGGTTCTTCCCGAGCTATGTTATATGTAATGCAAATGTCTGGAAAGAAAGCAGGGTTGATTTTGCCTCCTTTGTTTTTATGGTAACTCAAAGCTCTATACTAGGTAAAAGCTCTATTGTTCAAAGACTCTTTATCGAACTCATTTGATTTTCCTTGAAGATATAGATGCATATGACGCAAGAAGGCTCTGTGTGAGATAAAAATTTATCTATTGAGATAGAAAAATTTCCTTCTTTTAATGAAAGCCTTTGAACTCAATGGTCTTCTCTTCAAATTGACATGTTGATGGAGATTCCTCTTTCTCAAGATTTGAAGGATGGTCATATAATTTGATATCTTTTTTGCACTTTGTTTTGATATTTGTCAAATATTGGATGAAAATTTGTATTGGATGAATACTTTTTTTTGAATTGGTTTTGACTTGCTTTGACAAGAAAACAAAGCAAGCACACAAACACAATAATGTTGCCTCAAAAGTAACAACTAAGTGTGGGTCTAAATCAACCCAATCTTTGAACTTCTTGACACCTTTTCAAATGTTTTTGTATATTTTTCTAAAAATCCTCAAGTCGACTCAATTTATCACTAGTCTGACACAAAATGAAGACAAAACACACTTTATCTCTAAGGTCAAATGGCCAGTTGCGATAATTTCAGCTTACATCTTGATATTTCTTCAACTTTGGTACTACATACCTTATGAATCCTGTCGTAGCAAGTAAGGATGTGATATACTAAGCCTTGTGCGAGCATAACAAATAGATGATCCCTATGATGGGGGAGTCACCACTTTTATCAAGCTACAAGTAGCCTTTCAAAAATTCATGTTTCTAATCAAGGAAATATGTATGGTGAGTATCTTGGGAGCAAAACCATCTATTCTCTTGCACTGAATTTATCACAAATATCCTCAATCAATAGAACGGGTGGGTTTCTATATAAAAAGGTGTCTAGTAATGTTCGATGTTTTTGGACATAAGTTCATTCTGCAGTGACTCACTTAAAAGCCTTGTAACTTGTGGTGGGGCCCATATGTCCTTTCTATAAGTTACACTGTAGAAACAGCTATACCCAAGACTACAGCTTTCACTCACACTTAATTTCTATAGTGGCTTGAAGGATTTACCATGCGAGGTCATTCCCAAGAGTGATGTGTCTCTTGGCAGGCCTCTCTTAAAAAGATAAAGTTTTGTGTTACTAACACTTTTCTCTTGCATCTAGGACCACGAAAGACAAGGAAAAGGATAGTGTGTGTTAGAAGTAGGACCACTCGACAAACTTTGCACAAGTGTGTCAATCACCAAAAACACTTGTTCTTTTTAACCAAAATATAGCAATGTGATATAACTATTTAGAGATGTTGCTCCAACAAAAATGGTGTTCTTTTTTAACTTCAAGGCAAAATGTTTTGTAATCTAAGAACTTGAAATCCTAGTCAATTGAATTGAGAACAAGTGCTTCTTGAAGTAAATCGATTGACTTTGAAGGGACAAATGGCTTGTTCTTTTTAATCTTGCCTAAAACGAAGTGTTGATTGCAATTTTTAATTTGATGCAAGAAATAAATTGTCTTGTTGATTTTAAGCACCAAAATAAAGATTGTTCCTAACTTGCAAAAATAAATTTTGTTTGATGTGAAGTTTGTGGTTCTTTTTTAATTTGTAAGTGAGGTTCTTTTTACAAACCCAAACTAAAGATGTGATTTTTTTTATGATCCAAAATGAAAATGTGAGGTTCAATTTTTAAGCTAAAAGAGACAATGAATTTGTTTTAATCCAACTTTGAAAACAAAGTGAAAGAAAGAATTCAATGCTTTCTAATCTAACTCTTCAAATCCTGCATAAACAAACAAACAATTAGTCAAAATGAAAAATGAGGTATTGGTGGGCTTCCACAAGCCTAGATTTTGATTTTCGGTTACAATAAAAAAAATTACAACTCTCTGTTACAATAGCATCACTCTGTATAAACACATAAGCGCTATTTAACACGAAAGCGCTAATTTATTGACAGATGCGCTAAAATAGTTACAAATGCGCTATACTGGAAACAAAAGTGCTAAAATACTTTGTCAGACAATAAAATTATGTCAAACAGAGCACGTGAATGTGCTAAAATAAGAACAACAATGCTACTTTAAATGCAAAAGCACTAAATTATGGATAATAGCGCTATTTTGGTGAACAAAAGTGCTAAATCATTAACTTTCGTAGCCGCTAAAGTGTGTTCGAAAGTGCTAGAGCGCAACCTGTGTGTCAATTTAAACAAAAAGTTAGTAGTTTATCAATTTTCAATCAGAAGGTTGCGTGTTCGATTCACGTCGAGTTCACCAAATGATGCTCTGCAAAAAGAATGGATGTTAGGAAAACAAACACAAACAAGAGACAATCCAAGATGTTAGTGTTAGTGTTAGAAATCACAAATTAAAAACTATCATAAGCAAGCATATCAAGAGAGACACTACACACCAAATAGAAAGCTTAATGAAACTAAGAAATTCAACTAAACATCTCCAAATACTCTCCACCATGTTGGTAGCTTCTCCTCCCTTGTTCCTCTCCTCTCTAAGTTCCAAATGAGTTTAGCTCTCAGTAGCTTTTTGCACTATGGATGTCTTATGGAGGTTCAAGATTGTAGAATAGATGATTATGAGAATGCAAATGTGAACAAGCTAAAATGAGATATTATCTAATTATCTAATGTTAATTTTTAACCAAAATAACAATAGTAATTTATGCTAAATGCTCTCTAAATTTCACTATAGGTTAAATGCATACAAGATTTTTAGGATGTAGATTATGAAGAAATGAGCTCTATTTATAGGTAAAATGGAGCAATGGAGGGTTGAGATTGAGTAATATCAACAAGGGTCAGGATTGATGGGTTTATGATCCATGTGAGGGCTTTCAATCCAATCCTAGGATGACAAATGTCATCATGAGATGAGTTGAGAGGAGAGGGGAGAAGCATTAAATGTTTGACATGACTTGAAGGTTAACTTGGGAAGTAAGGTTAATGTTGAGGTGAATGAATAAATTCATTATTCAAGGAATAATGCCTTTATCCAATGGATAAAATATTGTGCAAGAGTTAGTGAGGATAACCATGGTCAAAGCAATAAATGCTTGAAGAGATCCATGAGTTAAGATGAGGGTTGAGTTAGAGGTAAAGTCTCTAACCATGTGGGTGAGTTGAGTTAACCATAAATGGTTATGTAAGAGTCATTAATGGTCATGTAAGAGCCATTAGTGGTTTGGAAGACTTTAGGGGTTAGCTTGTTGAACACATAAAACATTAAATGCTTTTCAAAAACTTTGGAGGCTTTGAGAAGTGACTTCAAGTTGCTTAGAAATGTGACAATATTTAAGAAATAGGATTAGGCTAATTAGGAATGGGTTAGAAGGGTCTAGAAGGGGATTTAGGATTGTAAGTGGGTTTGGTGGGTGAGGGAAAATAGGATTTTAATTAAAATAAAATTAATTTATTTCAATTGTGGTTGCAACTTGCAGTTGTAGGAAAATGCAAGTGAGGGGGGGTTTAATGATTTAAATAAATATTTATTTATTTATTTAAAAGAGGAAAGATGATTAAATTAAATAAATAAGATTTATTCATTTAATTGATTTAGAGGGTGTAGTTTAATGAATTAATTTAAATAAATTGGATCATTTATTTAATTAATAGTAGAGGGGTGTAAAGATGAATTAATTAAATGTTAATCTAATTAATTGTTGGCTGATGGATTTAATAATCAAATAAATAATAAATATTCATTTAATTAAATGGATAGATTTATGTGACTATAATACCATTAATGCAATCTTTATGCAAAATATCAACAATCATGCAAATTCCAACAATCTCCCCCTTTGGCATTGATGGCAATACAAATATCAACACATCTGATTACTGTTGTGGATGAGTGAATAGGAATGCTGGTTTACATTACCAAGTTTTCACCATACATTGTCTGTCATCAGCCTGTCGCTAGATTCCCTTTTTCAGTCACATAATTCATCTCATCAATCACATAATTCTTCTCCCCCTTTGACAATAATGCCAAATTGAAAGTAAAACATGTAATGTGAGTTTCCACTATACGTCAAATAATATTCTGCAACTAGATGCTCCCCCTATGGAACACATCCACTCCTACATCAACCCATGTAAGATTGTACAAGTGATTCGGGGACTGATGCAATCAACATGATGTTCAACTAACTTCATGAAGGGGTATAACCCCTATTTGTCTTCTAAGACCCTCAAATGTAGTCTTAGGCTGAGGTTCGATAAAAATATCTACAAGCTGCTCCTTGGTTGAAACATGCTCTAAGATAACATCTTTTCTTTGAAGTTTTTCCCTCAAAAAGTGATACTTCAATTCAATGTGCTTGGTGTGAGCGTGCAAAATAGGATTCTTATAAATGTTTATAGTACTAGTATTATCACATAAAATCCTGACAGGTTTTGAGATCTTCATCTTTAAACCTTTCAAAATGTGCCTCATCCATGAAGAAGTTGAGGAAATACAACTTCAGAGATCCCAAGAACACCTGCATGCAAATACTTGTCACAAGAGAAGAATGGAGGCACATAAAGCAAAAAAGCATAAATGCTCTGAAGAAGAAAATTATCATTCAGAAAGGGAATCAATTTTTATGAACAAGTTCAATACAATCCTTATAAAAGGATAATAGAAACCCTAAAGATATGCAACCCTAAATAAACCCTAAAGGGATAATGTGTACAATATTTATTAAATGCCTAAGTTTAGCTTAAGCGTAGAGTTTAATAGACTAATAATTAAATAAATAATTATTAGCTAATACAAGATAATTTTAACACCCCCCCTTAAGATGAACTTAGGGAGTTGCTAAAAAACTAAATGCATGAAGCAAAAAATGCAACTACATGATGAAGGCAAATTTGGGTCCCGACAACAAGGCCTGATGAGGTACCCAATCACAACCAAATCTCTATGAATCAGAGAAATAGAGAAAACCATGTGGGAAAAAACTCTACTCCAAAAAGAGATGGAAAAGAACACCACTGAAGCATGAAATAGATGCAAACACTGTCTCTAAGAAACTACTGATTTGAAGAACCTCCACTAAAATAGAACATGACCAGGTAGAGAAGCCTATAATCTATATGAGTGCCCTCAAATGACACTACTCGAATCAGATGGCAAACAAGGCAAACACTGATCTCAAAGATACAGATGGCATGAGAAACCAAAGCCTGAAGAGTTGATCAATCGAACCACAAAAGCATTAGAACCAATAGGGCAAACCTCCCCATAATGCTGAAGAGGGAGAGGGACAGGAACACTGAAAAGAATAGCCAAGAAGAACTGCATGACAAAGAACCAGGAACATCAAAGGTGCTGAGAAAAGTATATGGTGTTGTGGAAGGAACACTCACTTGACACACATCATGAGGTGAATGTCATGGAAGGAACACTCACTAGACAACAATAGATGGCAAACAAGGCAAACATCAACCCCCTCATGGCACTTTATAAGGAGTGCATGTACAACAAGACACACGATGTACAAGATCCCAAGTAAACAATGCATGATGGCACTTTATCTCAGTGCATTTGCATATATAATGCTACAATGATAACAAGACTGGAAATAGAAATGAGAACCAAAATAGAGACATCCTACCCAAAGAAGAGATCCCA
The DNA here is from genome assembly GCF_030272615.1 of Cryptomeria japonica. Taxonomy (NCBI): domain Eukaryota; kingdom Viridiplantae; phylum Streptophyta; class Pinopsida; order Cupressales; family Cupressaceae; genus Cryptomeria; species Cryptomeria japonica. Next base: position 594,220,429 of record NC_081413.1, read on the forward strand.
GGACCTGAAACAACCAAGATATCCACCAGAGTGCTGAAAAGAAAAAAACTAAATAAAATATGCATGGAGAAGAATTTGGAAATAAAACTTAGATGTCTAGAAAGTACACAGCACATGCTTTCCAAAAATATAAACTTTTCGAAAAACGGAGGTCGAATGCTCATTTTAGGTCTCCTAGAGTGCAAAAAAGAGACCTCAATTTTACTGAAAAAAAATATAGTCAAACAAAAAAATTGGAAAAATTTACCAACACCATGAGGTCCAGCTCAGAACCAGCTTTCCAACGCCTATTCGTTTTCAAAAAAATGACTCCGTATGCCCAAGATAAGGCCAAAAAACCAAACCCCCCTCTTTTAGGTCATAAAAAGGGTAAAAAAAATAATAATAATTTTTATTTTTTTTTTGACGAAAATTTTCTGACGCATTTGCAGTTATAGTCGTATGGATTTTTGTACCTCGTAAAGTGTGCCTGTGAAAAAATCATGGCCCAGATGCCCTTGTCATCGAAATAGGTTGTATTATATATCAAAATGACTAGAAATGCCCTTCGAAAGCCAATGGTGAGGTCTTTTTTGGCCCAAACTGCTCTGGATTTTTTTAATGATTTTTTTGATGAATTTCTCAAAATTTGTGCCAAAAAAAAGGCGAAACCAAAGAAAAAATTTCAGAACCCAAATTTGTCAAAATTTGACAAATTTTATATGGAAATGAGGGTTTTTGGGCAATCTGATTTCAACGGTGAAGTTCGTTTGAGCCCAAAATGATCAAAAACAAAATAGGTATCCCAGATCCAATAAAAAAAACTTTGAAAAAGCTTGAAACCCTCCTCCAAAAAATCTTCTGAAAAATCAGGAACAAGCAGCAGCAGATGTAGGCTCTGATACCATGAAGAAGTTGAGGAAATACAACTTTAGAGATCCCAAGAACACCTGCATGCAAATACCTATTACAAGAGAAGAATGGAGGCACATAAAGCAAAAAAGCATAAATGCTCTGAAGAAGAAAAAAATTATCATTCAGAAAGGGAATAAATTTTTATGAACAAGTACAATACAATCCTTATAAAAGGATAATAGAAACCCTAAAGATATGCAACCCTAAAGGGATAATGTGTATTTAATTATTAAATACCTACAATATTTATTAAATGCCTAAGTTTAGCTTAAGCATAGAGTTTAATAGACTAATAATTAAATAAATAATTATTAGCTAATACAAGATAACTCTAACAATCCAAATAGCTTGTGTGCAATTCATATAAGCCACTACATATTCAGCTTCAGCAGTAGATTGTGAAGTACAACTCTGCTTCTTACTACTCCATGAAACTAGCCTTCCTCCTAGGAAAAAATGCTCCACCAGTGGTACTTTTCCAGTCATCAACATTACCTACCCAATCAATATCTATGTATACTTTCAAATCAAAATTTCCTCCATATGGATACCATAATCCATAGTCGACTGTACCTTTCAGATATCTAAGAATTCTCTTGGTTGCTATCAGATGTGCTTCCTTTGGATTTTTTTGAAGTCTAGCAATGATACCAACTGCATGGGCAATATTTGGTTTGCTGTGAACAACATAATGTAACTTGCCAATCAACCATTGGGGTTCCAACTGGTTTACAGTCACTCATGCCAAAAGTCTTCAAAACCTCTTTCACATACTTAGATTGAGTAATGAAAATGCCATTCTTCATTTGATGTATCTGTAAGCCTATGAAATTTCCCCTACTAATGACATTTCAGATTCATTTTTCATTTCATCTGCAAAACTGTTGCTCATGACATCATTACCTCCAAATATAGTATCATCAACAAATACTTCACTTACCAGTATTTCATCTCCTCAGACTTGAGATAAATGTTACTATCATCACTAGTTCTTGCAAAACCTATCTTCATCGGAAGTGTATGTGTATGAAGCCTTTCATACCAAGCTCTGGGTGTCTACTTCAATCCACACAAAGCTTTATGCAATCTACATACCATGTCTTTCTCATCTATCAGAGTATAACCATCAGGTTGCTCAATGTATACCTCTTCTTCCAATATCCCATTCAAAAATGCATACTTAACATTCATCTGATAAAACTTGAACTTCCTATAGGCTGCAAATTCTAGTAAAGTTCTAACTCCTTCCAATCTTGCTACTGGTGCAAAAGTTTCACTATAATCTTCTCCTTCTTATTGCACATATCCTTTGCATACCAATCTTGCCTTATTGTGAACTACAACACCATCTTTATTGAAATTATTCCTGAACACCTATTTTGTTCCAATAACATTCTTTTATACTGGTCGGGGTACCAGGGTCCAAGTGTTGTTTTTCTCAATTTGATCCAATTCCTCATCCATAGCTTTTACCCAATGATCATCACCAAATGCTTCCTTAGCACGTCTAGGTTCAATATTGGATATCATGCAAGAGTTCTCTCTTATTCTCCTTCTAGTTAGTATTCCAACATCCTTATCCCAATAATCTGCTCAGGACTGTGGTTCAGTCTCACATATCTGGGAATAAAATGATCATTCTCTTTAGGTTCAACTTCTTCATTATCTTCTTCTTCTGAAATCATTTGTTTCGGTTGAACAAGTACATTAGGATTTGCTTTACCGAATTCTAATTTAATAGTTTCAGGTTCCAAAAGAAAAATGCAAGGTTCTTCATCCTTTTTCTCTAAACTGGTTCCTTCTGAAATTTCAGGACATTCCTCTACATGAACATCAACACTCTCAACAATTCCCTGAGTCCGTTTGTTGAAATATTTGTAAGCCTTACTCTTGGTGGAATAGCCAATAAATATGCATTTATTACTCTTAGCTTCAAATTTGCTTACATAATCACCTCTCTTAATAAAACATTTGTTACCAAATATTTTGAAATAAATAACATCAGGTGATCTTCCATACCAATATTCATAAGGTGTCTTGTCCTTACCTTTCTTTATCAGAACACAGTTCATTGTGTAACTAGTTTTGCTTACAGCTTCTTTCCAAAATGTTTTGCCACACCTCCTTGTATCAACATAGTCCTAGCTGCTTCAACTAATAATTGTTTGTTCCTTTCTATGATACCATTCTATTGTGGTGTCCTAGGTGTAGACAACTGTCAATTGATACCATTCTCATCACAGTACTTAGTGAATTCTGCAGAAGTAAATTCACTGCCTTGATCTATTCTTAGACACTTTATCTTCTTACCACTCTATTTCTCACCTAAGGCTCTGAATGCCTTGAATTTACCAAAAGCTTCATTCTTTTCCTTCAACAATGTGACCCACATCATCCTTGAACAATCATCAGTGAAGATGATGAAATATCTATCACCTTGAATGCTTCTTGTTCTTATTGGTCCACATAGATCTGTGTGAACCAAATCTAACAAGTTCTCTGTTGAGAAGGACTTTCTCTTGAAAGTTGAAGAAGTCATATTTCCTAACTGACATTCTTTGCAAAGAGCATTAATTGGTTTGTCTAGCTGAGGTAGACCTCTTAATGTCTTAGACTTGCTCACTTTAACAATGTTATCAAAGTTTATATGATAAAATCTCCTATGACAAAGCCAACTATCATTTATCTTTGCAATCAAACAGTTGCTAACTTTAGGATTAAGATGAAAGGGATTACCTCTGGTTTGTTTCCCAGTTGCAATCAGTTCACCTTTGTTATCAAAAATTTTGCACATACCATTTCTAAACTCCAGTGGGTATCCTGTGTCATTAAGTTGTGCCACACTCAGAAGATTATACTTTAAGCCTTCAACCCAATAGACATCATTAGCACTACTTTTCCCATTAAGAGAAATAATTCCCTTACCTTTAACCATACAGGGTGAGTCATTGCCAAATCTGACAACACTGCTATCAAATTCCTTCAAGGAAAGAAATTTGCTCCGATCACCGGTCATGTGATGCAAAGAACCACTATGAATGATCCAATCATCATAATCATCCATTATGGACACAAGTGATTTCTAATCTGATATTTCTTCCTTAATAGCTACAAACGCAATATCTTCACTGACATCATCATCAGATTCTTCATTAGTAATACCACTATCAATTGCTATAAGACAATTTGTCTTGCCTTTTCCCTTATACTTCTTGAATTTGTCTTTCTTGTATTCATTTTCACAATTAGGACAATTTGCTTCTATATGACCAATTTTGTTGCATGCAAAACATTTTAAAGGTATCTTACCTCTATATTTTCTAGTCCCTCTAGGTAGTCGATTTGCCAACAATGCTTCAAGTTCTACCAAGTTGTCTTCATCATCAACATCTCTGTTGGATCTAGATTCATAACCATGACAAGTATCTCTACTTTTCCTCACAGATGGGTTAGAGACAGAAGCTCTAAAAGCAGATTCTGATTTCTGTACACTACCATCATAGCCATTTAATTCAAAAGTAGTAAGTTTGCCAATAATAGAGGCAAGAGTTACCTTAGTTTTGTCAATGGATTTCAACACCTGAATAGCTGCAACACAGATAACATAGACCGGTAACAGGGTTCTCAATACCTTACTGATTACTGTGGTATCTTCCACTCTCCCACCTCCACTCTTAATTTATCCAACTATCTCTTTTATCCTTTGACCATACTGCTGGATATTCTCACCTTCAAACATTCTCATGTCATCAAACTTTCCTTTGAAACTCTCTTCTTTAGCAATCTTAACATGTTCATCACCACTATAGATCTCTTCAAGTTTATTCCATACTTCATATGCAGTTTCAAGACCATGAACATTTACATATTCAGCATTAGATAGGGAACTTATAATAGCTTCTAATCCCTGATGATTCTCTTGTTGTTCTTTCTTCTGATGATCAATCAAGGTACCCATAGGTGCAACATACCGAGTTTCTACATGCTCCTAATACTGACTTCCAAGACTCTTGATGTAAATATTCATTCTATCACTCCATATCCTATAGTTTTCTTTGTTGAACTCCAGACCTTCCTTCTTCATCATGATCTACAAGATCTTTTCCTCAAGTTGTTAGGCTTTTCGGTAAAGAGGACCTGAGATGCTCTGACACCAATTGATGATGATATGATGAAAGAATAAGTATCTGGTAGATGATTGAGAGGGGGGGTGAATCAGTAATCTGAAAAATTGATACAAACTCCCAAACTCAAACTTGATCTCATAAACTGAACTTTCTTTTCTCAAGATCAATATTCATAAGAATACTTAACATTAACCAGTTCATTGTTATGTCAACTCAATAGTAAAACAACTACAATCTTGTCAACATAAAAAATGCTTAACCATATATCAACATATTCAATCTCTCAATACTTCCATTCATTATACCTTATCAGAATAGTTAAGTAGTTAATCAAATCAACACATAAGATCATAACCACAAAAACATTCACCATATGACACAAATATTTATACGTGGAAAACCCAAATAGGTAAAAACCACGGTGAGATGAGACTCACAAGATAGCTATCATGAACTCTTCTGAAGTTTGTCTTGTTAGGAGCCAAGCCTGTTAAAGCTTTTACAATAAGTCATGTTAAGAACTGATTTTGTTAGGAATCACCTGGTTAAGGGATTTCAATAATGCCTTGATGAAAAGCACAATACCCTGTTAGGAGTAATCTCGGTAGAGGATTTAGAAATTCAAACTAATGGACCACCTTGTTAGAGGATTTAACAAGTAACCAAGCTTGTTAGAGCTTACCCAGTTAAGGGATTTCAATTCTGTTATAATTGTTAGAAAACAGCAGGTTTTCTTGATATGTCTGAATAGCACTACATTTGCTTGATCAGATCCTTCTAAGCTTCAATCTGCCTTTACACAAACTGCAGATCCATTCACTGGTTAGGCAAGCACAGACTCAACTGATTTCTATCAACTTTTCCAACACTATAACACAACAAATTCATCGACCTTAAATACAAATCAACTAGGTCAGTAACATAATAAAAACCTAATTCTCTCATAGAGATTAAAAACAAATCGGTTCAAGTGTGATCGTTGGATTTACATAGCAATCAATACACATTCTTCAAGAAAATTCCAACCACTCCATGATCACCGCTTCATCAGACTTGTAACTCATCACACGTTGTGCATTAGATGCAATCCACTTTACTCATTCCCAAGATAAATAAAATCACATCAAAATAATCTGAACTTATCCTCATACAATGATCACATGTGTCTCCATCTTTAGATCTGTTGGCAAATGCACACTCCAATGAGACATTGTAGGTGATTGAAGGTTTTGTCATTGATGGCAACCTTGCAATCCTATGACATCGGCAAGGCATTCCACCGGCACTAGCAAGATCAGACTCTACACTGGCACTCAGACCACTGACATCGATAGTGAAAGGAAGCATACCGGCACAGAGGCCGACATGAATTTTATTGTAATATATTTTGTTAATTATTGTAAAATCATTGTAAGCCGACTTGGCAAATTGTAAAATGACTCATATATATAAGAGATCATTGTAGAACAATTAGGTAAGCATGGAGGAATGTAATTAGGCAAAATAAGGTAGACCTATTATGCAAATTATAGGTTAAGGGTTTATGTAAGAAGCAGAGCAGAAACCGGTACTGGATCTGGCATAATAGATGCTATTTTGAAGCAGTACAAGACTTTGGATTTATTTAATCCATTTTGTGAGTCAGTGAGACTTCCTATTTTGTATTTGAGCAGTGAGCTCTAGGCACTTGGCCTTCCTGCATGTGCAAGCCCCTATTATAGTAGTAATATTCTCTTATTGGCCAGTAAGTGAATATTGTGGGTCACAAATCCCACTGAGGTTTTTCCCACACCGGGTTTCCTCATTAAAACATTGTGTTATGGTGTGCTTTTCATGTGGGTGTTGTTATCTGTGTTTATTGCATTACTTTCTGTTCACCAGTACATAGTATTAATATGTTCTACATGTTTTAAGTTAAGAAATTTATCAAACCGGCACAATATTGATTCACCCCCCCTCTCAGTATTGTGGGAATCCTAACAAGATCTAGCAACTCATTAAGCAATCATTCCTAAGGCAGAAAAAGGTATTTATAATCATGGCATCCTCCTTTGTACCTGAATTCATAGCAAACCCTACTGTAGTGGAAGTAATCAAGCGCCCTAGGCCCGTATTTCAGTTAGTTCCCGAGATAGAAAAGAAGGATGATAATATTGGTGCATTCTCCAAAATTCCCAAAGGAGTAGTTTTTGCAGAAGACCCTAGGATGTATATCCATTGCCACATAGAAGAACTAGGTGATGAAGAAATCAAAAACATGTACAAGACTATCATATGTGATGATTCCGGTAATATGAAACCTGAACATAAAATCATTGAAACCCTAGGATTCACTGAAATCCTCAGCATTCCAGATTTCCCCAAGGAAGATAGTATTGAGTAGGGTACATGGTGAATTTTTTTGGCTAGATTCGGTTCATAAAATTACCAAGGAAGCTGTGAAAGTTGTAACAGGGCTACCCTCCATCGGTAACAGACCCGACAAGACAAAGAAGGTCTCAAATGACCTAGTAATGAACCTAAAAGATAAGGGTGAATGATGTAATTGACATAAATGTGAGATTCATTAGCATGATTCTAGGTTACAAAATAACTCATGCAAATAGACTAAATTCAGTTTCCAGCTTATGCATTAAAAGTGCTTATGATATGGTCAAAAATAATGTGAAAATTGATGTATGTGAGTGGTTAAAGGATGAACTTATTGACAATCTGGGAAAGATTAAGAAGGATAAGAAAGGGACATTTATATTTGGCAACTTACTTGTATGTCTGATGCTACATATAACAAAACAGGTGCCCGGTATAGGTAACAAGAACCTTGGATTTGACATACCGGTAGGAAAACAGTTATCTGACCTATTAAACAATATGGGAGAAAACAAAGAGAAGAACATCAATGAGTATTTTCTAGCACTGAAGGCTCAGATGAAGACAAGAGTGAGACTATCACAAGCTATTGTGAACAACTACAAGAAGGAAACCTGCTTTGTCATAAAAAAGGATGAGATTTGGATGGAAGCAGTTATCCCAAGAACAATTTGGGTTACTGAGGTGGGTTATGAGACCGATGACCACATCATTGAAACATATGCAAAAACCCTTCTGGAAGCACCCGAGGAACCCAAAGAAGAGGTATTTGGAAATGCTGAAACAAAAGATCTAGTCAAATCCAATCGAAGAAAAGCTCAAGAAAGTTGAAGCAATTGTGAGAAGAGGAAAAGGAAACCTTCACCAGTATCCACACCTCCCCCTAGAAAGACCAGACAAAAACAATAGGCAGTGAGGCCCCTGGTCAAGAAGTCAACTCCTAAGAAGAAGAAGGTAACACCAAAGAAGAAGACTCAACAAACCATTGCTTCTATTGATGAACTTCTAAATGAAATCACAGAGGATAGTATATTGAAAAACATCAACAAATTATATGATACATTATCAGTTGATGATAAAGATAAAGTTGAAAACAGTGTAATTCTACACTTGGACATCTATAAGAAATTTTTGATGCAAATTATGGATGAAATACCAGCAGAGTTATACAAAAGACTTGAAGCTAGAAGGCAAGCTATCATTGATCTTGACAAGAATTTTTTTTTGAAAAACTACTTGTTGTACATCCTGTAAACTCTACTAAAGAAATAGATGATCTGATCTCTGAGGCTAACCGGTCAGTATTTTCAATTGCACACTGGCATGTAGCACTCATAGTAGGTAGAGTAAAACAAGTAGTAGAGGAAACAACAGATGAATGGGACATATTCCTTGTTGAGAAAGAAAAACAGGAAGAGTATAGAAAACCCAAGCCAATCAAAGTCTATCAAAAGGACAAAGACAAAGGTAAAGGCAAGGTTGGTGGACCTCCAAGTTTAAAGATAATTGATTATCTACCCCCACTGCCTCTAAACACTCCACCGGTAGAAACAACTAAAGATCAATCGACTAATGAAAGTATCACAAGAGGATACAAATCATAATTCTGAGGTATTATACACAGTTAATGTTGATACTCAGAAAGTCAACATTGTGGTAGACAAGGACACAACCGGTAAGACAGATATGGCTAGTGAGCCACTGGTAACAGATAAAGGTAAACTGGCAGATGATAACATAGGGAAACAGGCAGAGACACAAACAAATCAACAAACAGAGCAACAAGCAAAGCAATAGGCTCCATCACAACAACATGTTAATGCAGAAATAGTGCCACTAGCAACAAAACAGAAACAAAAACCCTTGCTTAAGGAAATGGAAACATAGACTGACCTACCAGAGGTCACTACAAGCAAGGACATTGCTCCCACTAATGGAATTCAGAGTGTTGGCTCTTCAATTGCAGGATTCAAAATAACTAATGTAACTGAAGTTCTTTTGGAATCCATAAAGAAAATAACAGATTGTAGTTCACAGGCATATAAAGCTATAGATGATACAATTCTAATTTTGAAGATGATAGCTCCAAAATGCAATGTAGATAATAAAGATTCTTTGAGTCAACTTGACACTTTGTCTAAGTATATTAATGATAACATAGTGATAGTTAAACAAATAAAGGAGGAAGCATTCAAGGAGAGATTAGAAAAGGAAAAACAAAAATTCTTTGAGGATGAAATAAAGAAGTGTACAAGGAAATTTTACACACTTCTACCAGAACTGTGTAGTACACTTAAGGAATTCAAAACTTTGTACAAAGACACTTGTAAGACAAACTTTTTGACAGTTGACATAGACAAGAAAATGAGAAAGATACAAGAAGAAATTAATAAGCTAGCTGACAATTTTATTAATTCACCTGATTCATTATCAATTTTTGAGCAAAAGATTACAGGTTTTGAGGAAGAGTTACTAAAGCTAGAAAGAGAAAAGGAGAAAACAAAAACAAAGGCTAAGGATCTAAAATGGAGATTAAGTCCAAAGTTGGACTACCTCACATGTTTAAGGAAAGAAATATCTGATGCATTAGTACAGGGACAGAAAACACCAATAGAGCACATGTAGCACCTCACCGGTACAGTTCAAAGAACAAAGGCAACAATAAAAGATAGTAAAAAGTTTCTTGAAAGCCTAAATTTGGTTTTGGCGGATCTTTTTCAAATAATAACCAATCAGCTACAAGGGTAAAGTAGGAAACCACACTCTATTGACACTTTGACAACCTTTGTCATTGATGCCAAAGGGGGAGTAGTGGAATGAGAAAAATAATTAGCAAAAGACTCATCAACTCAAGGGGAGTACACATTCTTTTTGGTAACATTTTTGGACTTCCATTTTTTGTTACACTTTTTGAATTTTTCTCATGAGTGTTGCCATCAATTCCAAAGGGGGAGATTGTTGGCAAATGCACACTCCAATGAGACATTGTAGGTGATTGAAGGTTTGTCATTGATGGCAACCTTGCAATCCTATGACACCGGCAAGGCATTCCACCGGCACTAGCAAGATCAGACTCTACACCGACACTCAAACCACCGACACCGACAGTGAAAGGAAGCATACTGGCACAGAGGCCAACAGGAATTTTGTTGTAATATATTTTGTTAATTATTGTAAAATCATTGTAAGCCGACTTGGAAAATTGTAAAATGACTCATATATATAAGAGATCATTGTAGAACAATTAGGTAAGCATGGAGGAATGTAATTAGGCGAAATAAGGTAGACCTATTATGCGAATTATAGGTTAAGGGTTTATGTAAGAAGCAGAGCAAAAACCGGTACTGGATCTGGCATAGTAGATGCTATTTTGAAGCAGTACAAGACATTGGATTTATTTAATCCATTTTGTAAGTCAATGAGACTTCCTATTTTGTATTTGAGCAGTGAGCTCTAGGCACTTGGCCTTCCTGCATGTGCAGGCCCCTGTTGTAGCAGTAATATTCTCTTATTGGCCAGTAAGTGAATATTGTGGGTCACAAATCCCACTGAGGTTTTTCCCACACCAGGTTTCCTCGTTAAAACATTGTTTTATGGTGTGCTTTTCATGTGGTTGTTGTTATTTGTGTTTATTGCATTACTTTATGTTCATTGGTACACATTATTAATATGTTCTACATGTTTTAAGTTAAGAAATTTATCAAACCGACACAATACTGATTCACCCCCCCCCCTCTTAGTATTGTGGGAATCCTAACAAGATCTCATTTCAACAAATCTTGATCGGTTAGGGTTTTACCAAAAACTACTGGTAGGGTTTACCCGTTCAACTAGCATATAAAGGGTTTAACCTTATACACCGGTTCGCCTTACAAACTTACATACCAGTTCCCAATATCTTCCACAAAACTCTTCTTACCTGTTGCAAAACAATATCAATAATAACAACAACATTATCAATATCATAAATACCATTACCAGTTTAATTGACATCAATGACAACACATATCATTAATGCAATCTCTATGCAAAATGCCAACAATCATGCAAATGCCAACACAACACATCATTTAAAAATAAATATTTAATCATTTCAATTTAAGCCAATTTTACTATAACAAATATCACTTGAATTTCAAATTTCAAGATAATGAAATTAACATTTAAAATACTTTTGAAAACTAAATTCGATATATAAATCAAAATAATCTTTCCAATTCAAAGTCACATCGACTATACATAATTGATGGCTAACAATACAAATTTCATTTGCACAACTAATTTGCATTTACATCACATCAATATTTAACATTTTCTTCATATAGTAAATTCAAAATACATAGTATAAATTGTACACATATTTATAAATTCGATATAAAATTGATATTTCTTTTAAATAAAATCGAATTTCATCCAATACCATATTCCAAATAAAAATTACAAATTGAAATTACCATTAACAAATTAAAAATTAAAAATTATATATATATCGAATTTAAAATCAATATAAAGTTTAATGCATTGGACAAGAAATAAAATTAACTATGATTTTGTTTTGACTGCATTTTTTTTTATAAATTTACACAAATAACTCATGACAACAATGCATTTCTAGCACATGTATTCAATTACTCAATTGGCGCTAATGCTAGGAGAAGGGATCCGATTCAATCCACAAATGAAATTTTCATATATAATATCATTATTCCACAAAAATAATTTCACATTTAAAACATCAGATTCACATTTTTCAAAAAGTTCTAAGGAGACCAATAACTAGGTTTTGGAGGCCATCCACCAATGATGGACCTCCAAAAACTCAAAAAATTAAAACTTCCGAAATCAAAAATTCCTTAAAATTGGTTAATGGGTGAACAAAATCACACTTTTGAAATAAAATTCACTTTCTAGGCATACATAAAAAATTGGGCAGCATTTCCCTAAAGCAACTCTCATTTTTTAAAATTGAAACATACAAATTCATATCTAAACTAAAATCCAAAATTCAAGTTGGAGAAAGGTTCCAAATCCATTTGCTATCCATTTGCAACAAGAATTACACAATTTCATAAAGAATCAAGGAAGAAATCAAATAAAACTCACCTTCAAGTTGAAGAATTTCAAAATGAAACATGGAGCCAAAGACTCCGAAAGAACTCATGAAAACCGAGTAGCAACAAGAGTTTTCCCACTCGAATCCAACAAGCTCCTACCCACAAAATCTCTCCAAGCAAATCCTTCCCAATAAAAATTTCAAAAATCCATTGTAGGGTTGGAAATCTCCAAAATCTGGAAAATAATACTAATTGTTCAAAAAATGCGTAACACATATTTAATTCCACCATATAATAATAATTAAATACTCTAATTTTGCTAGCTTAATAGAATTTGATTTATCAATTTATAAAAACAATGGTCTTTTTTTTAATTTTTAAAACAATCAATCAAGCCAAATATAATTTAACTTTCACTAATAATTCACCATTCACTCTAACTTAGACAATTAAAAATAATCAATTAATTAATTAACCACAAAAATGATTCTAATATAATTTATTCTTAATTCCCTTTAATCAACATGACACATTAAATTCTCATTAACTTCTCAAGAAGAGAATAATTCAATACACAAAACGCATAACACACAACACTCAACTAAAACCAATATAGAACATGACCCACATACCAATGTTGAAAAAGTGGCCCACTTGGCGAATCAACAAGGAAAACAAAAGACTGATGATGCTCACAATTGAGAAAGGCTAGGGTTAACATTAGGACCTTAGAACTACCTCCTCCATTTCCATTAGGTTAATTAGGTACGCTCAGACCTGTGGAGCCAGGTGGAGATGATACCTCGTACCTATACAGTACTTGTACCTACAATTTCTTGCATCAACGAACTACATATGCATATATATACAAACACGGTAGACACACAGGTGAAGGAGAATCATTACGTTCTATGTCTCACCGAAATGAGGGATGAAAAATCATCTCCTCGCACCCCATACACTTCCATACAACATGAAGACATATACATGAAGCAACTCACACGTAAAGTAAATGTGTTAGTCCATCATTAGTAATGCATAAATAAACTTAACATTTCTTCATTAATAAAATATGATGTAGAAGCAGAGTTAACAACTATTCATCAATCAACAATAATGTACATTCAATAGCTATTCCTCAATGAACTATAATGCATAATCATATTCACCAAATACACTCCAAATCGTAATACCAGAATACACATCACAATCACAATAAATCAACCATCCACATAAGCCCCTAAAAAGTCAACCTTGGTCAACGAGGCCAAAAAGGGTCTGAACAGGGTAGGGGCACTACAGGTGTATTTGGCTGAACGATGGACTCAAGGAGCATGGAGATATATCTGTGGTATGATATAGCTACAAGCATTGAGGATTGAAGCAATTTATTTTGCCTTGTATTCATGATCATTGGTTGCAGTCAGGAGGAATTGAGATGAAGGTACCCGAGTGTGATCCATCCTTGAGATCTCATAGAGGTCTGAGTGAAGTTTGGTACCATTTTCTATCACAAATTGAATCATTAGTAGTTTCCCGACATTGTTGTTTAGAAGGTTGGTGATCACATTGGCTAGGTAATTGGCACCATCTCACTAGTAGTAGGTTTGTGGCTTATGGTAAATCAGTTTTCTAGTGTCTCTCGGTCATGTTCATTTTCATTAGGTGGTTCACTAGTGTGTTCATTCTCTTCTAACATGTTTAGGGATTGGATTATTGTCATCCTAGAAAATCAACTGTCCTTGTGTAAAAGTGCATTATCTGGAGTCCAACACCTTTGATTAAAAGAGTGGTCATGGATAAATTAAGTTTCATTGATAAATTCGATGGTAGAGACTTTCATATATGATAGATACAAATGCAGCTACACTTGATAAAAAAGGATCTTTGGGATGTTGTCAAACCAAACTTAGTTATAACAACTGATGCAAATGAACTTGCGAAGTGGAATACCAAAGATCAAAAATATTTGGGAACTACTGGTCCCAGCTTATCGAAAGCATATTTATACCATGTGGATTTTGCAAAATCAGCAAAAGAGATTCGGAAGTAATTAGAAAAGATCTGCAGATCTGAAGCAAAAAGTGTGAAGACAACATTGAAGCACAAAGATTGTATGGATTGAAGATGGAAAAAGGGACAAAAAATGGCAAATCATATTAGTAAGTTTCACTCTCTCCTAAATCAACTAGCTAGGATTAATGAGAAAGTAAAAGATGATGATGCCAAAACAATCTTCTGAATATTTTTCCTAAAAGTATGTGTGGGATGGTGTTTACACTAATCAAGGTAACCATTAGTCTTGAAGGACTAATATCTACTCTACTTGATCATAATGAAGACTCGGAATCTAAAGAGTTCTTATTTGTACATAACAAAGCAAGAAAAGGAAAGTACAAATCTAAGAATATTTTTTCAAATGGAAAAATCAAATGTTTCTATTATAATGAAATGAGACATGTAATTTTGAATTTCAAGAAGAGGGAACATGATATACTAGATAAAATGGACCATCATTCTTCCTTAGTTGAAGAAACTGATTGGGAAAAATGTGCCAATGATGAAGAGCTATCTTGTCCTACTAATGAAGAATGCATGTTTTAGATAATTTCTAGATTGGAGGCGGGAGGCAATGGAGGAAGGAGGACAATCAGTGTCCTCTCGTTAGTCACCAATGATGGGGCCGCTTATCAGCTTTGGTGGCATTTTATTTTCTAATATGCAACATGATATGTTTTGTTTTTTAGTGTTCTTGGTTGTGTGAATAAGTGGAATTTCACATTGTGGGGGGGAATATAACCAATGTTCCATTCCCTTTTGTGATATGCATGTTGATTCCTATATGACTTCCCTGCTGTAAAATATTGTAATGAAGAAAAGAACTAATATAATGCAATTCATTGATCTTGAAAGGGTTTGTGGGAGGATCTAGAAAACCACACGAGGTGGACAGTTGGTGGGTTCCTATTCATATAGAGGTTCATGGTAAGCCTGTGTGAAAATCATGAAAGGTTCCGTTTGTTTGAATCAAGATCATGAGCTTGAAGAGTTGGGCTTACTGTAGGTAGAGAGTGAGTTTTTACCATGTTTGCACTAAGGAGGGGAATGTTGTAAATTAGCGCTCTACGTATTATGTGTTTGTTTGAGTTTCTTTAAATATCTCACTGATTATAGAGTTGAACAAAACTACATGGAGATGTTTGGGGAAGACATCTTTCTATATATAATGATTTGTAATGAGTGATTTCATGTGAAGAAAATAATACAATGTTTTGTTGTTGAGTAATACTCTGAAATCCATTATGAACATGTCGTCCAAGCCACAACTCTAGAAACATAAATGCAAATAAATGCAAAGCATTTTCCAGAACACTTCTGATAGAGAACTAGACTATTAGCTAGTAATAATTACTAACGAAACCAGCTGCAATACCAGTGACCTAAAAAGATAGGACTTTAATGCCAATAGAGAATAAACATTATATCCAAGTTTGCAAGACCATATATACAACAATAGAGGAATACAAAACATTATTCCAAGTAGACATCAATACATACTACTTATACCAATGTGTTCCATCAGACTTCCAAGAATCAAATTGTTCTGGAAACAATACCTTCCCATTTACTATTGGATTATTGGGGAGATTGTTGGATTTGGTTGTTCATTGTTGCTGCTAGGATATTTCATTGTCATTGATGTCAAAATATTCCTATGAGTCAGTGAGTTTGGGAAGAGTTTTTGATTCGGTTTTGTAGTTTGGTTTCGTTGATCACTATTTTGCAAAATCTGGTATTTCCTCCGATATATTCCAGTGTGATCAGATCTTGTTCTGAGACTTTGGATTATTGTTTGGGATGATCTTGCATATCTTTATTTCAGATGGTTCATGATTTGGTTCTTCACAAGTTATCTTTCCTCGTGACAGTTGCTGATTGGTTGTGTTCTTGAGCTTTGAGACATTGACCGACGAAGATTTGAAAATAAGTGTCCATGCAACTATTCTGGATGATTCTAACATGCTTGTTGGTGTTTCGTAGTCATGTCCTATTTGTTTTGGTGATATGCATTGATCATTGTGTGAGTTTTTGGTGATTTCTATGAACCAATGATGATTTTTCATGTTATGCAGTATTTCTGGTGGTGTAGCATGTTGTGGTTGATCTTGGCAAGATTTTCGGTGGATGTAATCATTTAGGAATTTGAATTAGGTCCATGCTATGTAATGTAAATCATAGTATTGGTCTGGTGGTCGATCTTTGTATCATACAATGTAATTTTTGTAATTGTGAGTTGAGGGTTGAGGGTTTAGCCAACCTTGTTATCAAGGTTGATGATTTATATATATGTAGGTGAGATGATTATGTAATTTAAGTGTCAGTATTGTGTTTGCATTATCAGAGAGAGGTGATTGTGTGAAGAAGAGATTTATCATTCAGTGAAGTGTTGAGGTGTGTTTGGTGTTACAGAGCAAACAATTGTGCTTAACTGAAACTTTCATTAGGCATTTTTAGATGCTATCATTGCATTTCATTCCTTCCGGATTGTAGTCTAGATCATATTGTAAGTTAGTGAGACTTCCTTAAGGGTTGTAGCCTTCCAGGCAAATATCTTTTGAGCAATAAGCTCTAGGTAGTATGTTTGAATGCATGTGCGTTCCCCGTTGTAATATTTTCACATACTACTGTAGAGTATCATCTTATTGTGGGTAGGTTCCCACCATGTTTTTTCCCTTAACTAAGTTTTCTACGTCAAAATCTTGGTGTTGTGTGTTGTGTTGTTAATTTGCTTATCTATTTGTTGTTGCAGTTTATCAATTTATGTTCTGAAGTTTAATTTGCTAAGATCTGGTGAAGACTGAGTCACCCCCCCCCCCCTCTCAGTCTTCCTTCTTGATTTCTGCTAGCAATTGGTATCAGAGCTAGATCCTCCGATAGAAGCTTAATCGCTTGAGGAGATCCATGATGGAAACTCAAGGTATTCTTTTCAAGAAGGACGATTTGAGGTTTGATGGAAGCAACTATACTGTGTGGAAGAGACGGATGGAGGTGCATTTGAAATGTCTTGGAGAAGACTATTGGAAGATTACTGAGAATGCCTATGTTGTTCCTCAGAATGGACCATCCACTCTTGATGAGGTTAAGGAAGCTGAATATAACATCAAAGTGAAGGAAGCATTGCTCAGTGCCCTGATTGATTTTGAAATGACAAATGTTATGGAACTTCAGACTGCACATGAGATTTGGGTGAAGCTTGAAATCCTATATGAAGGTGATAGTCAAGTGAAAGTTTCTAAGTTGCAGAGTTTAAAAGGAAAGTATGAGACACTGAAGATGGGAGATGATGAGAACATACATTCATACATGACTAAGGTGAATGATCTTGTACTTGGTATCAGATCTGTCAATGGAAAGATTTAAGAAGATGAGATTGTTGCTAAGGTGCTGAGATCTTTGCCTCCTACTTATAAACATAAGGTTTCCACTATTGATGAGATCCAGAGTGTAACTAAAGTAACAAGAGATATGTTCGCTGGAAAACTTGTTGCATTTGAGCTGAGAAAATTTGGAGAATCACATGGAAAGTTTGAGACAACATTTAAAGCATCAA
Source organism: Cryptomeria japonica (assembly GCF_030272615.1). Lineage (NCBI taxonomy): Eukaryota > Viridiplantae > Streptophyta > Pinopsida > Cupressales > Cupressaceae > Cryptomeria > Cryptomeria japonica. The sequence goes on from NC_081413.1 coordinate 594,238,485, forward strand.
CATCTATGTCCAGTAAGAAGAGATATGATCCTAATGAGTGCAGGATATCCAGATATGAAAGAGAAAGAAAAGAGATAGAAAAGAAAGAAAGAAAGATTGATGAGCTTGAAGTATTGATTGTCCAGAGATTGCCTAAAGGTTCCGGTAAGTATGATGGAAAGTTTCCCTCAAAATTTTTTTCTTGTAATAAGATAAGACATTTTTCTTCTAGATGCTCAGAGAGAATGGCAAAGTATGATATACATGATAAGTTTGATAAGTTTGATAGGAATGATAGATATGAGAAGTATGAAAAGTAGGATAAGCCTTATAAGTCTAAGTAGAAGTTTTGGAACCAGAAGAACTGTTATTATGTTGCAGATGAAGATGTTACAGATGATAAATTAGAAGGAGATGAAGTTGTGTTTATTGCCATTAAAGAAGATACACTTGTGCCTATTGATTCCACTAGTTATTCTGTTGAGGATAAAGATTTGGCTGCTAAGGTAGAAGAAAAGGGTGAATGGGTGATTGACAACGGTTGTTCACATCATATGACCGATGACAAAAGAAAATTTGTAAGCATGGAAAGGTATGATGGTGGAATAATTAGATTTGGTGATGACAAAGCCCGTGTAATCCGTGGGAGAGTTTCTATTTCTTTTTATGGTAAGCATAACACTGATGATGTCTTGTATGTTGAAGGTTTGAAGCATAATATTATGAGTGTTGGATAGATGGTTGATATGGGTTATGATCTACAATTCAAAGATGGTAAATGCAAGATCTTGAATGCCTCCAGTAGAGAGATTGCATCTGGGACTAAGACAAAAGGTAACATTTTTCATTTGAATGCTAGTGAGGAAAGTTGTTTGATTGCTAAGATAGATGAGAGTTGGCTGTGGCATAAAAGAATGTGTCATGTAAACTCTACATAAGTTGTTAGGGATCCACCTAAGATTGTTAAACTTGTTAATCTGGTATGTAAGGAATGTCAGTTGGTTAAGAAAACAAGGATTTCTTTCAAAAGTAAATGGTATACATCAGATAGATTGTTAGATCTTGTGCATACTAATCTATGTGGACCTACAAATGTTAGAAGTGTGCAGGGTGATAGATATTTTATGTTGCTAATTGATGATTATTCTAGAATGATGTGGGTTGTCTTTTTGAGATAAAAATAAAAAGCATTTGAGAAATCCAAGATATTTAATTATTTCCATGAGATGCATGGAATCAAAAGATAGCTATCTACTCCTAGGACCCCACAACAGAATGGGATTGTTGAAAGGAAGAACCGTACTGTTTTAGAAGTTGTAAGAACTATGTTGATTGAAGAAAATGTTCCAAAGGTGTACTGGAGAGAAGCTATTATCACTGTAGTCTATACATTCAATAGAGTTCATATCAAGGTGATACTGGTAAGACCCCTTATGAGCTTTGGTTTGGTCATGTTCCTATTGTGAAATATTTCAAAGTTTTTGGTAGGAAATGTTATATCAAGAGAGATGAGGATATTGGAAAGTTTGATGATAGAAGTGATGAAGGTATCTTTTTGGGATATTCTACAAATAGAAAAGCCTACTGGTGCTATAATAAGAGATTGAGAAAGATAGTTGAGAGTGCAAATGTGAAGGTGGATGAAAACCTTGGGAAAGAGATCAAAGCTTATGATGAAGGTCAACATGTTGTTTTAGCTCCTATTCAACCTGAAGAGACTAAGCAGAATGATCTAGTAGAGATTGTAAATATGGATGTTGCTACTAGTGGTGATGATGTGCAAGAGCCCGAAGATCAAAACAATTAGAAGACTCTGAGGTATGTTAGACTAAATCATTCTAAGAATCGGATTATTGGTGATAAGAATAAAGGTGTAATGACTAGAAGAAGGTTAGTTGCAGAAGAAGTATGATTGATTTCTAAAGTTGAACTTAAAGATGTTGTTGAAGCCTATAAAGATGATAACTAGATTAGAGCCATGGAAGAAGAGTTAGATTAGATTAAAAAAACAACACTTGGGAACTTGTGCCTAGACCTACGGATAAAAATGTTATTGGTACTAAATGGGTTTTTAGGAACAAATTGAATGAAGTCGGTGAAGTAGTCAAAAATAAAGCTAGACTAGCCTACAAAGGATATTCATAGCAAGAAGGAATTGATTCTGAAGAAAATTTTACTCTGGTTGCCAGAATTGAAGCTATTAGATTGTTGCTTGCTTATGCTACTTATAAATATTTCAAGGTATATCAGATGGATGTTAAATCTGCATTTTTGAATGGTGATCTAGAAGAAGAAGTTTACATTGAACAACTTGATGGATTTTCATTTTCAGATGATGGAGACATGGTATGTAAGTTCAAGAAAGCACTTTATGGATTGAAACAAGATCCTAGAGCCTGGTATGCTAGATTAGACAAATACTTGTTGAAATTGGGATTTATCAAAGGTACTGCTAATAGTAATCTATACTTTAAGATTATAAATGATAACATTTTGATTATTGAAGTCTTTGTTGATGACATTATCTTTGTTTGTGATGATGATATGCAAAAAGAATTTGAGATGTCTATTATTGGTGAGATGAAATTTTTCTTAGGTTTGTAGATTACACAGATAGGAAAAAGTATCTTTATATCTCAAACTAAGTATGTGAAGGAATTGTTGAAGAAGTTTGGATTAGTTGACTCCAAACCGGTTGGAACTCCTATGGTGACTGGTTGTAAATTGTCTAAAAATGATGAATCTCCTAAAGCTAATTAGAGTTTGTATAAATCTATGGTTGGTGGAATGCTATATCTTACACAAACTAGGCCTGACATTATGCATGTTGTGTGTATGGCTGCTAGATATCAAGCTGATCAAAAGGAGAGTCATGTCACTATTGTTAAAATAATATTGAGGTATCTAAAAGGGAACTAAGGATTATGGTTTATGGTATCCAAAGAATGATGATTTCATGTTGTGTGCTTACACTGATGCAAATTGGGCTGGTGATGTTGATGACCAGAAGAGTACTACTGGTGGAGTATTCTTTTTAGGTAAGAAGTTGGTCTCATGGGATAGCAAGAAACAAGATTTAGTATCTTTATCTATTGCTGAAGTTGAGTACATTGATGCTGCTAGTAATTACACTCGGATAGTTTGGATGAAGCAAACGTTGAAAGACATCAGAGTTATTTATGATGAGCCTACTGTTATATACTATGATAATTCCAACTGTCGTGCTATGTGAAGTGTACTTGTACCTACAACCACAATGCACTCAATAATTCATTACAAGCAATGGTTAGTAATTGAAACAATGAAAGACAAAACCATAGCTAATCGACTTATTGCCTCCTAGTAAATGCAAGTATGAATTTTGCTCTTAGATCTGATTAGGTAAATTCCAGTGACTTGACTACATCTAGATGGAGGATTTGAATGATTAAAATGCATGATCTAGAAAGAATAGCACAATTAAGCTACATGAATGATTGATCTAGCATGATTAAGCTAAGATTTAAGCTAAATTGAGCATGATAACATTGCTAAAAATGATAAACTATAAGCTAGATGCCTATAATAACAATGCATAAGCTAAGAATGAGATGGGATAAAATTGGGACCATCAAAATGATATGAAATTGGGACCCTTTGTGCTCCAAAATGGGGTCTATTTATAGGATTTCCAAGGCTAGGGGTGAGGTGGCAGGAATCAATGGTCAAGATTGATCTGAAGATATCAATGGTTAAATTGGAGGAGGTTGGAAAAGGGGGTTGGATTAAAGGGAACACTTAGTGACAAGTGTCACAAAGGTGAAGATTGAAGTAATGCTGGAATGCATTAGGAATGAGCTATCAAGGATCTAATCAAGCAATCTATGCTATTCGCTAGATCAATCACTTGTTGATTACTTACATCTTCGACAAGTCTGAAGACCCTTAACCGGGTAGGCCTAACAAAGCCTATACAAATCCTCTAACAAGGTGATTCACATCTATGGATCCAAAATCCTCTAGCAATGTAGTCTTTAATCGGACTTATCTCCTAACAGAGATTGAGATTCCTAACAGGATCTATTATCATTTTTCGAAGGAAGAAGGTTTTTAGCGCAGAGCGAAGGAAAGCGATTCTCATTGCGATTGAAAGAGCTTATCAAAATCCTGAAGTAGAATCTGAAGGAAACATCAACTGAAGGAGTGTAGAAAACAAAGCGGTATCTCTACAAACCGAAGGAGTGTGAAGGAAAGTGGAATCGGCAAGCCCTAATTCTTGATTTTCGTAAGGTATTTTTTGAGTTGCCTCTATTTTATCATGGCTTCCGCATCCCATGCTAGTTCTAGTGCATCTATTGACTCTATGGACTTCATTAAGCAAAAGTTGAAATATAATGCCCTATCTCAAGTACTGGCTAGTTTTATAAGAGAAGAAGGGATTTCTGATTACATAGACTGCAAAATTGAAGACCTAGGGTCTCTTGCAATCCATACCCAACTAGGTCTGTTTTGTGGAAAGGATAAAAAGATCAAACTGGAGTACAACATCTTGGAGAAGAAGATGCTTCACAATGTGGTTTACTTCCTTGAGGATTTTTCAGATGACCACATTCGAATCATTCTGAGTAGAGTTCATGGTGACAAGATGTATCTTGAGAGAACACATGATATCACACCGCAAGCAATTCATGTCATCACCAAGTATTGCAATACAGGGGAAGTGTCAGCCCTAAGGAAGGTCAGCAAGATTGAAATGTCCAAGCTCACCGGTTACTCATGTGGTATGACCATCAACTCGATCAAGGATGATCTAGTCAAGTATGCCTGCATGGTGATAGGCTACTGGACATTCTCTGCTAGCAAACTCAATTCTGTCTTAGTTGTAGCGGTAAATGTCTTTTATAGGATGATAAAAGAAGATGCATCATTTGATTTATGCACCTATATGCACTGGCAACTCCTAATAAACCTAACTTCTATCAAACAGGATAATGCCTTGAGGTTCAAGTTTGGACAACTACTGGTTGGGTTGTTCTTTTATTTCCAAGGCTACTTTCTAGGAGTAGGTGATGTCCAGTGGTCTGTTGACCAGCCGTTAACCAAGCAAATCAAGGAAAGCCTTCAAGCAGTTGGAACCGGTTACCTTGAAGTTCTGAACAAGTACTTTGATGAGTTTAGATGCAAAATGAGTCAAAGGGTGAGAATATCAGGTGATATCATCAAGAAATATGAAGATGATATCTGTTTCACCATTAAAGTGGATGAATGTCTAATGGAGGTTGTTGAGCCCAGACAGGAAAAAGTGGAGCCTATGGGCTATGAGGTAATGAATGACATGCTAGAAGGGTATGCCTCTACCCTTATTGCCTCACCTCTGGATCCAAAGGCAAAGAGAACTGGCACCTACCTAGAAAGGGTAACAACAGTTGAGGAACCCTTAGCAAAGAAAGGAAAAGAACCTTTAGTGAAGAAGGAAAAGGAAGGGCCATCTACATCAGCACCGGTTACTCCTGCAAGTCCCAAAGTGACCAAGCAGTCACCAACAAAGAAGAAACCAGAAGCTACACCTGCAAAAGTATTTGAGAGGAAGAAGAAGACAAAAGATACCACACCGGACTCTAAGGACACTGTGTCTGAAGAAAACCTGAAGAAGACAAGGAAGAGAAGGAAGAAAACAAAGAGTGAACCGGCAACATCGGCACCAGTAAATATTGACATTTCTTCCTACAAACCTTTGACACATTGTCAAAGGATCATCAAAAATGTTAGAAGAAAATTGCTTAGTGATTTAAAAGAGTATTTTGATGATCTTTCTCATGTAGAAAAAGATGAAGTAGAAAAGGAAGTTATTAATTATTTATGTGTTTGGGACCGGTCACCATCAGATATTAGGTCTGATGTATCTGATTTATTATATAATTCTTTGGATAAAAAATGGTGCATTGCCATTGAAAAAGAATAGGAAATAAGGGAGGAAATATTTGCACAATATTTTCCTGATGTATCCAACTCAGAACTCTATGAGGTTGTGGATAAATATAAAGGCCTCTTCTTCATGAGAAGAAGAAGACTCCAGTTATTGGAAGGAAAAACCTCTGAAGTGGTAAAAGATACCCACTTTCATGCACAAAATGCTCTGAAGATGCATCAAGTGGCAGAAGCAAACCGACAAGCTGAACAAGAACCGGTAATCAATAAGCTAGATGAGGTGTATGACAGTGAAGGTGAACAGGTAACCGAGCAAATGCAACCCATTGACATTGATGCCTTAGATGGTGAAAATGTTACTCCTGGTGCACTGACAGAAACTAAAGGAAAGGAGAAACAGGAGGAAGACAAGAGAAAGGAAGCCGAAAAGAAGAGGCAGGAAGATGAAGAAGAAAAGAGAAAGCAAGAGAAAGAAAAGAAAAAGAAAGAGGAGGAGAAGAAAAAGAAAGAGAATGAAGATGAAGAGGAGAAGAAGAAGAAGGATGAAGAGGAGAAGAAGAAGAAGGATGACAAGGAGAAGAAGAAGAAGGATAATGAGGAGAAGAAAAGGAAAGAGGAGGAAAAGAGAAAAGAGGAAGAAGAGAAAAAGAAACAAGAAGATGAGAAGAAGAAGAAAGAAGAGGAGGATAAGGAAGAGAAGAAGAAAAAGGAAGCAGAGAAGAAGAAAGCTGAGGAGGAAAAGGCAAAGGAGAAGCAGAAGGAAGTGGAGAAGAAGAAAGCAGAGGAGGACAAGGAAGAGGAGAAGCAAAAATAAGCAGAGAAGAAAAAGAAGGAAGAAGAAAAATCTCAAGCAGCAAAAAGAACTCAGTTGGAGACTCCAAAGGCAACAGGTAGTCAAGCCAAACTGGCTGACCTCACCAGTCCTATTGACCTCTAGTCTGCAAATGAAATGGAGCTGCTATAGAGCATTAAGGTTGCTCAAGAATGCCTTGAGGTGATTAGGAGGAAGAAGGAGCAAGATGTGATCCAAGTTGCGATGGACACACTTACCGGTTTTCTACCCAGTACAAACCTCCCCAACATTGATTCATCACTGGCACAATTAAAGCTCCTATGCACAGTAGTGGATGATTAGGTACAGAGCCTAGAAGAGGTAGCAGAGGCAAATGCCAAGAAAGAGCATCAAAAGGCTCTGAACATTGCCTTGGTAAAGAAGCTCAATGAGCTCCGGTCCAATCTACAAAAATCTCAAAAAGATATAAGGGGTGCTCTGGATGAGGGCAATCTACTTATTAACAAGATTTGTCAACCCCATCTATTTTGTGATGATGTGCTCACCCAGAAGGACAAACTGCAATCAAAAATGCAGTCATTTATCAGCACCTTCAAGATGCCATATGATTCCTTCTCCACATATGGGCAAACTGTTCACAAACTTCAAATCTAGTCTGCAAGACTTGATGCAGAAATAAGCAACCAGATAAGGAACTTCAACTGGTCCTACTGCCCAGACCGCAAATTCTCAATCTGGATGCCTTAACGGTGACTCAAGAAATGAGCACAATAGACGCCATGGAAGAATAGGTCTCCCAAATGCAGACAGAAAAGGAAGTGGCTACATCCCTACTTGAGTCCTGGTCCTTATCTATGAGACAATTTTTGCAGGACTTTAAATCTATTTTTGACAAGTTTTACTCTTTGTTGTCATGAACTCTTATTACTTTAATACCAAATGCAAACAAGGATTGTTCAGCTGTACTTTGTCATTGTTGGCAAAGGGGGAGAAGTATTCTGGTATTTAAAATTTTGATGTATGCTATGTATATCTCTATAAGCAAATAGTTATACAATGTTTTGTTTGCAAAAAGGGATAGTGTATATGCTTAGGGGGAGTAATTTTGGTTATGGCATAATTGTTTGTTGTAAAACACTTAGATGTCAAAATTTTCCTAAGTGTTGCCATCAATGCCAAATTTTGATGTTTGATGTTGTGATTGTCATTGATGGTCACACACTTACCTTGAGATCACTTTTGTTTGTATGTGTTAAAGCTCAACCAGTATTTGTTCCAACCGGTATCATGTATTATAGTCTTTAGACTATCGGTGTTTTGTAGAAAGTGTTCACTGGTCTTAAGCGGCATGAAGACCCCAAGCGGTTTGAGGATCTCAAGTGGTATGAAGGAGAGAAGCGGCACAACACATATTTTCCAGTCTTCGTTTTGTCAAAATCAGCAACCGGTATTCTGGTTAGACTGGTATTTTGTTTGAACCGATAATACTCTATGCTGAGTTACCAACCCACATTTTGTGATGAGTTACCATCCACCGATTGCTTAGCGGTGCCGACACTTTGGCGGTGATTGTTGGCAATTTTGATGTTTGATGTTGTGATTGTCATTGATGGTCACAAACTTGCCTTGAGATCACTTTTGTTTGTATGAGTTAAAGCTCAACTGGTATTTGTTCCAACCGGTATCATGTATTATAGTCTTTAGACTATCGGTGTTTTGTAGAAAGTGTTCACTGGTCTTAAGCGGCATGAAGACCCCAAGCGGTTCGAGGATCTCAAGCGGTACGAAGGAGAGAAGCAGCACAACACATATTTTCTAGTCTTTATTTTGTCAAAACCAGCAACCAGTATTTTGGTTAAACCGGTATTTTGTTTGAATTGGTAATACTCTGTGTTGAGTTACCAACCGACATTTTGTGATGAGTTACCATCCACCGATTGTTTAGCGGTGCCGACACTTTGGTGGTGCACATTGTGTTGTGTTACCAAAAGTGTCCAGATACATTGAACCTAGGAAATTGTATTGTAATCCTATTGGACCGACATGAAATCATATTCCTTTATAAGGACATCATGTATAGGGTTTTAAGGTTGTTGCTAGGGTTTAAGGTGGTTCATGAGTTTTTGTAGAGTGTGAAAGTGTTGAAGACTGAAGTAATGTTGGAATGCATTAGGAATGAGCTATCAAGGATCTAATCAAGCAATCTGTGCTATTTGCTAGATCAATCACTTGTTGATTACTTACATCTTTGACAAGTCTGAAGACCCTTAACCGGGTAGGCCTGACAAAGCCTGTATAAATCCTCTAACAAGGTGATTCACGTCTATGGATCCAAAATCCTCTAGCAAGGTAGTCTTTAATCGGACTTATCTCCTAATAGAGATTGAGATTCCTAACAGAATCTATTCTAGTAAAGAACATTGTATGACCTTAACCGGTCTAGGTACTATTCTGCAGATAGTTACTTGTGAGCTTCATCTCACCGTGGTTTTTCCCATTTGGGTTTCCACATCAAAATCTCTTGTGTTATGGTGATTGTGCTTCTGTGGGTGAATGCATTATTTGTTGTTTGGTTTGCATATGTGTTAACCAGTATGTCAGTGAGACTGTTTTACCGGTTTACTGCTAGATTGTTTAAGTGTTTGATTTCAGTATTTTTTGGCATACTAATTCACCCCCCCCCCCTCTTAGTATTCATCAAAAGGTTCTAGAAGATGTTAGATGAAAGGGAACATGAGGGTAGGTAGAATGGGTTAGGTTTAGGGATGGTTGAGTTTAGGAGTGGTAGAAGTTAGGAGAATTTGAATTTAGAAATTCATTTAATAGGAAAATGGCTAATTAATCTCAACAACTCATAAATGATTTGTTTTAATTAATTAAGGGATTTAGAAGAATGATTTTGGATGGGGGAATTAATTAATTTTGAATTAATTAATCAAAGGGGATTATTCAAATGAACCTATTTAATAAATCCTTAGATTTATTAATAAGTAGATGAAAATGGAGGATTTAATCAAATTGTCGATGAATTCAATTAAATTGGGGAGGGAGATTAATTAAATAATTTCTTATTCAATTAATTATCTTCAGACCATTTTTAGGTGTATACATTTTGCCCCTCTTTGAAGCGAGGTGTGATGACGCGTTGATTCAAAGAATAATCTCATTTTGATGACAGTATTGGTTTGATAGGATGCCCCAGCTCTTGATTGCTAAATCCCAGTATGATGATGCCCCCTTGGGAGATCAATTGAGATAATTGATCTTTGGAGTTTTGCGAGATTGATATCCCAATAGATTTGATTTGATTTCTGCAACTGTTGTTTGATGAAAATGCGAGTTCTTTGATTAGCTTGATTGCCTAGATCAGTAAGATTGAAAAATCTTGATTGATTAGATTTAGTCTGGTTTTAGGAAGGATTCATCTTGTATAAGAGATGATCATAATGTCTGGTTTTGGGAAGGATTCATCTTGTATAAGACATGATCAGAGCGTCTGGTTTCAGGAAGGATACATTCTGTATAAGACATGAATCAGAATCAAATTGTCTGGTTTCAGGAAGGATTCATCCTGTATAAGACAAAGATGATCAAAGCATCTGGTTTCAGGAAGGATTCATCTTGTATAAGACATGATCATAGCATCTGGTTTCAGGAAGGATTCATCTTGTATAAGACATGATAAAATCGATTAGGTTTGATTGATTGATTTTATTTGATAAGATTGATTCGATAAAGAACTGACATTTTGTTGATAGCAAGTTGTAGAAATATTCGGATATGCTGATGTTGATTCCATTGAGAGAGATCGCATAAGATTTTTGCTGGGTTGATAATATCTGAAGAGATGTGAGTCATTCACCTAATTGTGTATACACTTGTGATGATACTTTGATGATTCCTGCGATAGATTTGACCTTGGATAAAAGTAGCATTTGGGATCCCATATGAGAATGAAGTGCAAGCTAAAATGCAAATAAAATGCAGTGGAATGCAAAGCTACGACCACTGGATTATTTTGTGTTTTTGTCATCATTGAGCTTTTTGAAATGTGGGAAGTGAGTGCAAACATCGATGGTATAATTAAACCATAATGACCTGAGCACTTCTTTTCTGGATTTTGATATTGCAAGTTAACATGAGCATCGAGGTATAATTGAACCGAGATGACCTGAGTGTTGTTTGTGTAAAATAGGCAGTATTAACCATTGGTATATGCAAATCGGAAATGTCTTTAATGATACCTTGATGATCATGTCCTGAGACAAATTTGCACCTATTAATGATTAATTTACAGACAACAGACAAGAAAAATATCATGTTCCTTCCTTGTTCCTGTAGTCATTGACATCCTGGAGTCACTCAGAAATCATGATAATGAAAAGCAATATAGAAAAGTTGAACAATCATGTTAAAGTCATTATCCAAAAGATATTATCCACTGAAAAGTGTGTGATGTGGTTAGACTGACTTTGTGATAGCTTGATAGTTGATAGTTTGATCTTGTGTTCACTGTTGGATGTGTCTCAGTTTTTGCTTGATAAGTGTTGTCTAACTATTGTTCTACTTGTTTGATTAAGCTCAAAATGATAAAAAGTTTTGCCCCCAGCTAGGTGTAGGATTTTGCCCCAAGCCTAGAAGCAAAGTTGTTATGATATTCTCAGTGATCCAAACCATGGTGAGAGAGAAGCTATGATGCTTGCGTATTTACAAATGCTTATGATGGATGTTGATGGAGGATGCATGAATGCAAGCATAAAAAGGCATGAACTAATAGATGGAAGAGCTAGCCGACAGATAGCGCCTGTTTGCCAGGTTTTCACCATTTGTTTTTATTGCACTTTTTCTAATATTTGATTTATTTTATTTTATTTTATTTTTTCTGATTTTTTAGTGTTTTTTATTTTTTTGCTTTTTCAGTGTTTTTGATTTTTCTTCTTTTTCAGTGTTTTTGATTTTTCTCTTTTTTCATTGTTTTTTATTTTTCTGATTTTTCACTGTTTTTGATTTTTTTGATTTTTCACTGGTTTTGATTTTTCTGATTTTTTAGACATAAAACTTCTTCAAATGTATGCTATTCATTGGTTCCTTGAGTTGATCCCCATCCTATGTTGATAGCTGATATTTTCCTGACCCAAATACTGTTGTGACTACAAATGGACCTAACCAGTTTGGTTCAAATTTTTCTTTCTTTTCTCAATCTACCTAGTTGCGTGGATTTTCCTTTAGCACTAGTTCTCCCACTTGGAATAGTCTTGGTTTGACCTTGTGATTATAGCTCCGACACATTCTTTGTTGATATACCTTCAGATGATCAAAGGCATTTTGTCTTCGTTCATGAATTAGTTCTAACTCTTGCAGTCTAGATATTCTTTGTTCTTCATCTGGGATGAGACCTTTTAGTGATACACGTAGAGAGGGTATCTCTACTTCAATTGGCAATATGGCTTCTGATCCATATACAAGAGAGAAAGGTGTCCTACCTATCAGTGTGCGGATACTGGTATGGTAGGCCCAGAGAGCAGGGTTTAGTTGAATATGCCAATCTTTTCCAGCATTGTTTACTGTCTTTTTGAGGATTTTCAGAATAGTTTTGTTAGATGCTTCTACCTGCCCATTTCCTTGTGGAAAATATGGTGTGGAGAATCTGTGCTAGATTTTGAATTTTTCACATAGTTCTTGTACATCTTGATTCTTGAATGGTCACCCATTATCTATGATAATGGTCATTGGTATTCCATAGCGACAGATGATATAGTTCAAGATAAATGCAGCAATTTGTTTTCCTGTGATGTTTGTGAGAGGTACTGCTTCAATCCATTTTGTAAAATATTCTATAGCTACAAGGATGAATTTGTGTCCATTAGATGAAGAAGGATTTATCTTTCCTACCAGATCAAGACCCCATTGGCAGAAAGGCCAAGATGTTGCTAAAGCATGAAGTTCTTGTGCTGGTGCATGAATCAAATTCCCATGGATCTGACATTGTTTGCATGTTCTAGCTATCTTGAAAGAATCCCATTCCATGGTTGGCCAATAATAGCCCAAGCGTATGAGTTTTTTCGAAAGGGTAAGACCACTTGAATGAGTGCCACAAATGCCATTATGGACTTCATGTAAGGCTTTCTCAGATTCTTCTTGTTCAAGACATCATAAGAGAGTACCGTCTAGACCTCATTTATACATGGTATCCGTGATGAGAGTAAAATGGGAGGATTGGCGAATAAAGTTCCTGTTTTGGTTCTTTGATAAATCAGGATGTAGGATGTTGTCTTTCAGGTATGTGTAAGTTTGGCCATAGCGGGAGGAATCATGTCCAATAAGTTGACATATGGTTTGGGAATCAGGACAATTAAAGGCAGGATGAAACAACTCTTCAACCAGGAATTCATAACACTGTTGATTTTCTTGTGTCTATAATAGAGAAGCAAGTGTAGCCATGGTATCTGTTGCTTTATTGTTATTTCTTGGAATCTGTTCAAAAGTTATTTCTACAAAGTATTTCTTGGAATCATCCACCATCTTTTTGTAAGGTATGAGTTTGTCATCTTTTGTTTGATAGTCACCATTGATTTGATTGATCACAAACTGAGAGTCTCCAAAGACTTGAAGTTGTGTTATGTTCCATTCTATAGTCATTTTGATACTGTAGACGGTTCCATATTGTTTTCCCTGATTGATGATTTCTCCTGGACTGATATTCAAGCGATGTATTATAAGATATGGATCGAACCCTGAAATGTCTGCATATGACCAGGTAAAATTGATTTTCCATCTTTTGAATGGTTTAAAATATTTGTGCCTTTCTAGTTCTGATAGAGAGATTGTTAGATGTAGATCAGTTGTGCCAATGGTAACTGCCTCTGCCAGTTTGATCAGAATAGATGACCTTTCTTGATAGCACATAGGTAAGGTGTCAAATCTCCCATCTTCTGGCACCTTGAGGAGGTTTTCACCATTAGATGCATCCTTTATTTTTACTTTTTCTTGGTCTAATGTTGCCAATAAATGGTTTTCAACATTATACTTGATACTGTTTTCTTGATTTTCAATTTTATGACTAGGAGTTTTAGCACCCACTTGATTCAAAGATACGTTAGCGGAATCCCTGGTGAAAGTTGTTGCGGGTTTGATTTCATTAAGATATAAGGATATGGCATGGTCATTTGGAAAGGTATCAATGGCAGTATGTTCTTCATTTTCCTAGTCCATAGGTTCAGGATAGCTTAAGGATAAAGGATCTTCAGGTTGAGATGTTTCGAGGGTGTTTAGGGTCATGATAGATGTATCAAAGTTTTTAGTATGTATGTCGATGTCTAGAAAATTACTCTCATTAGAATGATTTTGTATAAGAAGTTCCCGATCATCCTCGGTTAAGTCTAAGTTAGCTGAATGTGATTCTAATTCAAGTGGACTAGTTCCTAATGTTTGTCCTGCATACGTGTGAACTACATCGATCCCTACATCTTCTTCAAAGCAATTTTCTTTAGCTGATTCTTCAGAGTGATAGGAATCCCATGCCCATTCATTAGAATCTGTATCACTTGCAGCCTGTAATATACAGATTTGGTTATATAACATTTCTTCTTATTTTTCAGTTACATCTTTCCTTCTTTTATATTCAAATTTTTCATGACTGAGATTGAGTTCTGTCAATCTTGCTATGAGTTCTCCTTGATTAGTACTAGGTTCATATCTATTTTGATTGGGATTTGATGTTGCTTGAGAGATATTTTCAATTTGTTTCTCTTGGTGATTTGAGGATTGCTTCTTTTGTCCTTTCATGTTTGTTTGTGCTTGTTGCTTAGTCGATTCTTCTTCCCTTTCAATTGCCAGTTGGTCTTGTCTGTTTGCATATTCCTCTTGTTGTTGACTAAAAGATGTGTCTTCTGGTAGAGTGACATATCCTAAACCTATTTTGTCTGTAGTCTGTTGAGTATGAGGCTGAATAGGTTATGAGATACCTTCTTTTCTTTTTTCTACAAGTCCTGTTCTTGAGTATCCCATCCTTCGAAGAATGTTGAATCCTTTTCCATATATTTCTGTAGGTATTTTGACATTGTTGACCTTTTATTGAACTTCTTCATCTTTGTATAGCCATTATAGCACATCTTTGTCTTCTGTCTCCTCTGATAAGGTTCTAGCACTAATGAATGCTCCATCAAATATTGGAAGATGTTTCACAATTGGTTGTTGTTTAGAGTTTGACAGTTTTCCAAAGGATTTAGGAGAAAGTGGTAATTGTGATATTGAGTATTTTTCGTTCCCTCGATCTTTTAGCTGCATTTGTTTTTCCATGCTTGATAGAATAGATGCAAATGATTGTTCCTTGGATTGTATGTTTGAGGTTGTTGCCTCCCTGTTATGTGGAACAATGACTTCTTTAGCCATTTTTAGATTGTTGCAGTATTGGAATGGATTTGCATCTGTAGAGATTGTGATTTCTTGTCCTTCATAGGGAAATTTGACACATTGATGATATGTGGATGGTACAACTTGTAGGTCATGTATCCATGGTCTCCCGAGGAGTACATTATATGATAAGTCCAAGTCTAGAACTTGGCATGCTGTGTCTTTTTGTAGAGGTCCCACTCTGATGGGTAGTATCACAATTCCCTTGGAGGAATGTTCTTCTTCATCATAGGCTTTTATAGTGATCCTTTTTCGGACATCAACTGCATCTTCTGAATATCCTAAGGCACAAACCAGACTTAATGAACAAATATTTAGACCAGCTCCCCCATCTATTAGAACACACTTAACACACGTTTTGTGGATGAGTACTTCAATGTGTAAGGGAGCATTATGGGGATGTTGTAGGGACATGTCATCCTCTTCCATGAATGACAAGAAATGCGGGGTTGTAAGGTGTCCCACCATGGTCTGGAGTTTGCTGATATCAAGATCTTTGGATACAGTGGTATCTATTAATGCTCGTTCAAGAATTTCCTTGTGTGCTGGTGAACGTTTTAAAAGTTCTAGGATGGAGATTTGCGCGGGTGTCTTTTTTAGTTTCTCCACTAGATTGTATGGTTTTGTTATAGTGGATGATGCATTTGTTGTAGGACCTGGCAAAACAACTTTGGCTTTGCTTCTTGTTATAGCATGAGCATGAGCATGTTCTTGATTTTTCTTTTCTTTAACTACAATCACATTCACCATGTTGTCGTATGTATGAGCGTAGTTTACCTTGGCTTTACCCTTACCATTGTTTGTTGTTGATGATTCACCTTTCTCATAGTTTGGAAGTGGAGTTTTAAAAGTTGTATGAGATTCATTTGTTGTATGTCCATCCACAGTTATTACTCCATTATCAATCAAGTCTTGTATGACATGTTTCAACTTCTGACAATTATCTATGAGATGTCCTTTGTTTCGATGGAAATTGCAATACTGATGATCATTCCACCATGGTGGTTTTATTTGAGGTTCATAGTTCCTTTCTTCTGGTAAAGAAATTAGTTTGTTTATGATAAGCACTTTTAATGCTGACCCCGGGGTTCACCAATGTCTGTAAATTGTCTTCGAAAAAAAGTTTTGATCATTGCTCTTTGGTGATTGTTGTTTTGTTGTGCTACTGCTGAGTGAGTAGATAAATTGAAAACTGGTTGTTTTGGTTTTACATTGTTGTTATCTACTATTCCATCATTAACTATATTCCAATTTCTATTCCAAAATTTTGGCTTGTCATTATGATTGTTGTTATTGTTGGTGTTAGGAGGATAGACTCCTTCTTTGTATACTTTTAATTCACATTTCTTTATCATGGCTTCTTCCATTCTGATTCCGTTATCAACCATTTTTCCAAAGTTTTGATTTTCTTGCATTTTTAGGTAATAACTCATTTGATAATTTAAGTTGTCAATGAATACATCCATTTTTTCATATTCAGGCACGGTACGAGGATACCTCAAAGCTAAGCGTCTCCATCGTTGTAAGAATGTCATGAAGGGTTCTCCACTCTTTTTTTTTTGCATTACACAGGTCTAGCATGGTCACTTCGTGTTGTATGTTATAGGAATATTGTGAAACAAACTTATCTACCAACTCTGAAAATGATCTAATTCCAGGTGGAAGTTTGGAGAACCATTCCATAGCTAGTCCCGTTAAGCTTTTTGGAAATAGTCTCATTAAGTAGGTATCCTCGTGTGCAAACTCCATACTCATGGTGCAAAATTCTCTTATATGATCCTGAGGGTCAGTGCTTCCATCATATTTTTCATATCTGGGAGTTTCAAAACCTATAGGAAAAGGTAACATGTTTAGGTTTCTGTCGAATGGATAAGGACAAATTTCTTGAAGTGAATATTGTCTGACATTTCCTCGTTGCATATCTTGAATTTGTGTTTGCATTGTTTGTAGTTGTTGTGTGAGAGTCATGATAGGATTATCAACATGATTTGTTCTAGCATACCCCTGATTTTGCATTCTAGGAGGATCTCGATCTCTTCTTGGTTCATCCCTAGTTCTTCTTATATCTTCGTTGGTTTGAATGTTATTCAAAATTTCTACTTCATCTCTTTTGGGGATGTAAGTCTCGTCATTGGCTCTGGTGTTACGAGGAATTGACATGTCATTCATTTTGAGACCAAAGATGTCCTCATATTGTTCGTTATTAGGAGGAGGATCACTTATCTTTTGTGTCAATTTGTTTATATCAAAGTCTTGAGGGAGTGTAGCACCAGATTTGGCTAACATTAGAAAATATTTTTCTTTTTCTTCCTCCAACAAAACATTTTTTGCATAAATTTGTCGAATTGATGGTCCTTTTTGATGTCTCTGATGTTTTGTTCTTTTATTTCTCCTTCAACTTGTATTTCATCTTCATGTTCCATGATTATGGTTGTTTCTAATGTTTCTATTTTGGTCTCTATGATTTTTTCATCTTTGAGATCTAGTTAAGACAGGCATACACGTGACAATTTAAGCACAAAATGATAGATACTAGGTGTTTATGTTTACTCCAAATTGATCAAGCAAACTAACAACTCTAAAACAGGCATGTAAGACTCATCTCTGGACTGACAAATGCAGAGTTTCGTATGACAGACTATACAACTTAGGACGACACAAGATACAGAGTCATACGACAGAACCAAGTTTTTATGTAAAAAGCAAAGACTCGTACGACATACTTTTTTGAACCATATGACAAAGTAGCTGACTCATATGACATGGAATGTTATGTAGCACGACACAATATTTTATGCAAATAGGTTCGTACAACAGAGATCCTAACGCGTATGACAGATAACCAGACAAAGATAAAAAAATGTTTGTTTTACCAAATTTGGATTTGTGAATTTCGGTATCTTGCTTGTGTTTCCCAGTTTTTAGATGTCTGATTTGTCAATTTGGGGATGAATACACAACAAACATAAGATATGATAAATGACTCCAAGCACGCTAGAATGAAAACCTTTTCTTGCTGACTTAGGTACACACCCAATAGCTAATCAGAATACAGTCGTTGAGCATCACACAATGGATTCTCAATGCTGTATTATCCGACTCCAAATGCTAATGGGGGCATGATATGGCAAGTGTCTTGGGAGAGTTACTATCTCTCTTGCACAAAGATTATCACCCTTTTGGAGGTGAATCAGGTAGCTTCTATTTTAACTGGGATTAATAAGGGATCCGTTCGGCGCGTCGAGGTATAAACTTAATTAAGAGGTCTCCCAGCCTTAAAAACCAAGGTTTGATATACTCGAAGGTACGAAGGAGAGCTATTCCTGAGCACTGTTGTTGCTTTGATTTTCATCAAAAACACATTTATTTTATAGTGGGTTGGATTACTTGGCGTTAGTCGTTCCCCTCTCACCAGCCTTAATGGCTAAGAGTTATTAACTCCTCAGGAGGGCAGGCCTGCTAAAGAGATGCACTAATGAAAGCAAAAAGATGAGTCTAGCTTTCTGATCACCTAAGAAAGGTAAGAGCATACTCGCCTATCATCATAAGCACATAAGACATGATAGTTCATTTCTTTAAACCCAAATTGAAGTGTGCCTAAAAATCTTAAAGAATACACAAAGTTTTTGTTGAATCCTTAGGCAACCTGCAAAATAGATCCATTAGTAGTCATGATTGTGTTTTGAATTTCTCTTTGACAAGCGTATCTTTGACAAGCATCATACAAAAAAGAGATAGGCTGCAAACATCTCATAAATAGATCAGAGTTAGCATTAGTGATCCAAACTACGAAATTTTCAAAAAAATATATGAAATTTTATCCTAACTTCAAATAGGCATAACTTTCTGCTCGGGACTCAAAATTACGAGCCATTTACCTCGTTGGAAAGGTCTCCAAGAGTTCTAGATGAAATTTTGAAAAAGCATGCCTAGGCAAGCTCTTTTAGAGCTTTCTAGGCCTAAAAATGCCCAGAAGGCCTTCAAAAATGCAAATTACTAACGTATAGACAATCTTGAAAATTCTAACTTGCAGTTTATAAAAAAAAATCACAGATGCAAAAACTCGTACGACATTATTTTCCAGTTAGTACAACACAAAATGAGATTTTGCACAGGAATACAAACAGGCTCGTACGACATAAGATTTAACAGCCAGAAATTCGTACGAAACAAAATTAGCTCTAGTACGACAGTGAAAATCAACTCGTATGACACAGGATCAGCCTAGTATGAGTAAAGAATGTGCAGTCTAAAACCTCATACGACACAGAATTATACCTTGTACGAGTCAGGATGAGGTGTCGTCTGAGACTAAAAGGAAGTTCGTACGAGCCAAAAAGGCAACTCATACGACATTCTGATTCTAATCTGGCAGAGATGAAGTTTGCTGAAGATTAAGAGGCCCAAAATGATGATTTCTGCCCCACGGTGGGCACCAAAATGTCGTGCTCTGTGAAGTGTACCTGTACCTGTAACCACAATGAACTCAATAAATCATTACAAGCAATGGTTAGTAAATTGAAACAATGAAAGACAAAACCATAGCTAATTGACTTATTGCCTCCTAGTAAATGCGAGTATGAATTTTGCTCTTAGATCTTATTAGGCAAATTCCAGTGACTTGACTACATCTAGATGGAGGATTTGAATGATTAAAATGCATGATCTAGCAAGAATATCATGATTAAGCTACATGAATGATTGATCTAGCATGATTAAGCTAAGATTTAAGATAAATTGAGCATGATAACATTGCTAAAAATGATAAACTATAAGCTAGATGCCTATAATAACAATGCATAAGCTAAGAATGAGATGGGATCAAATTGGGACCATCAAAATGATATGAAATTGGGACCCTTTGTGCTCCAAAATGGGGTCTATTTATAGAATTTCCAAAGCTAGGGGTGAGGTGGCAGGAATCAATGGTCAAGATTGATCTAAAGATATCAATGGTTAAATTGGAGGAGGTTGGCAAAGGGGGTTGGATTAAAGGGAACACTTAGTGACAAGTGTCACAAAGGTTCTAGAAGATGTTAGATGAAAGGGGACATGAGGGTACGTAGAATGGGTTAGGTTTAGGGATGGTTGAGTTTAGGAGTGGTAGAAGTTAGGAGAATTTGAATTTAGAAATTCATTTAATAGGAAAATGGCTAATTAATCTCAACAACTCATAAATGATTTGTTTTAATTAATTAAGGGATTTAGAATAATGATTTTGGATGGGGGGAATTAATTAATCAAAGGGGAATTATTGAAATGAACCTAATTAATAAGTCCTTAGATTTATTAATAAGTAGATGAAAATGGAGGATTTAATCAAATTGTTGATGAATTCAATTAAATTGGGGAGGGAGATTAATTAAATAATTGCTTATTCAATTAATTATCTTTAGACCATTTTTAGGTGTATACACCAACGCTATAAACATGTCAAAGAATCTGGTGCAACATTCAAAGACTAAGCATATATCAATTAAATATAATTACTTGAGAGAGGAAGTTAGTGAATAGAAGGTGAAGTTGGAATATGTATCTACTAAAGAATAAATTATTGATATTTTCACTAAGCCTTTGCCTGTAGATACATTTGTCTATTTGAGAGACAAGTTAGGGTTATCCACACCTCCTGATGAGAACTAGATGCATTGAGTTTCATCAATCTGGTGGAATTCAGAGCCTTATTCTTTTATCCAGATTGATGAGTTTGTGTTGCTCTTCTATTGGAGTAGTCTATGTTTTGGGAGAGAGATTTTTGGTTATGTGTTTTAGGGGGAGAGAGTTTTATTTTCTATTTTGGTGATCTTTGGCATTGTTGTCAAAGGGGGAAAGAGGTCATGTGAAAAATTGCTTTATCTATCTTGATCTTAGGGGGAGTTTGCTAGTGATATCTTCTTTCTTTGCATTGATTGTTTTTCACATTCATATGTTGCCATCAATGCCAAAGGGGGAGATTGTTGGATTTGATTGTTAATTTCTGCTACTAGGATATGTTGTTGTCATTGATGTCAACATATTTCTGTGAGCCAGTGAGTTTGGGAAGATTTTTTGATCTGGTTTTTTAGTTTTCTTTTGTCGATCACTATTTTGCAGAATTTGATATTTGCTCTGGTATATTCCGGTGTGATCAGATCTTGTGCTAAGACATTGGGTTATTGTTTTGGATGATCTTGTGTATCTTCATTTCAGATAGTTCATGATTTGGTGCTCCACAAGTTATCTTTCCTCGTGACAGTTCCTGATTGGTTGTGTTCCTGAGCTTTGAGAAGTTGACAGATGGAGATTTGAAAAGAAGTGTTGGTGCAACTATTCCAGATGCTTCCAACATTCTTTCTAGTGTTTCCTAGTTGTGTCCTATTTTTTTTGGTGATCCACATTGACCGTTGTGCAATTTTTTGGTGATTTCTATGAATCGGTGATGATTTTCATGTTATGCAGTATTGTTGGTGGTGTAGCATGTTGCAGTTGATCTTGGCTCGATTTTTGGTGGATTAATCATTTGGGAATTTTAATTAGGTCCATGCTATGTAATGTAAATCATAATATTGGTCCGGTGGTGGATCTTTGTATTGTGCAATGTAATTTTTGTAATTGTGAGTTGAGGGTTGAGGGTTTAGCCAACCTTGTTATCAAGGTTGATGATTTGTATATAGGAGATGCTTATGTAATTTAAGTGTCGCTATTGTGTATATATTTTTAGAGAGAAGTGATTGTGCGAAGAATATATTTATCATTCGGTGAAGTGTTGAGGTGTGTTTGGTTTTGTAGAGCAGACAAATGTGCTTAACCAGAACTGTCATCAAGCATTTGTAGATGCTATCACTGTAGTTCATTCCTTTTGGATTGTAGTCTGAATCATATTGTAAGTCAGTGAGACTTCCCTGAGTGTTGTATTCTTCCGAACAAACATCTTTTGAGCAGTGAGCTCTAAGAAGTGTGCCTAAATGCAGGTGCATTCCCCATTATAATATTTATCATCTTACTGTGGGTAGGTTACCACTGTGGCTTTTCCCTTAACCGGGTTTTCCATGTCAAAATATTGGCGTTGTGTGTTATGTTGTTAATTTTATTATCTATCTGTTCCTGCATTTTATCAGTTTATGTTTCGAAGTTTAATTTGTTGAGATCCAATGAAGATTGGTTCACCCCCCTCCCCTCTCTCAGTCTTCCTTCTTGATTGCTACTAACATTTATTACATTATCTTCATTATCTTTTCATGCATCTAGTCCTCATCGTAATATCTCAACTTATCAATATATCATCATTGTCATCATTATTAACAACAATATTTATACATGATATTACTATTAAAATTCAACTATGTAGTTTTGTTGAGTCAAACTCATTGACCCATGTTTCATGAGTAGTATTAGCCAAGAGCATCAACAAGAAGTAAGTAGACAATCCACCATAGAGAACCATCAACCAATCTCGGTGTAGATAACATACAAATCCACCATTGTAGCAAGTAGGTTGGTAAGTAGACAACCACAAATTTCATATCCACAAGGACACTTTAACAACTGTTATTAGTCGGGTTTCCATCAACAATGATACCTGAACATTAGTCACTATATCCACAAGGTCACCTTAACATCTGTCATCAGTCACGAACAACATCACCAATGACACCTCAGTATTAGTCAGGAATTTCACATATAACACTGATGCTCTACAAAAAGGATTAGAAAATCTGTTTGATGGCAACACACACAAGAGCACAAGAAACAAACGTTAGTGTTAGCAACAAAAGATTATCCTAAACAGGCATATCAAGAGAGATATTAAGAATGAAATAGAAAGCATATAAACATAGAATAAAATAGCTAATCAAGATGCTCATAGTTGCTCCTCCCTTGTTCCTCTCCTCTCCAAGTTCCACATGAGTGTAGCTCTCAGCTTTTAGCACTAGCCATGGATGCCATATGGAGATTCAAGATGGTTGAAAATGATAAATAAATGCTATGCAAGTGTAGATAGTGATGCTATGAAAAAGCTCTATGCTAATACCAATATAACAACAATACTCTAATGCTTCCTCCTTTGCTTGAGGAGAAGGGTTCTATTTATAGAAGAAATGGGGTAATGAAGGGTTAAGATTGATCAATCTTAACAAGGGTTAGGATTGAAAGATATTCAATCTATGTGAGACTTTCAACCCAATCCCATGTTGATAAGTGTCACCATGAGGAGGCTTGAGAGGAGAGATAAGGAGCATTAAATGCTTGAGGGGACATGATGGCTACCCTAGTCAAAGAAATAAATGCTTTGAAGAGAACCATGAGTCAAAAGGATGGTTAAGTTAGAGGAAAGTCTCTAACCAAAGGTAAAAGGTGAGTTAACCATAAATGGTTATGTAAGAGCCTTTAATGGTTTGGAAGACTTTAGAGGTTAACCATTTGAATGTTAATGTTTGTAGCTTCAGTTGAATGATCATTTAGAATACATATAATATACGTTGATTAGTAATAATATATTATTATTATATTATTATTAATCATATAAAATTTAATATTCAATATTAATCTATTATATTATTCTAAATTAATAATTGATTGATAAAACATTATAATATTGATTAAATTATTATAATTAAAGGAGAGACATGTCCATTCAAGGACATGCCTCTCCAAAGGAATATATTTAGTATAATGTTATTCAATTTGAGAACATATAGAATTCCAAGAATGCAAGTATCAGATTAAATCAGATATATACATTAAAATACATCCAATAAAACCTAGGAAAATCAACATGGTATCAGAGCTCAGGCCTGTGAAGTTTAATTTGGAGGTTGGAGAGGGTTGGAGAATTCAGTTTTTTCTAAAATTTTCAGTCTGAAATATGCCATTGTACGGCCCTTGGTTGGCCTCAAAATGAGGACTATAATATATGGATGGAAATATCTATGTTTCTAGTTTTCAAATATGTTTATCTCATCAAATTTGATTTAGTTTTGTGCAAGATATGATGACTTTGGTGGAGGTCACTTGAAACCCTACCTAGGGTTAGCAGTTCTGGGAAAAATGTCATAACTTTTGTTTTAACCATTGGATCTGGCTATAACTTGGAGGAAATGTTTGTAATTATATTTTATAACATCTCACTAAAGAGATTTGATAAATTTGGTAAATTAAAAAAGTTATTAACGACTGTGTGTGGCAGATCATAATGAAAGTGTTGATCAAAATTATGAAAATGTTCTACGTCATTCAAAGGGAATTATGATGAGAGATGATTCATGCATGATATTTCTTATATGGGCTCACCTTATGAAAGGAAATGTTTTAAACTTAAGATAAGTATTCCATGTTTTATTAAGGCACATGAATTATTGAGTTTGTAATTTATGCTATAATATTGGCTAGTAAAATCTTGTATGCTTCTATCATTGGTATTTTTGTTCGAGATAATCTAGTTTATGAGCTATTTGTAATCTCTCTCTGACATACCTTCAGGATGAAAGCACAATAAAATTGAATTAAAGGGAGAAATAAATTGATGCTTATAAACAAATTGATGATTGAGACCAGATGCAGAGGGAGTCTGACATTTCAAAAGAGGACAAGAGGTTGAGACAAGAACTTGAGCTTCAGAGGGAGTAGATGGTTCAGTCAACTTGTGACAATTTTGATCATAGTGATTGAGCGGGATTTTCACTATTGAAGGTGAAACACTTATGAGGTAAAACTTGATTCAATTGATTATTATACTAATGAAATCATTTAATGCCTTATGGGCCCTGTGTAAATCATAAGGAAGTGACGACTTCCAAATGATTTCCACTTGTATTTTTGAGGTTATTGGAAGGTGACGATCTTACAATAACTTGAGCTTGTGGATAGAATTGCCGACAGAGGCAATCCACATGAGAGCTCGTGGATAGAATCGCCGACTAAGGCAATCCACATAAGAGCTTGTGGATAGAATCGTCGATTGAGGCAATCCACGTGAGAGCTCATTGATAGAATCACCGACTGAGGCAATCGACATAAGAGCTTGTGGATAGAATTGCCCACTGAGGCAATCCACATGAGAGCTCATGGATAGAATCGTCGACTGAGGCAATCCACTTAAGAGCTTGTGGATAGAATCACCGATTGAGGCAATCCACGTGAGAGCTCATGGATAGAATCACCGACTGAGGCAATCCACATAAGAGCTTGTGGATAGAATCACCAACTGAGGCAATCCACGTAAGAGCTTGTGGATAGAATCGCCAACTGAGGCAATCCACATGAGAGCTCATGGATAGAATCGCTGACTGAGGCAATCCATGTGAGAGCTCATGGATAGAATCACCGACTGAGGCAATCCACACAAGATCTTATGGATAGAATCACCGACAGAGGCAATCCACACAAGAGCTTGTGAATAGAATCGCCGACGGAGGCAAATTCACACCTTGAGACTATGTTCCCCTGTGATGAGCATCATATGGTTGATGCAAATACTCCCAATATCAAGAGATGATATTTTTGAGTTATGGTGAATATCATGTGCCTTGATATTCTTGTTTATACCATACTTCTTGATATCATAGTGAGATAATATTTTCTCTATTCCATAATTAATCTAGACTTAATGCATTTGCATTGATTTTATCTTCCCTAGCTAAGAGGGAGTGTTAATTATGTTTTGTGTAGCTATGGTGAGGGCCATAAGTGTTGACATGGGAGATCACTACACATTCTGTTTGATCATCCTCCCTAGCTAAGAGGGAGTGTTAATGTTTGTAGCTTCAGTTGAATGATCATTTAGAATACATATAATATATGTTGATTAATAATAATATATTATTATTATATTATTATTAATCATATAAAATTTAATATTCAATATTAATCTATTATATTATTCTAAATTAATAATTGATTGATGAAACATTATAATATTGATTAAATTATTATAATTAAAGGAGAGACATGTCCATTCAAGGATATGCCTCTCCAAAGGAATATATATAGTATAATGTTATTCAATTTGAGAACATATAGAATTCCAAGAATGCAAGTATCAAATTGAATCAGATATATACATTAAAATACATCCAATAAAACCTGGGAAAATCAACATTGAAGACTTAAAGCCTTAAATGCCTTTCAAAGACTTTGAGGGCTTTGAGAAGTGACTCCAACATGCTTAGGAATGTGACAATATTTAGGGGATAGATTAGGCTAATTAGGAAGGGGTTAGAAGAATCTAGAAGGGGGTTAAGATTGCAAGTGGGTTTTGTAGGAGAATGCAAGTGGGAGGAATTTTGGGATTTTCAATTAAAATAAAATCATTTATTTCAATTAAATGGTTTAATTTGCATTTGGATAAACATTTAAATAAATATTAATTTATCTAAATGTGAATGTGAATTTTGGATTTAAATAAATCTTAATTTATTTACATGAGAAAAAGGAAGATAAAGCATTTAAATGCTTGAAGACTTTGAGGGAAACCATTAAAGGTTTAAGAAGACTCTAGAAATAAGCCATTAAGTTTGAAGACTTTAAGGGAAACCATTAAAGGTTTCAAGTGGGTGAGGATAAATAGGATTTTAAATAAATAATTTATTTAAAATAATTGGGTGGAGGATAAAGGTGATTTAAATAAATTATTTATTTAAAATAATTGTGCAACTTGCATTTGTAGGAAAATGCAAGTGGGTGGAGGATAAAGGAGAATTAAATAAATGTTAATTTATTTAAATGTGAGAGGTGGGATTTTGGGGGAATTTAAATAAATATTAATTTATTTAAATGTGAGAGAAGATTTAATTAAATAAATATGATTTATTTATTTAATTAATGGTCTGAATTTGGTAAGTGAATTAAATCAAATAAATTGAATAATTTATTTAATTAATAGGAGAAGACGGTTAAGATGAATTAATTAAATATATTAATTTAATTAATTATTGATTGATGGTTAAATAATCAAATAAATACTAAATATTCATTTAATTAAGTGGATAGATTTATGTGACTACATTTGCCCCTCTTTGAGGTGGTGCGGTTTTATCGCGTCGTTTCAAAGAAAGAAAAATAGGTGTAAAGAAATATGCCCCATAAATGTTAATTTAGTGGGTGGTATGCCCCCTCGAGAGTTGGGCTGAAAAATTTCAAAAAATCAGGCGATCTCTCGAAAAAGAACGAGAAGTGGAGGGGAAGTAGAATAGAAGAAATTAGCAATAACGGTGAAAGAATGGAAGAAAATAGAGTGAATACAAAGAAATGGCAAGCCAGTGAGTACCCGTAGGTTATGCAGGAGATACGGTGCAAACGTGGTGTTGTGCTTTTGAATGATGTTATATAATTGATCAAAATGGTTGGACAATTTGGTGCAATTGGTTAAATTGCCCTGGTCGAGTCAAAGCATGACAGTTGATGTCAGTCGTTTGCTTGGAAAAGATAAAGTCTGAGTAAGTGAATCAAAGTGACCTATTGTGACTTAGACAATCGATGTAATTGCCTGATGAAGTCAAGGTATTTGAAGCAAAATACTCGTTGAGACTTAGACAATTGATGTAATTATCTGTTGGATTGTGTTTGATTGGTTGATCAATTGATAGTGTGTGCATGTGATGGATGGTTATGGTTAATTGTAGCAATCCCGTTGAGACTAGGTCATTATGATAAATGTTTGTTGTAGTCTAGGATTACCATGATCGATTACCTATTGAGACCTGAAGATACTTGATTGGATTATCTATTGATAGTCTAGGTGTGCATGAGTCGAGGTACCTGTGCAAATAGAGTAACTTGCGTGGCTTATTGGATGACTTAGGATAGGAAACACAATCCCTCCTATTGAGAGATGGATGGTGATGAATGTGGCTTGATTAGGTTGATTGGGACACGATGTAGGGTATGTGATGCTGATTATTGAGATGGGGAGGGTGAGGGGGGGTTCGATGTTAGATAGAAGAAATGGAGGACCTATGACTCATTCCTATGGAAGAAGAGGAAAATAGAGTATGCACCCATTGTCATTACTATGTATGAATGATATGCATCTATTATGAATGTATGGATGGATGGAATACAACAGAATGAAATATATAAAGATGAGATGAAATGATGATCCATAGCGCTTTATTTTTCATCATTGAGCTTTAAAATGTTGTAAGAAAATACAAGCAACTTGACATAATGATTCAAGATGACCTGAGTATTCCTTACATGGATTTTGATATAGCAAGTTAATACAAGCAACTTGATATAATGGATCAAGTTGACCTGAGTATTGCTTGCAAAATAGACAAGGATCATCTCCTTTTATGCATGACTCGTAACATCCTCCTTGATCTTGGGTTGATCATATCCTAAGACAAGTTCATGTTGTAATAAGAGATAAAACCTTTATCTAGTTTGGATGAGGTAGGAGAAACCAAAGAAAGAGAATTGTACCTGTAAGCAAACATCATATATAAAGAATAAAGAATATGGATCCTCGATAATGGTTCATGCTCATATGGTCGAGGTATATGCTATAGTCAACAAGCCATAGTGATCTATGACTGTATTTCACATAAGATCATGTAGCTCATTGAACTTCCCACGTAGACACCATTAGTACATGCCCCAGAACTTCATCGGAATAATGCAGAAGATACACAAACAATGTTGTAAGAAACCTGATATAAATAACCCTTAAATCAACCAAGTATTTGATAGCTTAAACAGAATTTTCTTGTCAAAGAAAATGTCATCTTTGTCTTTGTTTTGGTAAGGAAGGATACATCTTTGTTGAAGACAGTTTTGAGTGTTTTGATGTTGATTGTTTGGTTGATTGATAAGTGGGCATTTTGTGGAGTATATCACAATGTTTGCAGGGTATCTGCCCAGATGAGTATGTACAATGTGGTGCCATGTTTTTGTTTGATTTTGATGTTTTCTATTGCTTTAGGATTTTGTGATTTTGAATGTTTTTGGTATTTTAATGATTGTTTTGAATGTTTTTTGGATTTTTGTGAGATAGTTTTGAATGACAAACCCAACGAATCACAAGTAATGTAGAATCCACTTCCATCAAAAGAGGGTAAGGGCATTGCCCCCAGTTTAGACCTGACTATGAAAAAGCAGGATGCAAGACGCATGAAGTACTTTCTTTTTAGTGCAGATCAATAACAAGCCATGATTCGGACGAATGGATGTGTGTATGTAATGAATGTGATCGCAACAAGCCTGAAAGATAATGGAGCCATAGCCATTATGAGTGGCACCTGTTTGCCAGGTTTTCACCATTGCACTTATCCAAGGTGCCACCGGAGTGGTTGTTCACTGTTTGGATGTATGATCTTTCTTTTTTTCTTTTTTGATGTATTTCTTCAAGATATTTTTTTGAATGTTTTTTGGTATTTTTCTGGTATGTATGGGAGCCTAATGCTCTATGCAATGTATAAAACCATTTGAGGTACATGATTTTGATCGGATCTGCTAGCAGTTCTCCTTCTGAAGTAGCCAACTGATATGCTCTGGACCCAAATACAACAGTGATAACATATGGACCTAGCCAATTTGATTTGAACTTTCCCTGATGTTCTCGGTTGGGTTGGTTACGAGGATTTTTTCGGAGAACAAGATCACCTACCTCAAAGGTACGAGGTCTAACTCGATGATTATAGCTTCTGCTCATGCGCTGCTAATAGGCTTTGAGGTGATTGTATGTAGCTTGTCATTTCTCATCAAGTAATTCTAAGTCCTGAAGATGGGATACTCTGTAGGCTTCATCATCTATAAGATTATGCAAGGAAACCCGTAGAGATGGTATCTCGACCTCAATAAGAAGGATAGCTTCCGCACCATAGACCAGTGAGTAAGGAGTTGCATCTATAGGGGTTTGAATGCTAGTTCGATATGCCCATAGTGTTGGATTCAGTTGAACATGCCAATCAGGGCCGACATCATTGACTATCTTCTTGAGGATTCTCAATATGTTTTTGTTTGATGCTTCGGCTTGACCATTGCCTTGTGGGTAATAGGGAGTGGAAAAGCGGTGTTGAATGTGAAATTTTTCACAAAGTTCACGGACATCTTGATTCTTGAAAGGAAGCCCGTTATCTGTGATGATGGACATGGGTACACCATACTAGCAAATGATGTAATTAAGGATGAATGAGTCGATTTGCTTGCCGATGACTTGGGTAAGTGGAATAGCTTTGATCCACTTTGTGAAGTATTCGGTGGCGGTAATAATGAATTTGTGACCGTTGGATGAAGATGGATGGATTTTACCCACAAGGTCAAGTCCCCATTTACAAAAATGCCATGGTGTTGTGATTGGTTACAATTCCTATGTTGGTGCATGTATCAGGTCTCCATGAACTTGGCATTTCTTGCACTTTTTGACAAAGTAGTAGGAGTCTTTTTCCATTGATGGCCAATAGTATCCAGCTCGTAGGATCTTTTTAGCTAGTGATGGGCGGCCACTTGAGTGAGTCCCACAAATTCCTTGAAGTACCTCTTCCAAGGCCTTTGTTATCTCATCTTGTTCCAGACATCGAAGGAGAGTACCATCAAGACTACGCCAATATAGGGTTTCAACAATAATGGTATATCGAGTAGTTTGGCGAATGAAGGTTTTACGTTTGTTATTCGATTAGTTAGGAGGAAGTGTGTGATCGTGGAGATAGGTGTAGAATTCACCATACCATGGGGATTCGAAACCGACAAGGTGACATATCATCTCAGATTCGGGGATATCATAAGCGGGAATCCAAAGTTGTTCGACCAAGAACTCATAGCATGTTTAATTTTTTGAAAGATCTAGGAGAGATGCAATAGTAGACATAGCGTCAATGGCTCAATTCTGATCTCTAGGTATGTGCTCAAAGGTGATAGTATTAAATGATGCCTTTAGACTATCCACCATTTGCTTGTATGGCATGAGCTTGTCATCCTTGGTCTGATATTCATCAGTTGCTTGTTGAATGACTAGTTGAGAATCACCATATACTTGGAGTTCTTGTAACTTCCATTGTATGGCTAGCCTGAGTCCTATGATCAAAGCCTCATATTCAGCTATGTTGTTTGTGCATGGAAATGTGAGCCTGTAAGACTTCGGGATGCTGTCACCTTGAGGTGTGATAAACAAAATGCCTACCCCCGAGCCATGACTAGTGTATGAACCATCAAAGTATAGCTTCCATGGTTGTACCTCTGTGATCATGAATATCTCTTCATCTAAAAAATTGGAAATGAGGGGATGATCGCCTATGAGGGGTGCATCGGCCAACTGATCTACAATAACTTGCCCTTTGATAGCCTTACGATCCACTTACTCGATGTCAAATTCACTGAGAATCATCACCCATTTGCCAAGCGACCTGTCAATGCTACTTTGCTGAGTAAGTACTTTAGTGGATTAATCTTTGCAATGAGTTGTACCTTGTGTGTTAATAGATAGTGCCTCAATTTAGTGGCTGCCAAGATTACTGCTAGGCAAGCTTTCTCAATAGGGGTGTAATTGAGTTCATAGCCAACCAGTGTGCGAGAAATTTAGTAAACTGCACACTCTTTCCCTTTTGTATTGTGTTGTGCCAATAGTACTCCCAAAGCTGTATTAGTTGCTAAAATATAGAGTAGTAGAGGCCTACTTGGATTTGGTGGGATCAGTAATGGTGTATTCATGAGATAGTCTTTGAGCATTTGGAATGCTTGCTGGCACTTGGCATCCCACTGAAAGTGGATATTCGTGTGTAGCAGGTGTGTAAATGGGTGGCACTTATCTGCCAGTTGTGCGATGAATCTGCGGATAGATTGGAGCCACCCTTGTAATGTCCTGAGCTGACTGATATTCTTTGGAGGTGGCATGTCCATGATTGCCTTGACTTTTGCTGGATTGACCTCAATACCTTTGCTTGAGACAATGTATCCTAGAAGTTTCCCTAAGGTTACTCCAAAGACACATTTCTTTGGGTTGAGTTGAACATGATATTGTTCTAGCCTATCAAAGATTTTCTCTAATATGTCCAAATGACTTTCTCTTGTGAGTGATTTTGCTAGTAAGTCATCAACATAATCTTCCATTATAGTATGCATCATGTCATGGAAGATGGTGGTCATTGCTCATTGATAGGTCACTCCTACATTCTTTAGACCAAAAGGCATTACATTCCAGCAGTATGTGCCCCATGGACATGTGAAGGCTGTCTTATGTTGATCCTCTGGTGCGATCTTGATTTGATTATACCCTGAAAAGCCATCCATGAGTGAAAGCATGGCATGTCCTACTGTCAGGTCTACTATGATGTCGATATTTGGTAGGGGGAAGTCATCCTTAGGACATGCCTTATTTAGATCTCTGAAGTTAGTACAAATGCAAATGCCCCCTTTTGGTTTGCCGATAGGCACAATATTGGATATCCAATCTGCATAATCAATGGGTCTAATGAAGCCAACATCCAGAAGTTTCTTGAGTTCAGCTTTGACTAATACTGCAATCTGAGGATGCATCTTACGAAGCTTCTGCTTGACAGGCTTGGCTCCTTCCGCTACTGTGAGGTGATGCATGACTAAATCTGGATCAAGACCAAGCATGTCTACATATGACCATGTGAAATTGATCTGGCACTTTTGGAAGTATTCGACAAACTTGGGTTGTTCCTCTGAAGTTAAAAGAGATGCCAAATGTATGAGGTGAGGAGTTTCAGGAGTCCCCACATTGTATTCTTTGGTTTCTTCAATGAGGATCATTGATCATTCCCGCTATGTGCTATAGGGAAGGATGTCAAACCTTTCATCCTCAGGTGCCTCAGAGAGGTTTTCACCGTTGGATACGCTCTTTCTTTTTACTTTTATAGGATCAAGCAGTGCCACTATGTGGTTTTCACTAGAAGATCCATTCTTTATTGTTATATTTTTGCAGCTAAAAGGTTTGGCATCCACCCCAAAGTATGTTTCACTATTAAGTTCTATGGTGAATCCAGCTTTGTGATCCCCTCTTGGTATGTTATCCCGTAAGTCCAAGAATTCAATGATCACTTCATCATTTTGGAAGTGGTCAAGACATGGGGGATTAGGTTGGTTCCATTCGATGAGTTCAGGATGGATAATGGGCAATTACCTCATCGATTAGGTTAAGTTCGTTAGATGTATTAGTGAGGGTTAAGATGTTGTGGTGAAGGTCATTGATGGTACTCTCCCTATTAGAATTAGGCGTAGGATGAGATGTAGGGTCTGTGGAAGAAGTTTCCAGCTCAGGAACCCAAGAAGTCTTTATTTGTTCTTCTCCGTAAACAAGGATGTCTTTGCGGGGTGGAGGTAGTGATGTGTCTTCCTCATATGAAGTTTTAATTTGTACTGAATCAAATTCCCACTCATGCGAGTTAGTTTTTGAGTCACTTTCCAATAACCGGTTACTATACCATATTGGGATGTCCTTTGAGTTAAATACTGCAGGGATGATCGGTGCTGCAGGAAGGATTATGGGGATCAATGAATCCGATACGAGTAGCATTGGTAGTGTTGACTCTGTTGCTTCTACTAGAACTACTGATGTCATAGATACTGCAGTGGGTTCAGGTATAGTTGTTGTTGCTAGGGGTGCCTTTGATGTTACCACTGCTATTGATGATGTTGTTGGTTTGACTGATGGGACGATTGGTGTTGTAGATGGTTTTGCTGGGATTTTTAGCTTCAATGGGACAGTTGTGATGTTCTGGGGTGCTGCTTTTATAATCAAAGGTGACCTCTTTGTAATAGGTTGATATAGCGGTTTGTTGGGTTTCCCTTTGAATCTGAGCTTAGGAAAGATCTCCTTTTGAAAGCCTAAGCCTATGTTATCTTTAGGCTTCATTTCTGTTTGCAGTGGCTCATGTCATCCTTGCTTACAATACCCTCAAGCACTTTGACCATCATATCCCATTCTTTGCATAATGAGAAGACCTTTGCCATATTGATCTGTGGAAGTTTAACTTGCAGAATGTCGGTGGTGATAGGATCCTTATAGATCCATTCTGCTATGTCTTCATCATTGGTTTCCTCTTCTTGACTCTTTCCAAGGATGAAAGGCGTTAATGTACAAGCTAGTGTGACCAATGACATCTAAAGCACCTATTGAGGTTTTCCATGTGTTTTAGGAGAAGTGGGCATTTCTCCAACACAAAAGAGTTGGCTTAGATTGTATTCTCTCGGACCTTCCTCTGCAATTTTCATCTTGAGCTTCTCTTGCTTGGGTATAATAGTGTTTTAACTGGAGAGGGAAGCTGGACTTACGTATGATGTGGAGGAGATGGCTTCTCTATTGTTGGGAACCATAATCTCTAGTTGATGACTTATATTATGACATTATGCAAAGGGGTTTGCATCTCCCAGGATTGTGATCTCTACACCATTATGTGGGAACTTGATACACTGATGGTAAGTGGATGGAATGGCTTGCATGGCATGTATCCAAGGTCTTCCTAGCAATAAATTGTATGGCAGAGGAAGGTCCAGAACCTGACATATGATGTGCTTCACCACATGGCTCACTCGGATTGGTAGTACAACAACTCCTTTGGATGAACACTCTGCATCATCATAAGCTTTGATTGTGATCTTCTTGCGAGGATCCATTGATTCAATGGCATATCCCAAAGCTGTGACCAATTGCAGTGTACAAATATTCAGGCCTACTCCATTATCGATCAAGACTCGCTTGATCCTATGCTGGTTGATAAATCCTTCAATGAGTAGTGAGGCATTATGTGGTTGTTGGAAGGATGTATTGTCACTTTCGAAAAAAGTGAGACAAGGGGATGATTTTAGACTTCCAACCATGGCTTGGAACTGATCTGTATTCAAGTTAGCAGGGACTGACGCCTCTTGGAGAGCTTGATCCAAGATTGTTTTATGAGACGGAGATAGGCACAACAGCTCTAAAATGGATATAAGCGCAGGCATTTTGTCTAATTGTTCCATAAGATTGTACTGCTTTGGTATGGAGGTGGTGCCTTGTGGAGTTGCTTTTATGGTAACCTTGCCATGACGTGTAACAATATTACAATCGAAACTGGGTTGATTTTTTATGGTAATAGTTGCAATTTGTTCACTGGCATCGTACAAGTGATTTACAGTGTAATTATACACAACCTGCATATAATCAATAGTATCAGTGCCTCTCCTGGAAGTGGAAGGACCCCTTTGATCTTGTGATGGAAGTGGATTCTTGAACATTAGATGATCATTTTTTGTTGTCTTTGGGTCATGCCCTTCGATTTCAATATCACCTCGATCAATAAGATCTTGAATAAGATCTTTTAATCTATGACAATTGCTTGTCTTGTGTCCTTTTCCTTGATGAAAAGCATAGTGTTCAGTATCTCTCCACCATGTAGGTTTGACTTGAGGTTCATAGTTCGATGTTTCGGGTAGTGTTACTAGATTTTGAGAAACCAACTGTTGTAACACTGTTTTGATGGGTTCCCCTAAGGGAGTGAACGTTTGCTTTGGTTTTGGTTGACGCTGTCTAGGTTCATCTTGAGATGTGATTCAACCTTGATTTTGAGGAGCAATTGTGTTAGTCTTAGGTGGGGGATTCTGTCCTACAAATCGAACCACAGGTTGTGCACTTTTGATAGTTCTTGCATCCACAACCCCGTTGTTGACGATATTTTTATTTTTGTTCCAGAAGTTTGGTTTGTCACTATTGAAGCATGGATGAGGGGCATCCTTTGGCTCATTATAGCTTTTTATTAGCCCTTTTTTGATGAGAACCCATTCACACTTTAAACCTTTTGTGATCATGTCATTGATGGAATCTGTGTCTTTGAGATCCAGGTGAAATTCCATTTCATCGTTTAAGTTGGAAATAAAAATCTCCACTAATTCTCGTTCTGGTAATTGAAGTGAATGTCTACTAGACATTTGATGCCATCGTTGTAGAAAGACCGAAAATAGCTCACCTGGTTTCTATTTAGTGTTACATAGATTCGCTATTGTGATATCGCGTTCAATGTTGTGTGAGTAATGTGACAGGAACTTCTGGATTAGTTCTTCAAAGGTCCTAATGCCACTTGGTAATCGGGAAAACCATGATGTGGTTGTTCCTCCCAAACTCTAGGGAAAAAGTTGCATGAGGTATGTATCTTCGTATGCCACTTCGAGGAAAGCTGAATGGAATTCTTTGACATGATCACGAGGATCTCCTTTTCCTCTATACTTTTCGAACTTGGGTGTTTCAAACCCTCGTGGAAAAGGTGGCATATAAATATTCCTATCAAAGGGATAGGGACAAATGTCATTGAGTGAGAATTGATTAGTCTTCACGCCACTATGAAGTTGTTGGGCGAGATTTTCAACTTGTTGCCGCAACATCTCTATGTCATTTGGAGGAGGAGGAGGTGGTGGATTACCTTGAGGAATGTTATATCTGACGTGATCTCTACCTCTTTCATCCTCATTGCGACTTTGTCATTCTGATGCTTGCCTTAGTTGTGCAACATCAAAGTCAGAGGGTAGTTTGGCTCCTTCTTGAGAAAGTCTTAAAAAGTGAGCATCAACATTGCTCCTGAGTATTTCATCAAATAGTCTATTAAAGAGAGGGTTGTGTTGTGCCCTTTCTATTGCTGCAGGAGTAGGAGTACTTGGATTTTCATCATTTACGTTTCCTCCCAGGGCTTCTTGGAATTCATTGATATTGTCTTCCTCTTCTTCTTCTATTTCCAGTTGTCTTGTTCTAGATCTAGTTTGAGCCATTTTGTTGACAATTTTTTGTTGAAGTTGGGTGAAAATGATGATGAGTTGATGAAATGAAAGATTGATGTTTGGCGAAGTTTTTTGTATATGGATCTCTAGCACTTAAAGGTAGATATGACCAAAATTCTTTCTAGAATTGCTTGTTGTTTTTTATAAGGTTTGATGTGATAAGGTTTAGCGAAATCTGAGATGTGTTACAGACTTAACTACCTAGTAATGAGAGGATTCACTCATAGACTAGTTTTAACCTACGTAGATATGTCTCTTAGGATGAGCTTATCCTAGATGTAGAAACAATCTAAAAGTGATTTGTTGTGTTTGATTCAAGCAATATCTAAAAGAGAACTTAGGACAATAACCTCTTAATGTTTTAAGAGTTGAAATGAAGTGATGAAGTGAAGATGAGAAATGGATGAAATGTTTAACTTCAATAAAAGCCTTGTGTCACATATGGGACAAATTCTACCTCTTCCCTTTCAGGCGTTGGTGGCATTTCTCAAGCTACGTTGTATGTGATACAAATGTCTGGGAAGAAGTTGGGATTGATCTTGCCTCCTTGGTTTTTTTGATAACTCAAAGCTCTATATTGCATAAAAGCTCTGTGGTTCAATGATTTTGGATCAAATTCGTTTGATTTTCCTTGAAGATAAAGGCGCATGTGACGTAGAAAAGCTCTATGAGAGACAAAGATTTGTCTATTTAGATAGAAGAATTTATGCCTTTTGATTAAAGCCTTTGAGCTCAAGGGTCTTCTTTTCAAGTTGATGTGTTGATGAGGATTCTTCTTTCTCAAGATGTGAAGAATGGTCATATAGTTTGCTACTCTTGCTCTTTGATTTGGATCCTTTGTTGGCATTTTGAAAATGTTTTGTGTTGGATGAATACTTGTTTTTGGAACTGATTTTTTATTTTTCTTTGACAAGAAAACAAAGCAAGCACACAAACACAAGAATGTTGCCTCAAAAGGCACAAATAAGTATGGGTCTAGATCAACCCAATCCTTGGACTTTTTATGACCCTTTCCTTTAGATTTATTTTAAGGTGTATTTCCAAAGCTTGAAGTCAACTCAATTTGTACTTGGTCTTGACTAAAACCAAAACACTTCAAACACTCTTTATCCCTAAGGTCAAATGGCCAGTTGCGATAATTTCAACGCACATCTTGATATTTCTTCGACTTTGGTACTACATAACTTATGAATCCCACCATGGCAGGTAAGGATGTGATATACTAAGTCTTGCACGCGCATAACAAATAGATGATCCCTATGATGGGGGAGTCATCACTTTCATCAAGCCACAAGTGACTTTTCAAAAATCTATGTTTCTACTCAAGGAAATATGTATGGTGAGTATCTTGGGAGCAAAACCATCTATGCTCTTGCACTGAATTGTATAACAAATATCCTCAATCAATAGAATGGGTGGGCTACTACTTAAAAGTGTTTAGTAATGTTTGATGTCTTTGAATATAAGTTCATTCTGTAGTGACTCACTTAAGAGCCTTGTAAATTGTGGTGGGGCCCATTTGTCCTTTCGACAAGTTACACTGTAGGAATAGCTATAGCCAAGGCTATAGTTTTCGCTCTCACTTGATTTCTATAGCGGCTCGAAGGATTTACCATGCGAGGTCATTCCCAAGAGTAAACGATCCCTTGGCAAGCCTCTCTTAAAGAGATAAAAATTTGAGTGTTACTAACACTTTTCTCTTGCACCTAGGACCACGAGAGCCAAGGGAGAGGATAATGTGTGTTAGAAGTAGGACCACTCGACCAACTCTTTTGCACAAGTGTGCCAAACACAAAATTCACTTGTTCTTTTTAACTTGTCATTGAAATGATGTTCTATCTAATTGGAGATGTTGCTCCAACAATCATGGTGTTCTGTTTATCCTTCAATGACAAAATGTGTTGTAATCTAGGAATTGGAAATCCTAGTCAACTGAATTAAGAGCACGTTTTGCTTCAAGTAAATCAATTTGAGAACAACTGTGACAAATTGGGGATTCTTTTTAACTTGCACAAAATGAAGTGTTGATTGTGAATTTTAGTTTGATGCAAGAAATAAAATTTGCCTTGTTGATTTTAAGCACCAAAAGAATTTGTTCCTAACTTTGCAAAAAATAATTTTGTGTGTTTGTTTTTGTGATTCTTTTTAACTTTGAACAAGTGTGATTCTTTTTAGAGCTCTAAACAAAAGATGTGGTTCTTTTTAAAACTCCAAATGAAAATGTAGTTGATTTTAACCCAAAAGGAAAATGAATTTATTTTATCCTAACTTGAAAGACAAAGTTAGCAATATGAACAAATTTATTTCCTAAGCTAAAATTGCTAAAAATAATCCTATTGTAGGGGTTAGTTAAAACCTGCACAAAAGATAATTAGTTAGAAAAATCCGCATGTTTTGGTGGGCTTCTACAAGCCTAAAAATTTTGGTTTTTGGTTACAAGGAATTTTCTTACAACTCTTTGTTACAATAGCGCTACTCTGTGTGAAAATAGAAGTGCTATTAAACACGAAAGACCAACAGTGTAGACAATAGCACTAAAGTATCAATTTGTGAAGGTGCTAAACTGAGAACAAAAGTGCAAGAGAATGCTTGTGAGTCAACCTAAATAGTAAAAAATTTAGTAAAAATTTGTTGGATTCACGTCGGTTTCACCAAATGATGCTCTGCAAAAAGTATTAGAAACTCTGTTTGATGGCAACACACACAAGAGCACAAGAAACAAACGTTAGTGTTAGCAACAAAAGATTATCCTAAACAGGCATATCAAGAGAGATATTGAGCATGAAATAGAAAGCATATAAACATAGAATAAAATAGCTAATCAAGATGCTCATAGTTGCTCCTCCCTTGTTCCTCTCATCTCCAAGTTCCACATGAGTGTAGCTCTCAGCTTTTAGCACTAGCCATGGATGCCATATGGAGATTCAAGATGGTTGAAAATGATAAATAAATGCTATGAAAGTGTAGATAGTGATGCTATGAAAAAGCTCTATGCTAATACTAGTATAACAGCAATACTCTAATGCTTCCTCCTTTGCTTGAGGAGAAGGGTTCTATTTATAGAAGAAATGGGGAAATGAAGGGTTAAGATTGAGCAATCTTAACAAGGGTTAGGATTGAAAGATATTCAATCCATGTGAGACTTTCAACCCAATCCCATGTTGACAAGTGTCACCATGAGGAGGCTTTAGAGGAGAGATAAGAAGCATTAAATGCTTGAGGGGACATGATGGCTACCCTAGTCAAAGAAATAAATGCTTTGAAGAGACCCATGAGTCAAAAAGATGGTTAAGTTAGAGGAAAGTCTCTAACCAAAGGTAAAAGGTGAGTTAACCATAAATGGTTATGTAAGAGCCTTTAATAGTTTGGAAGACTTTAGAGGTTAACCATTTGAAAACTTAAAGCCTTAAATGCTTTTCAAAGACTTTGAGGGCTTTGAGAAGTGACTCCAAGTTGCTTAGGAATGTGACAATATTTAGGGGATGGATTAGGCTAATTAGGAAGGGGTTAGAAGAATCTAGAAGGGGGTTAAGATTGCAAGTGGGTTTTGTAGGAGAATGCAAGTGGGAGGACTTTTGGGATTTTCAATTAAAATAAAATCATTTATTTCAATTAAATGGTGTAATTTGCATTTGGATAAATATTTAAATAAATATTAATTTATTTAAATGTGAATGTGAATTTTGGATTTAAATAAATCTTAATTTATTTACATGAGAAAAAGGAAGATAAAGCATTTAAATGCTTGAAGACTTTGAGGGAAACCATTAAAGGTTTAAGAAGACTCTAGAAATAAGCCATTAAGTTTGAAGACTTTAAGGGAAACCATTAAAGTCTTAAGAAGATTTTAAGGGAAGCCATTAAGTTTGAAGACTTTAAGGGAAACCATTAAAGGTTTCAAGTGGGTGAGGATAAATAGGATTTTAAATAAATAATTTATTTAATATAGTTGTGCAACTTGCATTTGTAGGAAAATACAAGTGGGTAGAGGATAAAGATGAATTAAATAAATGTTAATTTATTTAAATGTGAGAGGTGGGATTTTGGGGGAATTTAAATAAATATTAATTTATTTAAATGTGAGAGAAGATTTAATAAATAAATATGATTTATTTATTTAATTAATGGTCTGAATTTGGTTAAGTGAATTAAATCAAATAAATTGAATAATTTATTTAATTAATAGGAGAAGACGGTTAAGATGAATTAATTAAATATATTAATTTAATTAATTATTGATTGATGGTTAAATAATCAAATAAATACTAAATATTCATTTAATTAAGTGGACAGATTTATGTGACTACAAACACTATTGTTAGATATCAGGTCGACATCAATGACAACACATATTTCCAACAATGATTCCTTCATGGTGTTCAAAAGGATAAATGCATTGTCTTCTTTAAAATTTCAAGCAATCTAAAGGGGAGATTTGCTATCATATTTCTAGCACATAGCATGGGATGACAAAAAAATATATGCAATGGTCCCTTAAGCCTTTTGTGAGCTATCCTTTATTGTATTCCTTGATTCATAACTTTCCTCAACTCTAATAGAAGATATTCCTAGATTTCCAGGAATGAAATAACCATTGGCTCCAATTAGTATCATGTTTCCGAGTTGGTATACCACACAATTCACTTCTTGATAACAATTTACATTATCCAAGCTATCTAGTGTATTTCATATGTGGATTCAATGATGTTGATTAGCTTCTATTTTGTAACATTCTGGTTGTAGGCCACATTTATGCATATTTAGGAGTCTCTCTCCACATCATTATTTGCTTTTTCTCTTGCATAAGTAGAGATCTATAAGTAGTTATTGAAACTATACCTCATAATCGGTTCCATCTAATCATTTTTTTTTTATGATTTATCATTGTAGTTTCTCATCTTCCTTCCTAATGATGCACCCCATGCCAAATTTCTATGTGTGTGTGTGCTTGCACACATGCATACATGTATATGTATATATGTATGTATGTATATATGTGTGTGTACATATGTGTGTATATTGTAATGGGGAATATTAGGGTTTCATAAGTTATGCTTTGTACACTAGGAAATGACCTAACTTTCACATGCATTACGTTAAAAGGAGAAAGGGTTGAATGTTAATTCAGAACCTTATTCCCCTTTTGTTTGCATTGAAAGTGCATTTGAAATTGTATAGTTGATTCTAGGGAAAGTATTTGAGAATTTGAAGTGAATTTACGAAAATAAAACACTACAAATATCCAATAGAGCCACAGACGAATATGGGCATAAGAAGATATTTAGAACATGTACTTGAAAGTTTGGCCTATTTTTTTCTAGGACTAGGTAGTAGAGATTCACTCTGGTCCTCTGAATTTTGCTCTATCGAAGTTGAACCTGGTCATTGTCGCCAGCCCTCTCAAAATCTTTGAGTAAAACTCTTGAGTGAATTCCTTGCACACAAAAAGAGAGAGAAAAGTGTTTTAGATATGGGTTTGCCTTGGGTCAAACCTTAGTTTAGGAATTAACCTTGGAATTAAAATAGTAATTGAAATAGAAATTGTAACAAGATGATTTTCTTTTGATGGAAAGACTGTATCTAAAATGAAATGCTTATAATTGAAATGTATACCTTGACAAAGCTTGCTTGAATTCAAACACAAGGGTTTTAGGATTTCATGTAGAATGTCCTCATGGAAGGTTGATTACGGATACCATCTTGAATGTTTGAACTTGACTTCACTTCTTCTCTAATGCTTGATTGCTTTCTCACTTGAATTTGCTAGAGTGTAATTCAGATGGCTTAGAGGATTAGGTTTCAAATCAGAGGGGTAGACCTTATTTTATACTTGACTACCCAAGAATTAATTGAATTTTTGGAGTAGGCCGACACAAGATCAAATTTCCCACTCACTTGAGGTGATCATTATGAGGACCAAATTTGGATCTTGATTAAGAGGACCGAGGTGTTGGGCACCCTAGTCTTGAGAATTAGGACTCAAGTTTGGGGAGAAGGAAGGGAAGGTGATAAAATTGCAGGTTTGAAGTTGGTGTGAGCACAATCAAAACAGTCATTGGTCATCGAAAGACGAAGCACCAAGGTGAGGTCTAGGTGAGGATGAAATTGTATGTTGATATAATTTACAATGATACATTTAGGCTCCACTTTAGCGGGAGTATGAGACTAAAAACATTCATGCTAAAGTACAAAGTCGCATTGAAGAACTTTCATCCATATTTCAATGAGACACACACAAAGCTCCCAAGACTTTAGGATCTTACTACTCTAATATCAAGATAAAGGGACAACACATGAAAGGGAAAGAGAGAGTGTGAATATATTGGCCTAATAAGATTTGCTTACTATGAGTCATGAAAAATAAAAATACCAAATTACAAAGAAAAAGGCTTA
The DNA here is from genome assembly GCF_030272615.1 of Cryptomeria japonica. Lineage (NCBI taxonomy): Eukaryota > Viridiplantae > Streptophyta > Pinopsida > Cupressales > Cupressaceae > Cryptomeria > Cryptomeria japonica. Next base: position 594,281,650 of record NC_081413.1, read on the forward strand.
GTTTGCAAAGTAACTTGAGTATCGAAAACACACCATGGTGTGTGCATAAAGTGTAACATTAAGCAGAGTGTATACCCCCATGTTAAAGTGATTGCATATGTCTTATTAGGAGCAATTGCTTTAAGGTAGAATGCATCCAAAAGACAAACATGTTACCACAATGAAATGCCCCCAGAAAGGACAAATCAAAGGATAATGGTCATAGAACATATAGGAAAAAAGCACATAAGGGGTCCACTAGCTCCAGGGTAAAAATGCTCTTAGGATAAATAATGTATATCAAGAATATTTGTATTGAGTTGACCTTATTTTCAAAAGGTAGTGGAACTAAAAACACAATGGAAGAAGAGCACAAGAGATAATGAACAAATATCTTTTTGAGTCAACATGGAAGAGACCAAAAAGAGATCTCATCATTTTGCATCGTTCTCAACTAGCGGGGAGGAAATGCTTTGGGAAGCAAGCTTGTGAGCCTTGGTATGATGTCTTCATCAACGTTCTCTTGCACAATGATTCCTTTTAGTTTTAGTTGAGACTTGAAAAGGTTGAGGATCAATGGACATAGGCTTCTTTTCTTTCCTTATAGGGGGTGGAATGGAAGGAATCCCAATAAGTTGAGAGAGACTTGATACCAAGCACTTTCCTTTATAGGAAGTAGGAGGTAGGATTGAGGGATATATAGGAGGAATAGGAGTAGGAAGTGTAGACACCTAATTTTGGTCAACGCCTGTGTCTTCCCCTTTTTAACATGTCTTCACATGGTGTGTTTGGTCTTTACTATTCCTCAATGTTCTATCATTCTTAAATCCTCTAATTTAATCATTTCCTATTCATCTCTTATCAAGTTGGCTTAAATTGATATTCTTGTCTATTTGATTAAATGATTTCATCTTTTTGTCCCAATTTTCATTCTTTTGACATCAATTTGACCTATTTCAATTTAGTTTCACCCAATTTGACCCAATTTGACTCAGTTTGACATAATCTCTATCCCTTTGAATCAATTTTTCCTAATTTCCTCTTCATTTTAATTAATCATATAATTAATTAAATCTCCTTAATGCTAGCATATCTCTCTTTGATAAATAAATTGATTATTTCTTTATCTCCTATTTCTTGTCACAATTAAATGAAATATTTAATTGGCTAATTATGAGTTTGAATGAATGAATGAATTTATTAATTTCCCTTATCTCTTCCTCTTTCTTATTTTTATTTCCCTTATCTCTTCCACTTTCTAATTTTTATTCTTCCTTATCTCTTCCACTTTCCAATTTTTTTTCCACTTAACTCATCCTCTCTTCCAATCTTGAGCCTCCATTGCTCATTGTTGGAATCACATTTTCAAATATCCTCATGATCATGCTACTTAATCATATTGTTTTTTTTCATAATCGTGCTCACCTAATTGAGAGCTATAAATCATTTGAGGAGAAAGAACAATGAAGTGACGTCAACGAAATAGGATATAGTTAAATATTTTTGAATTCATGTTGTTTATTTGCATTTTACTTTGACGTCTTTGTTGGTTTGACTAGGATTAGTTTATTCATGTTATTTAGCTTTGTGGTTGGCTTTTAATTTCATGATTTGTTCTAACTATTTTCCTCGATGACATTTTGGTGAACCTGACATGAAGAACAACCTATTATTATTTTTTGTGTGTGTGATGTGCAACTATAGGTATCAAATTTCACAATCGCTGAGGGAGAATTTTTTAATGGATCTTAAATCTAGCCTAATTAGGGGAAGAATTCATTTCAAAATATAGTTTAAATAGGAAGGTAAATGAACACCAATCTTCATCTAGTTTTAATTAGGATGGTTAATTGATCCAATTTTCTTGACCTAACTTTAATTAGGATGATAATCTATGCCAATCATGTAATAAATTTGTTTGATTTCACACAAATCACTTAATTGCATGTCAGTTTTTTAGTTGCATGTGGCTTGTTTAATTGCATGTCACTTTTGTTTATTTACATGTCACTTTTTTGCATATTGCTTTTTTTTCATTGCATGTTGCTTTTTAGTTGCATATTTCTTTTTTAATTTCATGTCTTTTTAATTTATTTGCATGTAAGTTTTTTAGTTGAATGTCACTTTTTAGTTGGATGTTGCTTTTTTCATTGCATGAACATCAACGTTTAGTTGCATCTTTCTTTTTCATTGCATGTCATTTTTTTGGTTGCATGTTTCTTTTTTATTACATATTATTATTTTCTCTTTCTTTGCATGTTTCTTTTTTTAGTTGCATTTTTCTTTATTGATTGCATATTGTTTTTATTTCTTTGCATGTCGCTTGTTTGATTGCATGTCACTTGTTTGGTTGCATGTTGCTTTATCTAACTAGATAGAGGCTCGGTGTTACTAATCCATTTGTGCAACAATCTTGTCAAATGCTTGTCAAGAAAAACAAATCCAAACTACTAATTCATTTTTTCCAGGACGATGTCAAAGAAATCAATTGAAATTGTGTGTTTGTTTTTTGTTTAGATTAGATAACACTTTATTTGGTTCTTTAAAAAGAACATCTATTTTTTGTGTCTAAAGCACTTGATCATTGCATAGGGTGGACCTATTGTTATGCTAAGTATCCTCTTCCCTTGCCTTCAAGATCCTGGGTGTATGAGAAAAGCGGTAACGATGCTCAACCTTTTATTTTTAGAAAAGAGCCTACCTTGGTTGGAAAAAGTACTCACCCCAAGGGATGACTTTAAGTGGTACTTTCCTTCAATCTGCTATATAAATAACCTAGGCTATAATCGAAGCTACCTACTGATGTATATCTATACTGACAGTTCCTAGAGCCCACACTTGTGTGAGGTATATCAACCCCTTTTTTATAAAGGGTTGGGATAGGCTCTTTAGTGAGTCACTGTCACATGTATAGATGTCAAGCCCCGAAGTTCTCCTACTACGAACCAATTTTTTTAGAAACCCAAATCCCATATTTGTAGGTTCAAGTAGTATGCATCATACCCTAAAGATACACTCCATGCACCCTACATTGTGAGACATGAAACTCCCCAGTTCATAAGTTTTTTGAACCTTTGAGGTAAAAGAGAAGGTGTGTCAGTGTCATGTTGGGGGAGTGAGCACCACCTAATCTCTATTTTTCTACAGTGTTTGTGGTATTCTATCGCAATGGCCTCAACAAACATCAGCCCTTTCCTAACCTAGGTTGTATGTTTTCAAATTGTCAAGACTAGTAATTTTCACAATGGGATAATTTAGGCCCTTTAGATGTCACTCTATTTTTTTAGAGTTAAACAACTATTTTGCTTGAAGTGTCTTATGTGAGTGTCAAAATAAATCTTTGAAAAAAAATACAACTTAATTGTTAAAACAAATTGGTCTCAAAACTCATCTAAAATCTATCTCAAAACTATGTCAAAATCGGTCTCAAAACTTGGCTCAAAATTGTCTTAAAACTAGCCTCAAGTTTTCTCAAAACCATTCAAGTTTCAAAAACATGAGAAACCAAAAACATCAAAAACATTGGAATCTTGTGTCAACTTTGCAAGTCGAAACTTAGGCCTCATCTTAGGAAAAATGTTTGCATATATCATTATCTTTTCTAGGTCTTAAGTCCATTATTGTATTGTCCCAATCTAGGTCATTTGCTTAGTCCAATTTTAAAGTCTTCCATTTAATTCTTTTAGTGCATAGCTTGCATTTAAAGTCTCAAAATTAGGTCTAGGAGATCCCAAAAAATCAAGTCTTTAGATCAAATATTATGTGACCATTAAGGAGTGTACACCTTGTCAAAAATTTATCTTTTTATCACTATTATCAAGTCAACACCCTAACTCATCAGTCTAGTGATGGGTGCGGCTATTATCCTTTGTCCATTATTTTGTCTCTTCCATCTTTTAAGGTCTTAACTCCATGTCGATCTCTTAGGGTTGCCTCCATAGATTTGCATTTTATAAGGTCTTCATAAATCTCAAAATCCCAAAACATAGATTGGATTAGTCATCTCTAAATTACATATTCAAAAAATGTTTGCATTTGTCCCTCAATTTTCTTAAGAGTCACATTCATTTTCTATTAGTTACATTTAACCCATAAAATTTGAAAATCCAAAAACATAGCATAGTGCAATGGTTGAAATAAGATCTCACACTTCTTGGAGATGACAAAATTCCTCATATGAACCCATGTTTGCTTCAATAAATAACACACCATTAGGTTTTGAGCCAAGACAATCACAATTCAATATGATACAATAATAAAGAAATATCATGCAACCAAGCTTTAATCCAAATGTGGCTTCACCTATAAACCCACCACATAAGTTCGAACAAATTTTCACTAGTGTTCCTCCAACACCAACAAATGTATCACCAAGTTTTGATCTATATCAATCAAGTGATGGTTATATTCAACAAGAGACATCATTAAATTTTCAATCAATCTTTCATCCAGGTTTTGGTTATGTTCAACATGGATCACCCTCAAAATTTTAATAGGAGACACACTCAAACATGCAATCATACTCATCATTGGAATCAAAATCCTCACATGGGAGTCATCTCTCTTTGACAAATGTTTCTCAAAAATAAATCGATGAGGCTATAAATGATCTTAGGATTGTGAAAACTTTGGATCAGTTGATATTTAAGGATCCTCAAAGGTACTTCAAACATGTTATAGAAAGAATCGTACCAAGTCCTAAGTATCAATCCCAATTGAGTGACTCAGAGCTACAATTGGTTCTAGCACATGAGCAAACAAAACTTTTCCAACAGCAACTGATGGCTCAACAATTTCAACAAAGTCAATAACAATATGTGCCACAATGTCAAAAGAGGTGTAACCAGCACCATAATTCCAACAATTTGTTCAAGCACAAGAACAACAACAAATGACTACACATTACCAACTGACAACACAACACAAACAACAACAACAACATCCTCCTCAAATGATAATGCAATTCCAACAACCAATTTAATATATGATACAATACCAACCACAAGTACAATCAACTATGTAAAACCAGTAACAAGTTCAGCACCCAATGCAGTATCAACAACCACAACTAGTAAATCATATACTTGTAATGGTCGAAATTTAGGGTTAGGGTTAAATTAAGATAATAAAACCAATAAATGACCTAATCAACCATTACATTTGGAAGGAGAGGGAATCTAATAGATGCCTTAGAAAACTAAGATTTTGATTAGATTCGAGCTCTTTAGGTAGGGTCTTTCTCCTTAAGATTGAATTGATTTGATTATATGATAATCTGGGTAAAATAGGTGATAATTGAAGTATTCTAATAGAAATGGTAAGATACAAATGTCACATGGAGCCACTGACCTGAATCTGGGCAAAATAAGTTGTCTAGAATCTGCTCTTAGAAGTTTGGGTTGATATTTCAAGACCAAGTAGCATCAATTCGCCATGGTCCTCTAAATTTTTTTCCATCAAAAGCTAAACTTGTTTGTCTCTGTAGTGTCCTAAATTGTACTCCCTTACAATTTTATCTTCATTTGGGCCCTCACCTTGGCATTCATCTCGCAAGGCCTAATCAAAGCCCTAATTCTACTTACACCAAGCAATAAACTCATTTTTTTCAACATACACACTTTCTCCCCCAATTTTTTTTGTCCCTAATTGGTCAGGACCAGACCGCTAGCACTCTGATTCTCCCAATCAAGGCCCATTTTGGGGCCTCTTAACGGTCATTTGAAATGAGAAGGAATCACGATCTCGTGTTGACTCATGTTGGAAAATTAATTTATTTTTCAAATGAGCATGTATAAAAGGAGGCCCACCCCTCTCATTTTGATATATCCATAAAAAGAAATCACACATCCATAAAGTAATCAAGCATTCAAACTCAACTAAGAAAGCAACCAATCTTCTTTCAAGCATTGGAGTAGAAGTAAGGTCAATATTGCATTGGAGTTGACATTCATGTTCAATTTTTATGAAGGCTACATGAAACCCTAATTCCTTGTAAAGAGAAACAAAACTTCATAAAAAGGTATAACATTAGTGTTTCAAACATTTTCAACATTTCCCTCAAAAGGAAATCACTTCCATCACAACAATTCATTTATATTTCAATTCTATTTCATGTTTAATTCCAAAACCATGGTTTGACCTAAGGCAAACCCTTATTCCCAACCATTTTCCCTTCTCTACTGTGTACAGGAATAGGTGCAGAGCTACAGTTCTCAAGATCGACTTTATTCATAGAGACGAATAGATTTCCTTTTGGATGGCAAAAAATTTGGAGGACCAAAGCAGCGGGCATTATGGTCTTGACAATTTAGGACAATCTTTTGGGAACAAATTTGAACACTCACATATTGCTCAAATCTAGGTTTTTGGCTATGTCTGATGACCGTACCTCACTATTTATGCATAATTGCTTCAATTTCAACATATTTACCCGCATTTCAGCATTATTAATAAAATCAATTCAAATTAAAGGGAAAGAAGAGGTACATCAAAACCCCTAGGAATTTGATCAGAATCTTGATCTCTTAGGTTAGATCTATCAAATTCCATCTTTCCCTAATGTAATGGTCCCTAAGAAAAAATCAAGGGTTTTACTTCATCATTGGGTGAAACCCTAATTTTTCACCATCACAGTCTATGTGAACTCTATCGATCCTCTAAAACACAACTCTATACATGTTCCTACACATAGAGAGAAAGGGAAAAATTTTGGGAATAGGGATTTTCCTTAGGTTAAACCACAGGTTTGGAATTATTCATGAAATTGAATTGATAAATGTAAATAAAAGACTATAGTAAAATACTTTCCTTTTGAGGGGAAAGGGTGAAAATTATTTCAAAACACTAATGATATACCTTAATAAAGTTTTGTTTGACCTCCACAAAGGAATTAGGGTTTCATATATGTTGACTTCATAAAACATAGATCAATGCCCCACCAGGAAACCTTGAAGGGATAAAGCTAAAACACAAGAATAGAGTGCAATAATTTTTTTTTTAAAAGTTAAACATATCATTAAGATACAACAAGATATCAAAGTTCAGATTACACAACGGAAGACATCAACTAACACCGAAAGAGTTTCCCAACGTGATTACTTAATTACACATTAAACTTAACTCACACAATTAATCCAATAAGCTGATTATCTTAATAATGAGATATTTCTTAAACAAGGATAATTTCTTTCAGAAGATAAAAATATAAATCACAAGATAAGGTTCATCCATTAAGATCTATTCATATCCTACATTCAAGCTTTTCATGAAAATATAAGCCATGCATCTAATATTCTAACACACAAGAACTTCATCATAAACATATGAGATCATCCATGCACATTTAATTTCCTTAACAATGACTGAATATAATCCATAATCCTAAGCTACATTCTTTCATATTCCAATATACTACATTCAAGAGAGGACTGCATACATGCATTTAAAATTAATATCATCTTATCCACTTATACATTCTATCAAAAAGTCATTCATACATGCTAACACTAAACATGAAACATAAGAACAAAAGCATCACATAACACAAGATGATCTCGGAGTTCACCCCTAAAGAGCTACATCTCCAGGTCTGCTCAACTGCAAGACCCCTCTAATAATTAATAAAGTTAAGAATACATGAGGTTCTCATTATTTACAATCCTTCCATCAAGGCGAAACATTCTCAATATACAAACGACCACATCGGTCAATTAATACATAAACGATCCTTGAAAAGGAAAGGATCTAGCTGAACATAATCAAAGCTAATACAAAGGTCCACTAGAGCATTCGCAAACTAAGTCATTGCAACCCAAGGTATAGCATGAAACCAGGTACTCACAAGGGCATAAATAATAGGATGACTCCACAAAAGTGCTCCTATCAAGACAATACAACCACACACTAGCGAACATAGGGACAAGTGTCATCACACAACCTGGTATGGTTACCATGGCAGGTCTTCATAGGTTTCAACCCCATACACTAGGTTACCCTGGAAACCTAATCCGTACCTCTGGCCCATCCAAGCCTCATGTGGACCCACACATCCTTTTGTGAAGACAAGGATGATGGTTTGCCATTTCAGGCCTTCTCACAACATGTCGAGTCTATGTTAGCACTCATCCCATGTGTGAGGCACAATTATCTTACTTAGAGATTAACATTCAAATCTACTATTAGGTTATCACTCATTAGACTCACTTTCGATGGGTTACCCAACAACCACTTTGGGCGCGACCCCCAATCGAAAGCCACTTTCCCATATGACACTAGACTTTACTCAAGTGACCTTAGACACCAAGGACACACATGGTCAAGCAAACGGAGTTCAAAAAGGAGGGAACAACCATTTGGTCAAACACAACTCAAAAGAGGTACACTTACTAACAATACTCTAACCAGAGAGCTGACCAACTATGGTCAACCACGAATCATCATTCGACACCCACATAAAGGATATGACTAATACAACACCACAACAAAATAACAGTCAACTCGAGATCGAGGACAGAAACAGATACCCAAATCAACCATACAACAGGGTCCAATCAAACAAAGCAAGGCTTGCCATTACTTAAGCAAAAGCGAATACAAAAATTAAACTCGCATAGGCAATAAATAGTAGATACAATCTTTTCCGAATTGATTTAAACATTAAATGTCGATCAAGTTTTCTAAATGATCTAGGTCATATTGTAGTTATCTACCTCATCTAGGTACATATCACTTTTGATTTTCTAACTCTCTAAGGTTCATTTGCATCGAACATACATAAATGCGTCAATTCGAGTTTTTAAACCAAGTTCACACGAATATAATTAAATAAACGTTAACCAACTAAATATGATATTACTCTACAAATAAAACATCATTGTCATGTTGGCTCGAAAATAATTGCCCAAGTTTATCTTTCTAGAACCAAGTTAAACTCTTTTGATTAAGGAAATATACATTTAAAAGAACCAAAAATTAGGTAAACATCAACCAAATTACCCAAAATATTTCCTTGCGTATATTTAAACAAATATACAAACCTAAAATAATAATTAGTATATATATCTCTAACTATATATACCTTAATTTATAAATTCATAATTCAACAACAATTAATATATATTTAAAAAATATATACATTAATTAATAAAGACAATTAATATATAATTAATAATACTCATTAATTATAATTCACTACTATATATATATATATATATATATATATATATATATATATATATACATTTATTAGTAATTAAAAATTAATATATTATTGATAATATACATTAATTTAAAAGTAATAATAATAAAACATTAAAAAGAAAAACTTTTTTTTAAAATAATAAAAAGAACTTTATTTAATAATAATAAAAAAGAAACTTTATTTCTTTTTAAAAGGGTAAGGGGAAACCCACGTGGTTCCCCTTTTCTTTGGGAAGGGATGTGGGGACCATGTCATGGTCTCCCCACAGCCACGGCTGTGTACGCCATGGCTCTTGGCAGCCCAAGCGTGAGGTTGGGGTTGAGCCTTGGCTCCCCCACCTCACGTAAAACAATATAAATGTTTTTTTTTTTGTTAATTTAAATTTTTAATTTTTTTATAAAGTTAAACAATTCTGCCCCTCACAGAATGAGTAGACACAAAATATTCTCAGTCAATTTCTAGGAAATAATTTTCATTTCAAATCCCTCAGGCATAAATAAGCTTTTTTTTTTTACAAAAAAAAAATCTCAAACAAAACCACAAATGAAATATACTCAGAAATTTTCTGAGATAAAATAGAAAATGAATTTAATCAATCTAAAACAAAGCATTTTCATTCCCACAACTAATTTGACAATCTATAAACCAAATTGCAGGATTCATGGAGGAATTTCGGATTTCTTACAAATCCTATTTACACACAGCACTTTAGATTTAACCAATCATTTCTTTCTCAAAATGAAGAAATGGATTTGCATCCATGAAACAAAGGATTCAATGCTAAATTAATTGTTTAATTCATTTCTAAAATGAAGGGGTTTTCTTAAAGAAAGAAGGGTAGCTACACACATTTCTAAAATTCAGCAAAAAGAACAAAGGATTAACCAAAATACCAACCTTGAATGCTATCCTGGAGGTGTTGAAGATGAGTTCCACCTGCAAAAATACCCAAAATCTTTCCACCAGAAATTCCCCAAATTCTTCCCCAAAATCATCCTAAAATATTTTTCCCCAAAAAAATCAACCTCCCATATTTTTCCAAAAATCTAGGTTAAATGGGAAAGGTTTGACCCAAATTTTTATTTTTGGAATTAAAATATTTTATTTAAAATAATTCACAAAAATCATTCTTTTCCAACTATATCAACAAATTAAACTTGCTTTTCAATTGAAAATTGATTTTTCCAAATAACTGAATTTAACCTTTCTATTTCCAAAATGCCAAGAAGATAAAATTAATTCTATTTCAATTAAATTTAAATCTTTCTATTCATAAGCATAAACATAATAAATTTAACATTAAAATTAACTATTTAATTGAACTTGCTCCCAATTTAAATCGAGCCATTCAAATAGCGATTAATCACATGAAAAGGGAGCCTATTTAATTTAGCCCCCAAATAAACTAATGCGTAAACACACATTAAATCAATTAAAGATTAAGGATCAATTACTCATTTTAACCACACACACCAAACACGCAAACCAAGAAAGTCAATCGGATAGACGACCCGCAAACCCAACCAAAGGGAATACCGATGATAGCTGACGATACTCACTTGAGCACGACTATGGTCAAATGAGAAACTCCCAACCACCTAATCCAACTCTAAGGGTTAAAGAGGTACACTCAAACCTGCAAATTTAGGCGGAGACGAAACTCGCACCCATGCAGCACTATACCTGAAATCTCCTGCATCCAAGAGTCATACATGCATACATATATAAATTTAATGAAAGCGTTAGTCTGAGATAGTAACACGAAATAGGGAAACTAATCAACTTGCATATGAAATGGCGCAAAACCCACATTAATAGGTATGCACTTAATAAAAACATTTGACTATAACATTACATTATGATAAACTAACCAAGGTCAAACCGAGATTAGAAATTGATTTGGGCAGGGGTACTACAGATGCCATTTTCATGCTTTAAATTTTACTTTGAACTTCTTCTCTAATGCTTGATGAAAGACTAATTTATTCCTCACTTGAAATCGTTATAGTATAATTGAGATCTTGAAGTTGCTTTCTTGAATTAACTAGGTTAAAAATGAGAGGGGTAGACCTCCTTTTATACTTGCTTGTTGAAAATAAATTTGAATTTTTGACAGAAGATGGCATGGGATCTAGGTCCCCGCTAAAATTATGTGACCGTTATGAGGCCTTAATTGGGCCCTTATTTAGAGGACCATGGCATCGGGCACCATGGTCTTGACTTAGGACCAAGGTGCCTAGTGCCATGGTCCTAGAAATTAGGGCTCCAGGTTTTGGGAGAGACTGTGGAGATAGTGAAAAAACATGTTTGATAGGTTGTATGAGTAGAATCAACACTTTAGTCAGGCCTCAGAAGCCGAAGCATAAAATTAAGGTCCATGTGAGGACAAAATTGTGAGTGCATATAATTTAGGATGCTACAATACCTATGTCTAACACGCCTAGCAATGACTCATCCTCCCTAAAAAATATTCTCTCAAGTAGTCTTCATGCCTCCCACCATTTCCTCATACCCTAAAGTTTCACAAGAGAAATTTACACCATCTCTATCGAATGATACATCCAATGATGAAACATGCCATAGAATATCCACAATAGGTTTCCAAGCTAATATATTTCTTTATACAAACCCCTTGTACTGTTTGGAAAATCAAGACCCAATGCCACCATATGCTCATATCCAAGAGAGTCCCATGCAAAGTTCATCCTCCTCATGTCAAAACATTGAGTCCTTTGCGGAATCCCCATGGATACATATACAAAGTCCAACCCCATATCAAGAGGACAATATAGAGAATAAAGAAACAAGTCTAGAAATAGATCAAGATCAAAATCTTAAAGCTTTCCAATTGCATGCAACATTTGACCAGGATCTCATTTCATTAGATGATAGCACCATCCTTGACCATCCTATCCAAGATGAGCCCTTTTTTCCTCAAGAACACATTGCCCTTCCATGTCCTATTGACACTAACTAAACATATAGTATTGTTATCAATAAAGTATTGGATCTTATTTCTCAACTTGTAACACTTCTCAATATCATGGCTAGGTTGATACTGATATTGACGAAAAGTTTTAGGATCATGGTACAAGCTGGTAATGGTTTAGAATTGTCAATTGGTTTGATGGGAGGAAGTTTTAACATATTATAATTCATCAAACTCAACATTATATTATGCAAATACTTGAAAAGAGGAGTTAATTCTTTTCTAAGGTATTTAGATAAAGGGGCCATACCTAATGTCGTGGTCGCCACTTGAGTATTGATGTTGTCATTTATTTTGATGAAACCTTTGTTGGGTTTGAACTTCATAAGTGATTGTTGAGCACTCTCATTCTTATCAATCAGAGCCATTGAAAAGGATGATTCAAATTGACTCACTTGAAGATGATAATTATGAATCACTACACACAATTGCATAAAACAAGTAAAGTCGGAAAATAAAAGCTTATCTCTAATATCTTTTGGTAAATTTATAATAAAATGTCTTTGAACATCATGATTAGGCACTGGATAAACAATTTGTGAATGCAAACGTTTATATCTCCCAATAAAATTAGTCACTTTTTCTTTAACTCCTTGCTTACAATAAAGCAAACCAGTCTAAGTAATCTTAGGACCAATATTATTTTGAAATTGTTGAATGAAAGCATTAGCCGATTGTTGAAAAAAAGTAATAGGACAAGGAGACAAAGAACTCGATACCATTGAAACATTTTAGCCATAAGTCTTTGGTCATGAGAAATATCACTACATAAAGTTTGAAATGTCTTCATATGAGTGAAGGGCTCACCTTTTCTATTGTACAATTTCAATTAAGGAACTTCCATATTCTTAGGAGGAACCATGTGGACACTATCATCAAATAGTGGGATCACTACATCAAATGTGGGAACAAAACTTGGATTGAGTTATGGAATCCAACTAATGTTGTAAATATGTAACGGTTTGAGCTAGGTTATTGATAGTTACTTCAGTGGATGGATTGAAATTGGAGATATTGGATTGTGATGGAGTAGTAACATTGTTTTTAGTAGATAGAGGTTGAGAATAAGGAGGGGGAACATTATGGTATGTTGGTATGGGAGATGGTTGTGAAACAAATGGAAGAATCATAGGAGGTATTTAAGAATATTTATTAATAAGATTTCCCCCATTAATAACATGTGTAGGATTAATATTTTGTGTGGAAGTAGTCATGATAGAAGATCTAAATGTAGGCACACTAGACAAGGATGTAGGCATAGGAATGGAATGGTTAACTTGGCTAGTAGGTTGAGAATAACCAAAGAATTTGGAATAACATTTGATTAGCATAATATTAGTGTCAACAATATGAGAAAGGTCACGTAATAGATCCACGCCTATCTTATCATTTTGCAGTATTCTTTTTAATCCTTCAACAAAAGGGATTGCCTTACTATCTAGGTATTGTTGACCCATCCATTGTTGAACATTCTCAAATTCATTATCAATCTTCTCCAATTGGTCAATAATAACCCTAGTTAGTGATTCATCCACATCATGAGAAGTATGAGTATAATGGAGATAAGTGATGTCATTTGTTGGATTAGAGGAAGAACCAACATTCACATGGAATACATTATCCAACTAAGATTCCATATCCTTAGTGTTTGAACCTTGGGAAGCCTTAAGTCTACAACTTCTTCTCGCTGAAATATTGTGTGTAGGATTAAGGGTATCAAAACTCATGCATAAAAGAAGGAAAATTGGATGCAAAGATTGATGTATGATTAAGCAATGCATTTTTTTTGTAAAAATGATCGATTAACCAATAAGTTAAACAATGTGAATTATGGTGTTGGATATTAGATGCATCTAAATTTGAACATATAATGTCATAATAATAAAATCTAAAAACATAATCAAAAAACTATGCAACCTATAAGTCAATTTTAGAATAATAAATTAGGGTTTTATAAAATTAACCACTTAATTTATGTAATTTAATTGTAAATAAGATTTATGAGTGCAAACCTTCCTGTTTAAAGTGCATACAAATTAGATCTGAGACAAGAAATTAGAAACACGCATGAAAGAAGTTGGCTCACCAAAATGTATTGGTAAGAAAAATAGGGTTTCATAAGTTATTCTTGGTAAACTAGGATATGACCTAACTTTCTCATGCCAAAATATTAAAAGGAGGATAAATACAATAGATCCAACCTCAATTCTTTTAGGAAGAGGGTTGAATGTTGATTGAGATCCTTATTCCCCTTTTGTTTGAGTTGGAAATGCAATTTAAATAATAAAGTTGATATTAGGTCAAGTATTTGAGAATTTGATAGCTTGAGTTGGCCTAGTGGTGGAGAACTTGTGTTCTTGAAAGAGAGGTCACAAGTTCAAATCCCATAGGGGGTGGGGTATGTACATCTTATCCGCTTCAGCCTATTACCGATCGAAAAAAAAAAGTATTTGAGAATTTGAAGTAAATTGACAAAAATAAAATTCTATAGATATCCAATAGATCCATAGAGATGGATCTAGGAAAAAGAAGATATTTAGAATATGTACTCGAAAGTTTGGCTTGATGTTTTGGACTAGGTATTAGAGATTCACCTTGGTCCTCTAAATTCCACTCCATCAAAAGCTGAACCTGTTGGTCGTCATCAACCTTATGGGAATCTCTGAGTACAACTCTTGAGTCGATTCCTTGCACATAGAAAGAGAGAGAAAAGTGTTATGGATAGGGTTTTTCCTTGGGTCAAACCTGGATTTAGGAATTGACCTTGAAATAGAATTAGTAATTGAAATGGAAATTGCAACAAGTTGGTTTCCTTTTGAGGGGAGGGCTATATCTAAAATGAAATGCTTGTAATTGAAATATATACCCTGATGAAGCTTACTTGAATCCTCACACTAGGGTTTTCGAGTTTCATGTAGAATATATTCATGGAAGGTTGATCATGGATGCCATCTTGAATGTTTGAACTTGATTTCACTTCTTCTCCAGTGCTTGGTGAATGCTTGATTGATTCCTGACATGATTTTTCTAGTGTAATTTGGATGGCTTGGAGGATTAGGTTTCAAATGAGAGGGGTGGACATCCTTTTATTCTTGACTGCCCAAAAATTAATTGAATTTTTGGTGTAGGCCAACATGGGATCAAATTTCCTACTCACTTGATGTGACTGTTGTGATGCGCAAATTTGGGTCCTGATTAAGAGCACCAAGGTGTTGGACCTCCTAGTCCTTAGAATTAGGACTCAAGTTTGGGGAGAAGGTGATGAAGGTGATGAAATTGTAGGTTTGAAGGTGATGTGATCATAATCAAAACAATCATTGAGCATCGAAAGATGGAGCACCAAGGTGAGGTCTTGGTGAGGACAAAATTGTATGTAGATACAATTTACACTACATTTATATATGTGTGTATAAATGTGTTTGTGTGTGTGTATGTATATGTATATGTCTGTGTGTGTGTATGCATATAGACATACATATATATAGATCATACATACACACATGCATATACATATACATATACATATACATATACATACACATACACATATACACATACATATACACACATATATGTATATATACACATATGTATACACATACATATATGTACACACACATAACCCTATAATCATGAAAATAATCATCTTGGAATCCCCTTTATTCCCCCTATCAAACTTGCAAGTAAAAAATAATGTGTGCTTAGTAATAGAGAAGAGGAAGTTAGACCCCTCTAAATAAGATGCTCTTACAATTTTGGGGATGCCCTTATTTTTTAATTATTATTTGGACTTTAATTGATTTTAATTGAGTAATTTATTTATTTTTGTACTTTATTTCTAAGGTATTCATTAAAATTTAATTCAACTTATGTAAAAAAAAAATGTTGGAAAATGTTTATTGTTCACCTTGCATAATATTATAATGTAAAATTAATATTATTTATGGTGCACCTAGGGGATCTACGAATGCATGCATCAAATGGTTTAGACATTGTTGATGCCACTTTATGCGTTGTATGTAACATTGGTATATAAAATATGGGTCTTCACATTGGTATATTATCTGCAACATGATGTTTATTAAAATTTCTTGCAATATATACCTGAGTTTCTTTCTAGACTTCAAGACCTAATAGGGATCCTAGTGCCTAAGTGCCAAGTCCTTAATTCTCCTCGCTACTTAATTTCCACATCTCATTCAAACAATAAGATTTCATGTAGTTTCCCACTAAGGTCTAAATCTAACCACCTTCCATCTAGCATAAATACTTTACTATAGTTTCCTACAAATGTCAAAACTCGATAGGAACTTGGAACTTGACCCAAATCCAAGATTCAACCAAGCTAACTATTGGAGGTTGCTTCCTTTTTGTGATTTATTATTAGGAATTTTCCCTGTGACTCCTACAGAATCCATAATTTTTAAAAGTTTTTGAAAGGCTTGGGAACTTGTCAAGGCCAATAGCATCAATAAAGACATTATAAGTATAATAACCTGATTTATTCTAGGAGATCTATATGATGGAATATTCTTCATAATAACAAACCCCTTGCCCTACTGCAAAGCTATTTTGCAAAATAATGGGCCTCAAGAGGTATTAATTGCTTTAATGACATTCTTAGGGAGGGGCAACTCAATTCTTGGGTTGCTTTAAGTGTGGAATTTAAACTCCATGCCTCCAATTAGTGTACTTGATCCATTCTAAAAAAGGTTTATGATACTTTTCACTTACTTAAAAAATTCATCTAAGATAATGAATTTTCATAGTTTATTGGATGAAAATTGGGAATTAGGGTTTCACCAATTGAGCTAATAAACCACTAACTAACCAAATTAACCCAATACATTGAAAGGGGTTTGAACCTAATAAATCTAGCCACAATCCAAATAAGGAAAGGGTTAAGATTTTGATTAGATTCACTAGTTGGGAATCATTATCCTCTCCCTTGGTTGAATTTGGAAGCTATTTTTGAAATTAGGGCAAAACAATGAATAATTTAAGTCTATTATCGAAAACAAATTGCTACAGATGTCCCATGAAGACACCAACTAAAATTTGGGTAAAATAATATGTTTGGAACCTGTTCCTAGAAGTTCAACTCGATTTTGCAGGACCAGGTAGTACATATTCACCTTGGTCCTCTAATTTTACCTCTGTCAAAAGCTGAAATTGTTTGTCACTGTCAACTCTGTCGAAAACACCAATCACAACTCCTGCACTCGTTCCTTGCACATAGAAAGAAAGGAAATAGGGTTGTGGATAAGGCTTTGCCTTAAATCAAACCATAGTTTAGGAATTAACCTTGAATGAAATAATATAAATTATAAAATAAATGCTAAGGAGATATACCTCAAATCTGCAATTAATGATGATGGTGCAATTCTCTTTGAATGTAATGTCTTGACAAACTAGTGAATATGAAAAACCCTAATCACACACACATGCTTGCATGAAGATTATATAACTTTTCTCCACAATTCTTAAAGGATGAATATGCAACCTTGAATCTCTAAAAATACTTGATGATGAATGTTTCATGGATGCATGAATATTAGGTATGGAGACTTATGTCAAAATGAATTGATAGGATGTATTTATATAGGGCTGCCTAGGTAAATTATTGATTAGGTTGACCTCCAGTGGCCAAGTGTAGCCACGAGGACTAGAATCCATCGGGGAGACATTTTAAATTGGGGCTTGTTTAAGGGGGACTAGAGTGTTTTGGGGCACCCTTGTCTAAACCAAGTCACTCCATGCCATGGTCCTCCAACAAACAAGACCTAGAAAACAACAAATAGAGAAGGGTCCTCCAAGATGGGGCCCACTCAATGGTGTTCATGAAATCAAAGTTGGAAAAAGGGGCCAAAATGGATCTAGAGATGGGATAGAGATAGGACACACTAAAGTAGGAGCACAAATATTAGGTGTAAATTGGACCAGTTACAATTTATGACACTAAATTTAGCCCCCACTTAAATGAGAGTACGAGCCTATGAAAATAGTCACAGTAAAGTAGAAAGATGAAATAGAGGAGAAATTAGGAGCAAGATCACAAGGAGATAAGACATCACTAATTTCAAGTAACCAAGCCCCTAATCTTAGGATCTTAACTCACATAATCACATGCAAGTACACAAAATAAGAGAGAGAAAAATCCAAACAAATAAAAGACACACAACACGATTAGTACTAAAAACAAAAAACTCCAAGTTAATTGGTTGAATAGACATCAATAGTCAAATATCTTAGCCACTTATATCATTCTCGGGATGCTATCACAAGAACACATGTGATCACATAAAAAGATCAAGGGCATGCATTAGACCAAGATCCACAAATAGAAAAGCTATGAACTCATGGGGAAGAGAAAGGGGATAAAATGGATGTCACTAGCTAGTGTTATCCTTGATTTTAGTTCACTCAAATTATCGAATAACCCTTACAAAATTTGTCCATTTTGTAGCCCACACCCTCTAAGAATGCATGCTGGGGCATTTGTCAAACCCTCTCATGCCTAGTTAGGTTCCTTGAGAAATTGTCTTGTTTGAGTCCCTTAATTTGCCTCTTGAAAAATTGGCAAGTTAGTTCTTCTAATTTCATATAAATCGGGTTTTAAAACCTGAAATGCATCTCATGAATTATCACATGCACTTCAAGTTTTAAAACTTGAAATGCATATTTTTCACTATCTACATTCAAATTGGGTTTTAAAACCCAAAGTACATCCTAAGTCCACATGCAAATTGGGTTTTAAACGCTGATTTACGTCTCACACCACCGTTGTCGCTTGTACATTGGGTTTTAAAACTTGGAGTGCAACTTTTGCATCACATGCACATCTATTTTTAAAACTCGATGTCCAACCTTCACCACAACTTACATGTCAAACAAGTTTCAAAATCCAAATGACATTCTTATACATTGTCACTTGCATATCGGGTTTCGAAACCCAAAATGCACATTTTTGCCCACTAACATTCATTTTGGGTTTTAAAACTAAAAATGCACATTTATCCATCCTAAGTGTAAATCAGGTTTTGAAACATGAATTGCATGTATTGTCAATCTTTTGTGTGAATTGAGTTTTAAAACCAGATTTGCATGTTTTGACCCATTCTTGTTGCAAATCGGATTTTAAACCCTAATTTAAAATTTTTGATCTACTATGTGAAAAAAAATTAACTTTGGGAATTCTTCAATTTAGTACTGCAAATCCATTCTAGATGCCAAATTCTACAATTGGGACTAGATGAATTCAAAGCATATGCTACCTTGCAACGATATAAAGACTACTTGACAAAGATGTCGATTTTGAAGTCGTGTCTTCGGACACTTAGGTTATTTTAATGTTGTTAGTTATACATCATGTAATTTGTTTATGACATTTTACATGTAATTTGTAAAATTGTAATTACATGTAACAATAGAACAAGCCAAAGTCAAATAGGACTCTATTGTTGAATAAGTCAAAGTTAGTTGCAACTTTCCCTCTTTTTTCTCATAAGCTCTCCTCTATAAATATGAGGGGCTTCTTTGTAAATATCAACTTTTGGCTAATGCACCAAAACTCTATCAAATTGTAGAGCTATGAAAGACTTTGTGCTTTAAGTGAAAATCTTAAAATTCTATCAATAAAGAAGTAGGGTTGTTTTCCAATCTTTTTCTTGAATGCACTTTATTATATGGTGAGAGTCTTCTTATGTCATTCTTTGCATACTATCTTTAAAAATCGAATAAAGTGGCGTGAGAAGATATTGGATTAAAAGGTATATAGATAGAATATTGTAGATTTGTGTCATAGTATTTTATTGTGAATATTTCACCAGTGTTCAAAAAACAAGGTGGAGATTTTATGCTACATCAAGTTATCTACTTAGAGTAGAGAAGATTGTGATACATAGGAAAGACTCTAGGATACCTACATATTACTGTAAGTTATTTTTCAAGAATTAGTTAAAGAGACCAGATTAGACTTTGGGCTTGCAAATATTTCAAAGTTAGTATAGATTAACTAATACATCTTTAAGTCAACTTTTTGTTTGGTTGAAAGTTATATCGATTATTATTGCCTAAGTTAGTATCTTGTAATTTATGATTCATTGTTAAAGAAGAGAACCCATTATGAAGAAAGAGAGTTGGATGAACACTTATTCTAAAAAAAGAGAATAAAGTGATTATTGTACCCTTGAAGATAGTATAGAAAATAGAAGTTAGATAGACACTAGGTATTAGATTGCAATAAGAAAGAAAACTGCCATTTGTGAGGAGAGATTCAATATCATCACACTATGGTTGAAAAGGACATTTTGTAATCATCCCCTAATTATAAAATTTTCAACCAACAACTAGCAAGATACATTATGCTAGGTGATCATAAGAAGAAGAGCGAGAGAGGTCATAGAATCCACATGCTAGCAAGCTATGTTATGCTAGGTGACCCATGGGGACATGAATAATCACGAGACAATAAGATTTATTATGTTGTGTGATTCATTTAAAGAGGGAGAGTCAGAATAGTCTAGCAAGCTGTGTTATGCTAGTTCAACTCTCTTAAAAGGGAAGAGTTGAACGGTCTAGCAAGCTATGTTATGCTAGTCAAATCACCCTATTGCATATGTTGTTGTCTAGTTTTGAGGATGAAGCATCTTGTATAAGACTTGTTCGTCTAGTTTCAAGAATGAACACCCCATATAAGACATGAAATGAAAATAAAATATGCTTGGTTTCGGGCACGAAGCATATCATATAAGACATGTTGGTTTGGTTTCGAGAATGATCACCCTATATAAGATGTATAAAAGGTTGCATCTAGTTTTGGGCATGAAGCATCTTGTATAAGAATTGTTGGTCTAGTTTTGAGAATAAACACCCCTCACAAGATAAGAAAAATATAGTACAAATAAATATAGTCAAATAGGGAAAGATGTATGCCCCCCCTTAAGATGTCAACATAGTCCTATGTTGATGTCTTAAGGAAGCTAGAAACAAGGATACACACCTTCAACACCAAGGAGATATCCTTTTGCCAACAATGTTCATAAATCCAAGCTAAAGAGGCATTACTCAAGTATAATCAAGGAAAATATGGTTGTAAAAGAGATATCTCAAGCAACAAGTGTAAAGAGAATCCTTAGGAGGAGGAGGAAGTGATCTTTTCTCAAGAGACATCTTCCTCCAATAGGAGACATTTGTACAAAAATAACATCATTGACCAAAAGAAAGGGAAGGAAAACAAGAATTTATACCTTCTCCCTATTGCTAGGAAAAAGGGATTCTTGATAAAGGATAACACACTTTTGACCCAAATTGAAGGGTTTGTTTATAATAGACATAAATCGCCAAATGAAGAATAGGTTGTACACAAGAATATACACCTCTTGCATATGAGAGAATCCTTGAGCAAACAAACCACTTCACACAAGGAATAACATCGTATCATAAGAAAACAACACTCAACAAAGGAAAAGTGGATCCTTAGAAAGGATAGGAAAGATCAATGCCCCCCAAACACAAAGACAAAAGGAAGGGTTACACAACTTCCAAAGATAAATTGTAACTAAAATATGTAGCACTTCAAGCAAAGAAAAAGGTCTTAAGAAAGAGACACACATATACTCACATGAAGGAATATTCAATGCAAGAAAAGACATTAAATTATGCAAAATCCAGCTCAAAAGAAGAGGTAATCTTCAAAGAGAAAGGAGAGAGAAAGTTGAATATATTGTCCTTGCCCCTCAAGTGAGGAGACAAGGAAGAACTATGTTGTTGCCCAAGTATGATTGTTGTTGAAACAACATCACTGTGCATGAAAAAGAGACCCCAATAAAGTTTTCTACTAGTGTCATAGGGTGAGGAGCAACATGATAGGGTGAATGGAGTGCTAAGGCACTACCTCCTCACCAAGGAAAAGTGCAAGATCAATTGTAAGAGCTATGCGAGCTCGATCATATCGGTCTTGAATAAATTCTTTAAAATCTTTACAATTTCCAAGAGAATGAGAATAACTACAATGAAAAAGATAATGGTCAGCACTTTCTCTATGCTTATAATTGTAAGTAAGTCTAATGAAGGGAAAAACAACATTCTTATCATACTTCAATTTCCAATAGATTCTTGTAGCTGATTTTTCTTGATCATCAATAGGGGTAGGTCTTGTCTCTTGAGATGTAGGACAAGGTGTATTAGAAGGGGGAGGATTGTCTTCTATGGTTTTGATAGTTCCATTATCAACGAGTTCTTGTATTCACTTTTGAAAATCAAGACAATCATTGGCTTGATGGTCATTAGTTTGATGATATGAGAATTTTTTTTTTTGAGGAAGAAGCACCTTTGGATGGACAATAGAGTTTATGCCTTGCAAAATACTCCGTAAGATTTTGAACTCTAAGAAGATCTTCCATAGATGAATGATGAGGATCTTGTATACCTTCTACACTAGCTTGTGAAGGAGGGTTTATAGGGACTTTGATTCCTTGCCCATATTTTCCAATTTCTTGTCCACTATAACCTTGTATTGAGATTAACCACTCCTATAAGAATGTTTAGATTGTGAAGAAGAACGACCATTATCAAGAATTTATTTAAAATTGGTCTAGTGTAAGGGCACATGGAGGGATCAAAGGGATGATTAGATGAGGAAAGAATATCCTTTGTTGGGAGATTCTCTTTTCTATCGTCATTATTCATATCCTATTTGACAGGTGGGGAAGGAGGGTCCTTATTATCTAGAAATTCATCTTTAGTTAATGTTATAAGAGGAGATAAGTCATGAATAAATGACATAACATCATCTTCCCTACAAATATGTTGATGTTTGAGATAAGCTCTAGGAGAATGAGGAGGATCTAAAGAGATTGATATACCAACATTTGGATCTTGCCTCATGTTGGGACCCTCAAAATTATTGAGGGCCCACGTAAAATTTTGTTCAAATGCACTTAGATTTACCCCTGTAGAATAAGCCTGTGTAGCTCAATTTGAGAGCTCACAATTTTGCACCCTTTGAGTATCATGAGAAATCCTCTTGGGGAAGTGTTATGCACCTTTCAGAGGTACCATGTGCCTAGTTGTAGCTTCCTTGGACAAGTTTTGACGAGTTTATGAAGTCTCCTTTGGAGGTTCTGAAGTTAAGGTTGTTGTTTGCACATATTGCACTTTTCTGAGTAAGCCCACTTTGAGCAGTTGTATCTTTGTACTAGATGATTGCCAAGCCCAACTGATAGTTGTCCACGATTCTCTATAATTTTTTAAAACCCCATGCCAAGTGGTATGACCCCATGAATTCGTTTGATGAATTTTTAAAGTTAAATCCCTTTGCAAAATGTCCAGTTTTGCAAAATGTCCAGTTTTGCAAACTGGACTGTATCAAACAACAGTTTGTGGCCTCCTTTATGAATTTTTATTCCAAACCCAATTGACCTACAATTTAAAGTGGTTGTACCCCATGAATCCCTATAAAATTATCTACCACATCCCTAGTTTGTAGCCCCCCAACACATCGGTTTATCAATTTTTAAGACCCATTCCAAGTGAACTTTTTCATGGTTTCAGAATCAACATGTTCAAATTTTTTAGAGTGGGCAACTTTGATGGTTAATATTTTGCACATAACTTAACCAGATCAAATCCTCTTGCACACCTATTCAGGGTATCTAGATGTGCCATCATGCCAAGTGGCAACTCGTGAAATGTAGGTTTGATATTTTTACAACTAGTTATTGAAGGGGTCTCAGGGTGTTTTAACAAGTGCAATTTTAGATAAGCCTGGGTGAGAAACTTTGAAGGTTAATATATTTTGTCTCGGAATTCGTAATGAGGATCCCTCTGATGCCCTGGATTCCTTGTATAACATTCTATCAACGTGCCAAGTTTTAGGCCTTGATGAGGTGTTTTGATCAATTTTCAAAACTGATTCCCAAGGCTACTCAAATGTTTTTGACCAAATTTCAAAGTTGTAAAATGCTAAGTTTAATGACTACGGATTCAATTTCTTCGATTCCGAGCATCTCCAGTGAGTGTAGCCCACCTGAGATCCAACTAATGTTACAAATCAGCAAAGTAGTTGGAACCAGTAAGTCAAGTATGTGCTATTTAAATCATCTTGATTTAAATAATGTTTCATATAAATCAATTCAGAGGAAGGGGAAAGAAAGATCACGAGGGCTGTTTAAATAGTTTTAAAATTTGGCCATATGAAGGGGGAGCTAAAACAAAATAATTTTAGTCATTCAACTGATTTAAATATCTGATTGCACAAATGGATCTAATTCAAATGATTTAAAATATGGAGACAATGAAATCATACCCGTCGTAATTTAGAATTATGATACATATGCATATTTCATCATGAAGGTCGTTGAGATCGTGGTGGGCCCATGTGAATTTGAAATAAACTGGGGAAAGAAGCAGCACAGGTTTGAGGACCTCTCAAAAAATAAAAATATTCTTCACCCGCATGGTATGGTTTGTAAAGAGATTGCAAATACCTTTTATTTAACCTGCATGCCCTAGGTGGGAGGGACGAAAATAGTGTGGGATAAGCGGATAAGAGAAAGGGTAGAGATGTGAATACCGAGAAAAACACGATGACCGCAGGAAAAGAGAAAATTAGGGCAAAATCAGTACTGTGCTGAGAATTAGGGTGAATCCTCATTGTTTGAGTTTTGAAAACTTGAGTAGCTACAGTGGATTATTGGCTATGGCGGCGCCCTAAATGTTGAATCGGCTCAGTAGAGCTACCCGCAAATACATTCAGATTACCCAAGCAAAATCTGAGACGGTTTCTAAGGTCTGAAGTGGAATTCATGATGCAACCAGAATCAGATCGAGCTCATGGCGGACTGTTGGTATTCATGTCATGTATTTTAGCAGATTGGAACCAAGAAGCACATTCGGTGCACGGTGATTTGCAAGGGGAGTTCTTAGCCACGAGCAATGTGTATCGTGGAGCTGATGGGAATAATGGCACGATTGTGCAATGGTGCCTCTTCATCAATTATTTAAAACCGAATTCATCTAAAAGCCAAAGCAGTTGGAGAAGGTGTTGCAGGATAAGTCCCACCACTCGTAGGTTTGCATTAATGTCTTTGGCGAAACCCATGAAAGTATGGAAGGCGTGGTTCAATGCAAAGGAACTTCTGTATAAGGTTGCAGTGATGGAGATAAATGCTTTGGGCATATTCTTGGTTCAAGATGCACACAAAAGGAGGGGCACGCTGTAAGATACGTTGGCTATGTGAACAAGAAGAGAACGTAGCATATTACGCTATTGCACAGGGATGAACACATTGCAAAGCAAGCATGAATAAATAATAAGATTGCAAGTATGGATTGCAGGGATGATACAGTCTCTTAAACCATTCAGTTAATGCCTCACAAAAATGTGATCTTATGGGAGGCGACAGTTTAGGGTTGCCAAAGAAGAATACTTGCAAAGTGTTCGAAGGAATCTTGTCGATATTTTGATGTTGCAATGGTGGGGTTATGGATTAATAGCCTAGTGATCTCAGCAAAGACCACATCAAAAGGAAACAATGCAAATGAACAAATGAATGTAGCAATAAGACCAGTTGGGTGTTTGTGGAGCTTTGAGGCATTACCATTGTGTTATTCATTGGATGCCATATAGGCCACATCGATGGGTAATTTAAACCATGGTTGTGAGGCATTTTCTTTTGTGCCCATCTTTTACAAATTCAACAATGGTGAGGGGCCTCGAATCTCACTGAAATGTAAAATCTCTCGATAGATCCATGAATTAATATTTCCATGAGAGGCGTACAACATGAACATGAGTAGGGTGGACTGTGCATCTATATTTTTCAACCATCAGCGTTTCCAGCGGGTTTAATGTTTGCAAAAACAGTACGAGAGGAGGCCATCAATTTACATTTTGAATGAGATGGGTATGTAAATTTGTTTCAAAGAGCCCCATGGTCTGCGTGGTAGGATGATTGAGGCCACATCTCAGCAAAATGCAAAGTGGCATACATATCAGTCTCATAGGGGTTCTAGAAAATCAAAATTTGTTTCAAAGAGCCCCATGGTCTGCGTAGTAGGATGATTGAGGCCACATCTCAGCAAAATGCAAAGTGGCATACATATCAGTCTCATAGGGGTTCTAGAAAATCAAAATGTTGATGTTGTTTGATGCAATTTAAGGGTTCTTGCCTCTAGTCGTTGGGCCCATATTCCTCAGCAGACGTTTAAAAGATCGATAAATCAATGATACATGTAAATCCTGTTCATTTCCGCAGGAATCATGAGGATTATGAATGCCTATAGGTTTTGAATGGTCTCCCATCAAAAGAGACATCTAAAGAAAGTGACAGTCACCACTGCAGGGAGGTGAAATTTTTAATTCTAGCCAGGGTAAATGCATTTTTACATGAGGTATTTTCACACAAGGGGTGTAACCAAAGGTAGAATGTGCAGTATTGGAGTTGGCTTATTGTAGAATGGGGTCATTTTCACTTTCGTCCAGGGCAGAGCATCTTTTATTAAAGTGGGTTAATTAAAAGGAAAAGGGGGGAAAGCAAATATTTCCAACTGTGAGCAAAATGAAGAAAAGAGTAGGGGGTAGTTTCAATATATTTTCTAGATTGCTCTGTACAGGCAGAGAGGTGGACTGACTTATTTACCCAGCAGGGTAATTCCTTTTGTGAGAAGAAAATGCAATGAATGCTTTTGTGAGATTACTTTTCCAGCCAAGGGTTATTCTACTAAATCTGTGATTTTTCTTGCAAAAGGGGATGAATGCAATATATATGTGATTCTCAGTCGAACTTGAATTTTTATTTAAGAAAAAGTCACATGCAAGAAGTGACAAGGCATTAGCGAGAGGAGGTTTTTTCCTATTTTTGAGCAGGTAGGAAAATTGTGGAGAAAGTCAATACAGCTAAAGGGGAAATTTTCAGGATTGATTTGAAAGGTAGCTACAAGCAGAGATGGTAAGTTTCTTCCGGATTTATGAAGATATCACATTCGAAATTAGTGCAGTTTGAAGACCAATTTTGGAGGGGAAAAGTGCAGATTTGAAATTGAAGACAGTAAGGATGAGGACACGTGTCATCTTATGATGCAATTTAGGGTTTTCTTTAGGTCTTCTCTCTTGTCTATTTATTAGTTCTTGCCATAGGCAGGAATACTAATACATTCATTGAATGCATTTTATTTTTTATGCTAGTCAATCATATGAGACTATTTTAAAATATTTGTCTAGATTTCTCTAGTTTCAATTTTGACATATTTTCTCACAATTTAAATAATACCATTTATCTCTTTTCTTATTGGTCTATTCTGCAAACAGTCATTGCAAAAAATGTATTTTCTTTAGTTAAAAAATAGTCAATATTATTTACAATTAAGTGACAATAAATTTTAGGCCTCCCTCATAATAATAAATGATCTTGAATTCCACAAAAATCTTGAGAAAACTTATTTCATTCAATGAAATCCAAAAAAATTTAAGAAAGATATGATTGATAGGATGTATTTCCATCACATATGTCATTTCATTGAATGCATATTTAATATGGTTTTTGACAATTGTATTAATGTTGAATGGATTAAACTATTGGTAATGTACAATGTACTGTAAATGCACTTGTCACACTTAATTTTGTATACTGTAGGCTACAGTTAGCGTCCAAAATAGCGTCTAGAAACATCCGTCTTGGTACGTTTGTTTGTTGGACAGGACGCATTAATATTAATTTGATGGCCTGCTATTAATGCACATACAACAATCTGATAATGGTCGTTGGTTATATTTACTATACTTTGCTGTGTGTGAGTTACCAGTTCTGCTAAAATTACACCACTGTCTATTCTTTTTCATATGTGCTTTGAGTCGGTGTGTGTTTCCAGAAGCATTGTCTATTTTGTTCTCATTTTGCAACGCATCTCATTCTGTCCTTTTGCACCAGCTTCATCTTCTGATTTATATTTCATATGTCTGCTGAATGATACCATTTTCAGGTTTTCCGAAAACCCTATTTATTCATCGGACAAAGAACAACATTCGAACCGGACTACGCGCAAGAAGAAATAGAAAAGAGGTATGGGAAAATCTGAAGGATAGTGTTTTTTGGAACGTTCTTTCTGATATATGTTTTTAGGGCTTAATTATTTTCACCACTGGTCTTCTCTACATATAACCCGTTAATCTTTACTTGCACTCCAATGTTATTCTCTTTCTTGCTATCTATATTCTTGTGGTTATGTTTCCGTTATCGACATTTGGAAGGCCGCCTCTGCAGTAAAATCTCTCCACGAGACACTTCCACAAACCAGAAAAATGCATTTCTCCTTCATTTCTCTGTTATATAACTTTCTAAATTGCAATATATGCCAACGTGAGTTGAATGTGACATCAAGAATGTACAATACTCTGTTGTCTCCGCTTTTAATGAGTCTTTACACTATAGATTAACCTGTTTTTTCCGCTTCTGGTGAGTCTTTACACTATAGATTAACCCGTTTTCTCCGCTTCTACCGAGTCTCAAGATTGTGGGTACAATGCTTTCTCTGTGAAGTAGAGTTTCCTATAGGTCCCGCTCTTTAACCCATCTCTGGCCTTTAGACAAGGGTGTTGATTCATCACCATGGTCACTGGATTGGAGTGGGGTTGTGACTGTTATGTTTTTGACAGTTACAAATGTAAGTTGGAAGAACAATTTCTATCTTTCACACTAAGGATTTATTTTGTTGTCTTTTAATCTAAAGATTTAAAAATTCAGTATTTTCTTAACCATCTCAGTAATCTGCTGGATACAAATTGTCCGCCTTTTATCTAGATGATGAATTTATGCCATGAGTGTATTTCTGCTCAATAAATTTGCCTGTATGCAAAATATAGGTTATTTTCTGTAGCTTTTTCTTGAGTTTTGTCTCATGCATACGATGCAAGGTTTTTTTTTTTTATCTATTTGCAATAAACAAAAACCACGATCGACATTTTGCAGGAAGGAGACCATGTTAAAAGCATAAATCCTGGATACCTGTCATAGGAGCAGAACTGCTTAATACAGTAAAGCAAATTGGCTACAAAATTGCTTTCTCTATTTAAAATTATATGTTTATCATGCATCCCACAAACTCAGTTACATATATATGTTACAGCAACATAGTCACATACTTTGCTTTAAATATTGCAAATGCTCCGAAGACATTTTTATTATACTATGCAGTGACATACATATATTGTTTATCTAAATTGTTTTGAATATATATATTTCTACTTGTACCCTTACCTCTGCAAATCTTGTTTCATTGTACTCTCTTTTATATTCAATTCTGCAATGATCTCTACATTTGTCATTATATCTCCAATGTGACTTCATCTAGATTTACTGCTACTGTTTGGATGTTTTTGAAAAGTTGAGTTACTTCTGAAGAAGAGTAGAGCTGAACGTTTAGGATACCTTGTCTATAAAATTGTTCTGCTTTGTGGATGGAATACAGACTACCTATTTTGGTATTTCAATTTAATGCCTAAACCCTCGAAGGAAGACACTCGAAGAAAATTATGAAAATGTAAAAGCTGTGCTCAAAATGACCTTCAATTTTCAAACCCAAAAATATATTTTATATGCTCTGTTTAATGGGTGAGTAGTTTTAGATATGCATGTTTATCATATTTCCTGATTGCATGCTTTCATGTATACATTGTATTGATGTACATAAATCAATGACAAAGAAAGGACACTAACTTGCAATCTAATGTCAAAGATAATAATGCTGGCCCTCTGGACACATTGATTATAGATCCAATAAGGCTCATGTTAATTTCTTTTTAAGATAAGGACAGTGTTGCTGCCAGATTATATGATATGTAATATGATTAATAATATTAGATTTTTACCATTCATAATGTTTTGATAAAGTTGATTGCTGTTATTTTTTATTAAAATATGTATAAATATAATCTGAAATATGAAAAAAAAATTACAGAGTAACAAGAGTGACAGGCTGGAGACAAAATGGCAGGTTTGCAGCAAGGGCATAGACATCCATGAAACCATAAAGAATAGACGAATTTTATTAGATGTCCTAGTTGCAATAGCCGTGGTAAACATGTATGCAAAATTTGGAAAACATAGACCAGGCGCGTGACTCGTTTGACAGATTGCCTTCAAAAATTGTGTTCTCATGGACTGGAATGATCGGAGGATATGCACATAATGGATTTGTTGGAAAGGCATTAGAGACTTTCAATGAAATGCCATTGCCATGGTAAAGCCAGATTCCACAACTATCGCCAACATACTTGCTGCCTGGACTAAAATGGGGAGCGTTTGAACAGAATATGGACATCAATCAAAGCACAGTAGAAGGGGGGCTTTTGTCAGATATTATAGTTCGAAATGCTCTGTAGACATGTAGGCAAAATGTGGAAGCATTGGCAAGGCACGCAAACTACTTGACAAAATGCTCGAAAGAAATGTGGTCTCTTTGAATGCCATGATTGCATGATATACACGTAATGGATTGGTTTAAAAGGATTTAGAAACTTTTAAGAAAATGCAATTGCAGGTGTAAAGCCATATTTCACAACCTTTGCCAACATCATCCAGGTTTGGAATTTGACAGGCAAAATGGCTGTTTTTTCATTTTTGAACTGTATTTGACAGCTTAAAAAATTAGTAGAATGTATTCATTGACATGCTATTTTTTTCTAAAACTGTATAGATGACACTTCAAATTATAAATAAACCGTAAAAAAATATAGTAGGTAATATATATATTAGTTTAGAATATTTATTATAAAAATATAAATTTATTTAGAATATTTTGAAATGGAAGGATTTAGAAATGGAAGGATTTAGAAATGGAAGGATGTAGTTGTTTTTAATTTTGTAATATTTTAATATGATTTTTTAGAATAGTTCTATTTTTTCATATGAATTTAGAAACTCGTCATAATTGAAATGATAGAATATAATTGACAAAATATTTTAATATGAATTTTTACAATATATTTTATTTTTTTATATATGAATTTAGAAACTTAATCAATTTAATTTTTTAAATATATTTAATAAGATTGTTATAGAAACTTTTCATAATATATATAATTTTTAAATTTAAATGTTTATTATTACTAAATTAGTAATTATTAATTGATTGTCATTTAATGTTAATATATAATATATATTAATGTAAAATTATAAACTTATTTAATAGATTTCAGATTTTTGCATATATTATTAATTTATCATTATTTTTTCATTAAGATAATGATTTTCATTTCTTCCCATGAAAGATGTGCAATGATT
The DNA here is from genome assembly GCF_030272615.1 of Cryptomeria japonica. NCBI lineage: Eukaryota > Viridiplantae > Streptophyta > Pinopsida > Cupressales > Cupressaceae > Cryptomeria > Cryptomeria japonica. Next base: position 594,313,097 of record NC_081413.1, read on the forward strand.
TTCACTACTTAAATCTTCTACTTTTATATTTTTTGACAATAACTAAACCGTCATCAAAAATTCATACGACAGTAGGGGTGACCGTCAAATCTAGGCTTGGTCTTGTAGCTAAGTAACAAGGTATAAGATAATGAGTGAATGGATAGATTATGGCTATAGAATGCACTAATACTTAAACATATTTAAGTTTCTTTAAAAAATTTTTTTTATTGTTTTTTCCCCTCAAGTTGGTGAGAAAGGGAAACTATTTATCTAGGTTGCAATGATTTTTTATTTCAAAGTGGAGATAGTAATGTTGAGTATTATGATTTTGCAATTATTTTTAATAATTGATTTATTTTATTAATCTTAATTCAATTTTTGAATAATTACTATTTAAATATATAATTTTCACCATTAAAAATTTATAATGCTAGCTAAAAATCTATTAGTATATTATAAACTTAAGAGAATATTTTCTTTCAAATGATTAGAATTTGATTCCTTCATTTTTAAAAAAAAATTTATTTATTTTTTCATCTTTATTTTTCTTATGTAAATTCAGATGACTCCAACAAGACACTCTTACACGAAAGCTAAAATACAATCTCTTACCAAATCTTTACACTAATAAAAAACACCTTGGTAGGAACTTGACGCTTTGCGTCTCTTGTTTTGTTTTCTCCTCATTTTGAAAGGTTCCTAGTTTTGATTTTTGCCAAGTCTTACAAAATCATTGTAAAAAGATTTAAGGTGTTCTTAGTTAGGTTCAGATATATGAAAGCTAGTTCCAGTTGTGAAGTTTTTGTGTCTTGTAATGTTTCTCTTCAATGCTTGCTCTCTATTATAGAGATCATTGATGGGAGTATTGACTCTTTCCTCATGCACATGAGATACCCTAGGAGAGGTACAAGTGTTAATCTTTTCAATGTCATCACTAGGATTATCATTATCTACAAAGGCTTTTATATGATCAAAATATGTAATGCATGTTCTTAAAAATGTCATCATGAAACAACATATAACATGGATAAAGACTTTGAGATATGATTTGCAAGTAGGAAATATCTTTGAAACTCTAAAGATGTAATATGCAAGAGTAATATGAATAAAAAGAAGTAATGTAAAGTGAAATAAACCATTATCCAACACATGATTTTGATACATGTAACTAATAAATAATGTAATCATACGTGCAATGGAAAACAAATCAAATTTGAAAACACCAATGACATATTATGCAACCCACAGGTCAATTTTAGAATGATAAATTAGGGTTTTTTGTGAAGTTAACATCTAAATTTATATAATTTAATTAAAAATATGATTTGTGAGTGCAAAATTGATTGTCTAAAATCCTACAAATTAAATCTAAGATCACAAATCAAAAATAAGAATGCAAAGAGTTAGGTTCACCAAAATATATTGGATGAAAATTGAGAATAAAGGTTTCACCAATTAAGTTAATAAATCCACTAACTAACCAAATTAACCCAATACATTGAAAGAGGAGTGAACCTAAAAGACCTAACCACAATATGAATGAGGAAAGGGTTGAAATTTTAATTAGATTCACTAGCTAGGAAGATTATCCTCTTGCTTAGTTGAATTTCAAAGCTATTTGTGAAATTAAGGAAAAACAATGAATAAATGAAGTCTGTTGTTGAAAACAGATTGCTACAATTGTCTCACGAAACCACCAACTGATATATGGACAAAAGAATATGTTTAGAACCTATTCCAAGAAGTTTGGCCTGATTTTTCGGGACTAGGTAGTACAATTCACCCTGATTCGAATTTTCCTCCATTGAAAGTTGAACCTGTTTGTCATTGTCGACTTTGCTTGAATTCTTGAGTACAACTCTTGCACTTGTTTCCTATACATAAAAAGAAAGGAAATAGAGTAGTGGATAGGATTTTGCCTCAAATCAAACCTTGGTTTAAGAATTAACCTTGAATGAAATAATGCAAATAATGAAATAAATGCTAAGGAGATATACCTCATATTTGAAATAATTGATGATGATGCAATTATCTTTAAATGTAATAAAAAACATTGAATGTAATGGCATGACAAATAAATGAACATGAAAAACCCTAATCACACACACATGCTTGCATGAGGATTAATGTAACTTTGCTCCATAATGGTTGAAGGATGAATATGCAACCTTGAATCTCTGAAAATGCTTGATGATGAATTCTTCATGGATTCACAAATAAGTATGGAGACTTATGTCAAAATGAATTGATAGGATGTCTTTATATAGGGTTACCTAGGTAAATTATCGATTAGGCTGACTTCCAACAGTCAAGTGTAGCCACGAGGACCAGAATCCATCAAGGAGATGTGGGTTTTCCCCATTGATGCAGAGGGCCCAATGATGATTAGAATGTAACAATTCAATAGATAAGAGCAGGTTGCAAGATATCGAGGCATACCTCTTGCCACAACTCATTGGCCCATTCACTAGGCATCTCAACCCTTAACCCAGTTAGCACAAAATTTGACACAACTTCACAAAATGATTGTGGAACCTAGGGGTAGGATATTAGAATGTTTAGAATCATCAAGGCCAATCTCCATATGCATTGGTGTAACCCCAAAACACTCCCTTATATGGTTTACCTTATATTGGCTCATACACCCTATTAGGCCCACTCAAAGGGTTTTTTGGCAATAACTTGGAAACCATAGAACAAAGACACAAAAGAAAGACCATTTCAAATACCCACTAAGGAGTATGGTGACATATATGAAACTCACTTGGGTTTGTTTCAAACTATTTGGGTTTAATTTGGGACTGTCATAGTTTTAGGCCTCCAATTAGGCCTCTTTTACAAAGCAAGTGTCTTAAAGACAACTCACATACACACAACTCCACTTCTAATGGAAAGGGCATGTTAAAAATGAAAGGATTTCATAGGATTTAGCACCACCTTGCATTATTTTGACACCGTACTCCAAACTCTTCACCATACCAATGCTTCCTTAGCCTAACACATGGAGATGTTAGGCGCTCATGGCCCCAAGCTCACATCAAAACTTAGTCTCTGCAAAAAAATGGAAGAAAAACCATCTAAAGGACTCCCAACCCTACCATTCCACCTATTTTGGTGATCTGATCTCAGTGGAATGGCGAGATATCTACATATCTCTGTCCAAACCTTTGAACTTAGGGTTTCTAGGCAGATTTTGGAAAAATGCTCACCAAATATTCAAACCTAAATGTCCTACAAAATTGGTATGAAAAGAAAGGGGAATCATTGAGTTTCAAAATTAGCCCAGTCTCACATCATGAATCAACCGTACAAGAGAGTAATGAACATTTTTGCAGGAAATTACAAAGAATATGCTTCAAATTTTATTGTTTTCTCCTCCTCTTCGGTACGTCCAGCATCAACAACCTTGCCTCCACCCCAAAAGAGTCTATTTAAAAACTATTCAGACCTCTCCCAATGGTCCCCATCTAATTTTTGAATGGGATGACCGTTGGGTTTCTAAACTTACACTTTTATAATGGGAACTAAGCAACTTTTGCAACTTTTGACAACTAGACTCAAAACTTATTCTAATAACTCCAAAAGACTCATTTTCCCTCTAGACATGCTAGGGTAACCTTATTACATCATTTCAACCCATATTGGGCATTTTGACATGCTTTGACCATGTTTGACCCTACTAGGACCTTATAGGTTTACATAAGCTCAAAGGCTTCAAATGCCTCACAAAATGATTTAAAATGATTACAAATGATTTGAAATGATTACAAATGGTCCTGAGGACCTTATTACACCTTGACAAGACACTCACAACAAACAAGTCACATGTAAGCCTTTATGAGACAAAAAATGATTAGGGCCTCCTGCAACATACACCCGATGTGGAAAAGGTCTCATGTTCCACCTGAGATCAGTTGTTGCAGAGAGATGCCATGCTTCTTGATGTCTTCTTCAGTCATCCAAGTTGCATCCTTAGGCAGTAGACCCTGCCACTTAATTAGATATTCTTTGTAAACCTTTTTCCTTGTTCTTTTGACCTCTTTGGTGTCCAAGATAGCTTCCAACTTCAAGGGTTCAGAAGGAGGTAAGTCTTGCACCCAATATTTATCATCTTCTACACTTGTACTTGCATCCAAGGATCCCTTAAAGGGGTATAAGTCAGAAACATTAAATATGGGATAGATAGCCACTCCAGGAGGGAGGGCAATCTCATATGCATTTTTCACCAAACTTGTGGATTATCTTGTAAGGATAGGTTGTTGAGACACCCTTCTTTTCAAATATTCAAACCCTTCATTTGGTTCATTGGTCCATAGGAATTTACCCTTTTTGTCTCCTTTGATTGTGTCTATGATTGGTGCACAAATGTGACTGAAGTTTCTTATGAACTTTTGATAGAAGCTTGCAAGGCCATATAAACTCCTCACATCCCCCACTAATTTAGGGGTTGGCCAATTGAGAATGGCCTCAACCTTTGATGGATCCATCTTCAACCTACCCTTTGCTATGACAAAGGCAAGATATACCAACTCTTCTGTCATGAACTCACACTTTTGAAGATTGATCATCAATTGCTCTTGATGTAGCCTCCTTAGAACCATGTCAAGGTGCTTAAAATGCTCCTTCTTGGACCTGCTAAACACAAGAATATCATCCAAATATAAAACAACAAATTTGCCAATAAACGGTTTCCATACTTCATTCATAAGTATCATGAATGTACTAGGGGCATTAGAGAGCCCAAAGAGAATCACAATCCATTCATAAAGGCATTCATTTGTCTTGAATGTTGTCTTCCATTCATCCCCTTCTTTGATCCTAATTTGATGGTACCCACTCTTCAAGTGAATCTTTGAAAAATAGCAGGTTCCTCCTAGACAGTCCATGAGACCCTCCATTCTTGGTATAGGAAACCTATATTTGATGGTTATCCTATTTATGGCTCTTGAATTAGTGCATAACCTCCATTTTCCATCCTTCTTGGGAGCCAACATGGTAGGGATTGCACAAGGGCTTAAACTCTCCCTAACTAGGCCCTTATCCAGTAACTCTTGAACTTGTCTTGCTATTTCTTCATTTTGGGCAGGAGTCATCTTGTAAGCAACCTTATTAGGCAATGTGGTACCTGGAATTTGATCTATATGATGACTGATGGGTAAGTGCACAAAGATGGTGGTCAAAAAGGGGGGTATAAGTAGACACTTTTTTTTGAAATCAGGTGAACCTGAACTTAGAGGCAAAATTTGAAAGTCATCCACTCAAGATATGAAGATAATCAAAGAACAAATATTGTAGTACTCTTGATCTAGTTTCCAAACTACTAAACTTTTTCAAAATTGGATAAGATTAAGGGGGTCAAATCCTTCACGCACGAAAAACTGACCTTGTTTTTTTTTTTGAAAAACATAACATAGTGTCTGACGTGCGCATCAAAAAAGTCATTGTTAGATTTAGTATTTTGACAAATCCTTTGGCAGAAAGATAGTTAAGAGTGAACACTAGAAGATGTGTATTTTTTTGTAATTTTTTGTTGAGTATTTTTTTTTTTTTATGATTTTTCCAATCGAGCACATCTTGAAAATTCAATACCTGTTCGTGCGCGAAGCATAAATTGCACTAAACAAATCGAAAATACAATTTTTTTTTAAAAAAATTGTAAATAATCAAGTGCACTACAATAATATATAAAGTTTTTAAAATTTGGATACGTATATCAAAAGTTATTCAAAAAATGGTGCACCTATGTCTGTGAGAACTATGGAGACACTAGTAAAAGAAATTCAATAATAATATGTTATTGTTGTTCAAATTGAAAAAAAATTATATGGTTAGAAAGCTCAGCAGATGGGTGAAAATATGGTGGCAATTTTAGAAATACCTAGTTTATGAAGTGTAAACCTGATGATGACAAAGTCGATAAACCAAGTTGATAAAATAAAACACGTCAAAAATGAGAGAAATGGGGGGAAATCAAACTTCCAATCCGTAGCTTTGTCATCCAGGCCTATTTCCAAGCCTAAAAAATCAAAAGCGCGGACGAGGTACTTATGGTTTACAAAGCGCGTACGGGGTGTTTATAGTGTAAGAAGTGCATACGCGCTTGTTTCCCTTTAAACAACACGTACGCGCTATCTTTACTATAAACAACGTGTACGTGCTATTGTATAATATGATATTCTATGTATAATATGTGTATATTCATATAATATATGTAATATATAATATGTGTATAATATGACATTGTATATATAATATGTTTATATACATATAATATATTAAACATATATATACACATGTAAGTGTATCGTCTCTCCCTCTCAAACGCATACAAGGTCTCTCTCTCTCTCTCTCTCTCTCTCTCTCTCTCTCTCTCTCTCTCTCCATACCCCATTCCTCTTTCTCTTCTTCTCTCCCTCCATACCCCACTGCAACTGTGTCTGCACTTCTATAGAAGTAAGTGAATTTATTTCTTATCTGCAACTTCCTCTTTGATTTTTATCATGTATTCTCTCCCTCCCTCTACCTCTCCCTTTCCCCCCATGTTCTCTCCCTCTCTCTCCCTTCTCCTCTCCCCCTCTCCCTCTCTCTCCCTCTCCCACCCCCCTCTCTCTCTCTCTCTCTCCCTCTCTCCCTCTCTCTACCTTCCCTCCCCCTCTTCTCTCCCTCCCTCTACCTCTCCCTTCCCCCCATGTTCTCTCCCTCTCTCTCTCTCTCTCTCTCTCTCTCTCTCTCTCTCTCTCTCTCTCTCTCCCTCTCTCCCTCTCCCCTCCCCCTCTCTCTCTCTCTCTCTCTCTCTCTCTCTCCCCCTCTCCCCCTCCGCCCTCTCTCTCTACCTTCCCTCTCCCCTCTCCCCTCTCTCCCTCTCCCCTCTCGCCTCTCTCCCTCTCTCTCTCTACCTTCCCTCTCCCCTCTCCCCTCTCTCCCTCTCTCCCTCTCTCTCCCTTCCCTCCCCCCTCTTCTCTCCCTCTCTCCCTCCCTCTACCTCTCCCTTCCCCCCATGTTCTCTCCCTCTCTCTCCCTCTCCCCCTCTCCCCCCCCTCTCTCTCTCTCTCTCCCCTCCCTCTCTCTCTCTCTCCCTCTCCTCCCTCTCTCTCTCTCTCTCTCTCTCTCTCTCTCTCTCTCTCCCTCCTTTCCTCTCTCCCTCTCTCTACCTTCCCTCCCCCCTCTCTCTCTCCCTCTCCCTCTCCCCTCTCCCTCTCCCCTCTCCCCTCTCCTCTCCCTCTCTCTCCCTCTCCCACCCCCCCTCTCTCTCTCTCTCTCTCCCTCCCTCCTTCACTCTCTCCCTCTCTCTACCTTCCCTCCCCCCTCTCTCTCCCTCTCCCCTCTCCTCTCTCTCCTCCCTCCCTCCCTTCCTCTCTCCCTCTCTCTACCTTCCCTCCCCCCTCTCCTCTCTCTCTCTCTCTCTCTCTCTCTCTCTCTCTCTCTCTCTCTCTCCCCCTCTTCTCTCCCTCCCTCTCTCCCTCCCTCTACCTCTCCCTTCCCCCCATGTTCTCTCCCTCTCTCCCCCTCTCCCTCTCCCTCTCCCTCCCTCTCCCCTCCCCTCTCCCTCTCTCTCCCTTCCCCCCTCCTCTCTCTCTCTCTCCCCCTCTCTCTCCTTCCCTCTCTCCCTCTCTCTACCTTCCCTCCTCCCTCTCTCTCCCTCTCCCCTCTCCCCTCCCCCCTCTCTCTCCCTCTCCTCTCCCTCTCTCCCTCTCCTCTCCCTCTTTCCCTCACTCTCCCTCTCTCTCCCTCTCCCCTCTCCTCTCCCTCTTCTCTCCCTCTCCCCCTCTCCCTTCCTCCATACCCCTTCCATAACTTTTTTAAGGCTTAGTAGCGCGTATGTGGTACTTATTACTCATAAGCGCGTATGGGGTACTATTCCCACTCTCCCCTCTCCTCTCCCTCTCTCCCTCGCTCTCCCTCTCTCTCCCTCTCCCCTCTCCTCTCCCTCTCTCTCCCTTCCCCCCCTCTTCTCTCCCTCTCTCCCTCTCCCTTCCTCCATACCCCTTCCATAACTTTTTTAAGGCTTAGTAGCGCGTACGCAGTACTTATTACTCATAAGCGCGTACAGGGCACTATTCCCATTATTCGATACCCTAGGATAACATTTTTAGGCTTAGTAGCACGTACGCACTACTTATTAGCCCATAATGGGAGAAAAGAATACCGTTGGGCTTGCCAACATTTTATGGTCTAGCAGTGCATACGCAGTTATCAATGTAGCACGTACACAGTTTATAGACATAGTTTTAGTTGCTCAAGAGCCTCAACGGCCTCAAAAGAAGTTTTTGAGGTCATTGAAGGCCCCACTGGAACTATGTCTGCACTTCTATCACTATTGTATACATAAAAGTAAGTGATTTTTTTGTTTTTGCATGATTTCAAATGATTGAATTGTTGTCTTTATTAGTTTTTTGTTTTTGCATGGTTTCAAATGATTAAATTGTGATTGTTTAATAGTTTGATTCCAAAAAATAGTGATAAGATGCATACTTATGGTTATTTATTTATTTTTGAACTTTTCTTTACATATATATGTAATATGATTCTATTTAGGTCAACCGATCTCAACCATGTGAAAGAACAAGCGAGGAACGATGGAACAACGAGAGGCTCAAAAGGAAAGACAAAGGCAACGTATGAAGAAATTGCGTGACATAAGAACAATGGGAGAAGAAGGTATGTCAACCTCAACATCTCAATTCGATTTACCAAACAAATATAATGCACCTAATGCAATTGAAGAAGAGACATTTGATAATTTACCATTTGAACCTAATGCAATTGAAGAAGAAACATTTGATAATTTACCGTTTGAACCTGTAAAGCGGAAAATCGCGATCGAACCCTAAGTGTTCCCCCCACCACTCCAAGGAGAGAGAAAGGAGGTCACTAGGGTTGACGGTTTTCACTTAGGGGAGACTTTACATTCAAAAGAGGGGTTGAAACCCACAAGATCCAATCCTACACAATGCAAGACTGGATTCTAAATGAGTTTCAAGGGTTAAGACAGCAAGGCTACCCTTTTTTGTAAAGAATGTAGATAGAAGGATTGAGCTAGGAATGCATGTAAAGTGAGAAAGATTCACTTATAAACAGAGACAGGAATATAGGATGAAGCTGCAGACCTGGAATTAGCAGTAAAATGTCGAGACGATGTTGTCCTGCAAATTTGAGCGAAAGTTGATGGGACGATGGCGCCTGGCGTGCACATGGTCCTCTGAAAAATCCGCGAAACGAAGGGGGATCTGTTCGTCTCTGCACAAGGATTCCAGATCTTCAATTATAGCCGCGTACCTGCAACCTACACACAGAAAAAGAGAGGACGATCGGGGGGTTAGGGATTAGGGGTTTGCCCTTAGGTCAAACCCTGGTTTTGGAATTAACCAAGAAATGAGAATGCTGTAAATGTAAATGTTTGTAATGTAAACAAGTACTGATACCTTGTTGTAAGAATGTTTGTATTCTTACATGCGAAGGTGTAAATGTTGTTGTATGTTGTATGTTGTATGTGATCTCCTCTTCAATGGTTGAATCCTTGTCTTGAATGCAACACTTAGCCTTGAATGGAGACTTAGAATGCTCAATTGCTTGAAGGAATGCTTGAATGCTTGAATGTTTGAATGCTTGAATGTTTGAGTATCGCTTCCGCGTCTTGTCTGCATATGTCCTTCCTCCTCAAAATGGGAGAGGAAATGTAGTTTATATACTTGCCAATTAGGGTTGAAAGACTGATTTTTCCAACCTTGGGCCGACATAGCAACTTTATTTTCCAATTTGCAAACTTAAAGACCCGAAGCCCCATAAGAGACCGGGCCCAAAATAGGGCCAGGGACCAGGGCGCTGGGCGCCATGGTCCCACCTCCAGGGACAACAGGGTGCAAGGAGGATCAGGCCAGGGTGCTGAAAAATGCAGTTTTTGATGTCATGAACAAGTTTCGGGGTCTCCATTCAGGTTCAGTGTTGCGTCGCCATCGTGAAGACCCAAATGCAGTCGAAATTGCAAGTGTCGCAATTTTAGGACGTTACAGAACCTAATGCAATTGAAGAAGAAACATTTGATAATTTACCGTTTGAACCTAATGCAATTGAAGAAGATACCGCATTGAATAATCAATTAAATGATGGACATATTACACCTTCTCTACTTGATGAATTGAATGTACATAATGCACCGATGTTAACACCTCCTAGAATCATTCGTAGGAAACCAAAGTATTTAATTGACATTGATGAGAATATATTGAAGTCAATGCCCAATAAAATGAATGAACGAACTTGTAGGAGAATGGTTAAAAGAATATGGCAAAACTATTTTAAAAACTTAAATCAAACCGCAAGAAGTCAATTAATTGTTCAAATGATTAAAAATTTGAATTTTAGAGAGACAGTGAAAATTCTAGGCCTAAGATCATCTGAAAGTAATAGTGAAAGAATTCTTGTCAGAAATCTATTTGATGCATATCAATCTATTGGTTCAAAATCACGTAGTAAAGATTCTAATGCTACTCAACGTGTCATTACATCAACCATAATGAGCAAGAAAATAAAAAAAGATCGTTTGATAAGCAAAACAAGTAAGTCATTGAACGTTAGTAGAACAACATTAAGTAAAGCATTAAAGAGGCGAGAACAAATAGAGGGACCTAACAATAATTCTCTTTGGGCATTCTCGGGTAGACTACCACACAAAGACAAGGTTGTTGTAGATGCACTAAAAACATTAATTGAAATTTTTTGGCATGACAACACAAGAGTATCGCCCAACCAAAGAGATGTTGTTAGAAGGCAAATTGGGTCTAAAAATCATGAGCCACATGCGAAACACTATTTGGATATGACTCAAACTAAATTTTATGAAAAATTCCTTCAAAAGTTTCCTCAAATAAAAATTTCTCAAAGATTTTTTGAAATGGCAAAACCTTTTTATATTAAGATTAATCATGTACGCACCACGTGTTGTTGTAGGATGCATATTGAATTTTCCATGCATTATGATATTTTTCGTCATATTTGTTCTACTTTGCACACTAACGATGTTTTGCAGGAATGTAATATACAAGCACCTCCTAAGTCGGCAAGACAATTTATTTCAAGTGTGTTATGTAATAGACATGATGGTTACATTTATTATAAGATGCCTTGTTTGGAAGGTTATTGTGCTATATGTGGTGGTTTGCAACGTTTACCAAGATGCATACATTTGGAGAGCACACATGAAAATGGTACGAAACTAGTTTCTTTTGGAAAATACAAGACAACCACATATGGAGTTAAAGATGGAAAAGATTTGAAGAGATGTGAGCTAGTGAAAAATGATATATGTGTAGCTCAATTTATGAAAATGTTTTAAGAGAAACTAGTTTATGTTGGCATTTTTTATGTTTATGTTGTGATTGTCATTGATGGACACATGCTTGCATTAAGATCTTCTTTATATGTATGAGTAAAAGCTCAACTGGTATCTGTTCCAACTGATATGTTGTACTCTAGTCTTTAGACTATTGAAGTTTTGCAGAATGTGTTTTTCAGTCTGAAGCGGCATGTCGACCCCAAGCGGTACGAGGGAGCAAAGCGGCATAACACATTCTTACTAGTCTTCATTTTTGACAAACCACTAACCGGTATTTTGTATGAACCGGTAATACTCTGTGATGAGTTACCAACTGGCATTTTGTGATAAGTTACCAATCCACCGATTGTTTGACGGTGCCGACACATTGACAGTGCTTTTTGTGTCATGTTACTGAGTATGTCTAGATACATTGAACCTAGGAAATTGTAATGTAATCCTATTGGACCGACATGAAATCAGATTCCTTCTTAAGGACATCATGTATAGGGTTTTAGGTTGTTGTTGAAAGTTTTTGTTGGTGCTAGGGTTTAAGGTGGTTGATGAGTTTTTGTAAGAGCGATCTTATCTAAGAAGATCAACTTTTGTGAAGTGTAACAGAGTGAGAGATAGAGAAGACTGAAGTAATGCTGTAATGCATTAGCTATGAGCTATACTAGATCTAACCAAGCAATCTGTGCTGTTTGATAGATCTCATACTTGTTGATTACTCACCTCTTTAACAAGTCTGTGGCCCTTAGCCGAGTAGGCTCAGAGTAGCCTTAGTAAAATCCTCTAACAAGGTGGTTCACCTCTGTGAATCTAAAATCCTCTAGCAAGGTAGTCCTTGATCAGACTTATCTCCTAACAGAGATTGAGATTCTTAACATGATCTATTCTGGTAAAGAACATTGTAAGACCTTAACCGGTCTGGGTTATATTCTGCAGATAGTGACTTGTGAGTTCCATCTCACTGTGGTTTTTCCCATTTGGGTTTCCACGTCAAATATCTTGTGTTATGGTTGTATTGCTTTTGTGGGTGAATGCTTTATTCGCATTTTGGTTTGCATGTGTGATAACCGGTCTGTTTGTTAAACTGTTTTACTAGTTTAGCTTTAGATTGTTTAAGTGTTTAAGTGCAGTGTTTTTTGGTATACTAATTCATCCCCCCTCTTAGTATTCATCAATTGGTATCATAGCCTATCTTTCTATAAGTCTAACCACTTGGAAAAAGATATGGGGGAATACTCTTTGAGGGAACTTACTCACCGGCTCAATTAGTTTGAGCAAGTCTATGATGAACTTATGGCTAAATACAAAGTCTCTCAGGCAAAAAGGAGAGAACATGCTGAAAAGCTGATGGAGCTATTTGAAAATAGTTCTTCAGATGAAGTAGACATGGAAGCCATGATAGCAGAAGTAAATAAGCTGAATGATTCAAACTCCAACCTGAGAAAGGAGTTGGAAGGACTGACTATCCGGTTTAGTCAAGAGCTTGAGAACCGGAGGAAAGCTGAAGATCTGGTGAAGGATAGAGATCATGAGATCTCCAAGTTGAAACAAGAGATTAGTGCACTGACTGCTCACCTTCATGAGAGTAGAATGGAAAAAGAAGGAGTACAAAGTGAACTAAACATAGCCATCTCTGAGAATGCAAGCCTAATGGAGACAAATGCTGCTATTTCCAAAGAACTCTCTGAGTCAAAGGAAATACTTGCTAAGTTCAACAAGAGCACTGTTAAGCTAGAGCAAAAGCTTGAGTCATCTAGACCGGCAAAGAATAACAATGGACTTGGTTTCTGAAGGAGAATCCTCAGGAACAAATGCTGAAGCATCAAAGAAGCAACTGACATTCAAAGGAAAAGGTAAGCAAAAATTCAAACCTGTTTGCTTTAACTGTCTTAAAGAAGGACACACTGCCAATGTATGTAGGAGCAAAGCCTACAATAATTTTCCTTACTTTATTAACAATGTACCTAGATCCAATAAGTTCAATGGACATTGTTATGCATGCAACAAGTTTGGGCATAGAGCATCTGATAGCAGGTCTGTCATGAACAACACCGAAAGATATCCTCAAAGGACCCAAGGAGCTGATCCGGAATCTTTTGTGACCAGGAACCCCAATCGGTTTAATGCTTATAACCATCAGTCAGGTAACAGTGGCTATCAACTGGCAACCGGATAGAGAGAAAACTATTGGATTTGTCATGGTCATGGTCACACTGCTGCTAGATGTAGAAGGAAGAATGGAAACATGAACAATGGACCTTGGAGAGCACTTGGAATGATTTGCTATCATTGCAACAAATCGGGTCATGCGGGAAGATTCTGTAGAAGCAGAAAGAGTATATCTGATGATATACTGGTCACTTTGGAAGGAGGAATTGATGTTGAAACAATTCAAGTGAACATGAACAAAACCTGGAGGAAGAAACCAACAATGTTGGAAGAGGAACTGGTTTCTGCACCTAGTGTGGAAATATCAGAACCGACAAACTAAGCTTCAAAAGGCTTAGGGGGAGCAAACGGCAAAATGTTTTCGAACCCCTGGTTCATACCAGCAAAAGACCTTAACCGGTATGTGATACCTGTCGCTTGGCAGAAGACTGGAAATAGTAAAAAGGCAAATTAGGGTTTACGCCCTAATAGAGGAGCATTAATGGGGGTAGGTGAGAGATATGTATAAAAGCATTTTTCAAATCATTTCTCACTATCTGTTTTCGAGTGAAGAAAAGTTTTTCAAAGAACAAAGAGAAGAAAAGGCGATTTGAGCTAAGATTTTGAGAAATTGACAAATCGTAAAGGAGATTCAAATTCAAATTGTAAACGGTCAAGTGGAGAACACAAGCGGTGATTCAGCTACTGACGAAGTGTGGAGTGAAGGAGAATTGGGAAGCCCTAAATTCACGTGTTTCAAAAGGTATTTTTTTTGAGTTCTTAAAATTTTTCACAATGGCTTCCGCATCTCATACCAGTTCTAGTGCATCCATTGAGTCTGAAAGTTTCATTCAAAGGAAGTCAAAGTATAATGCCCTATCACAAGTTCTAGCTGGAGTGATAGTAGAAGAGGGAATTTTCGATTATATTGATTGCAAGATTGAAGACCTAGGGTCTCTCGCCATCCACTCCCAACTAGGTCTGTTTTGTGGAAAGGATAAGAAAATCAAACCAGAGTATAGTATCTTAGAGAAGAAGAAACTCCATAATGCTGTATACTTTCTGGAAGACTTTACAGAGGATCATATTAGGATCATTTTGAGCAGAGTCCATGGTGACAAAATGTACCTAGAGAGGACACATGATATCATGCCGCAGGCAATTCATGCAGTCATCAGTTTCTGCAACACAGGGGAAGTGCCAGCCCTAAGAATGGTCAGCAAATCTGAGATGTCAAGGCTCACCGGTTCAGTGAGTGATTCACGAGGCATAATAGTCAACTCCATCAAGGATGATCTAGTTAAGTATGCCTGTATGGTGATAGGCTACCAGACATTCTCTGCCAACCAAATTAACTCTGTATCTGCTGCAGCGGTAAATGCCGCTTATCGGATGATAAAAGAGGATGCATCATTTGACCTATGCACCTATATGCAGAGACAACTCCTGTCAAATCTGAAATCAATCAAATAGGATAATGCACTGAGATTCAAATTCGGACAACTACTGATTGGGTTGTTCTTCTATTTCCAAGGCTACTTTCTCGGAATAGGAGATTTCCAATGGTCTCTTGACCAACCGATAACCAAGCAGATCAAGGAAAGCATTCAAGGAATAGGAACTAGTTATCCTTGTAGCGTCGTAAAATTGTGACACCTGCAATTTCGACTGCATTTGGGTCTTCACGATGGCGGCACAACGTTGAACCTGAATGGAGACCCCGAAAATTGTTTACGACATGAAAAACTGCATCTTTTTGCACCTTGGCTTGATCCTCCTTACACCTTGCTGTCCTGGGAGGTGGGACCATGGCGCACAGTGCCCTAGTCCTTCAGGACCATGGTGCCTAGCGCCCTGGTCCCTCAGGACCATGGCGCCCAGCGCCCTGGTCCCTCAGGACCATGGCGCCCAGCGCCCTGGTCCCTCAGGACCATGGCGCCCAGCGCCTTGGTCCTTGGCCCTATTTTGGGCCCGGTCTCTTATTGGGCATCGGGTCTTCAAGTTTGCAATTTGGAAAATAATGTTTCTAGGTCGGCCTAAGGTCAAAAAAATCAATCTCCTAGCCCTAATTGACAAGTATATAAACTACATTTCCCCTCATGAAAAAAGGAGGAAAAAAAAACACATGTGTGCAAGAGGTGGAAGCGATAGGCAAACATTCAAACATTCAAGCATTCAAGCATTCCTTCAAGCAATTGAGTATTCTAGGTCTCCATTCAAGGCTAGGTGTTGCATTCAAGACAAGGATTCAAACATTGAAGAGGAGATCACCTACAACTTACAACACACAACATACAACATTCAACATCATTACACCTTCGCATGTAAGAATACAAACATTCTTACAACAAGGTATCAGTACTTGATTACATTACAAACATTTACATTTACAACATTCTCATTTCTTGGTTAATTCCAAAACCGGGGTTTGACCTAAAGGCAAGCCCCTAATCCCTAACCCCCCAATCGTCCTCTCTTTTCTATGTGTAGGTTGCAGGTACGCGGCTGTAATTGAAGATCTGGAATCCTTGTGCAGAGACGGACAGATCCCCCTTCGTTTCGCAGATTTTTCGGAGGACCGTGTGCACTCTGGGCGCCATCATCCCATCAAATTTCGCTCAAACTTGTAGGACAACATCGTCTTGACATTTTACTACTAATTTTAGGTCCGTAGCTTCATCCCGTGTCTCTATCTCCGTCTACAAGTGAATCTTTCTTACTTTCACATCCACTCCTAGTTCAATCCTTCTATCTACATTCTTTACAAAAGAGGGTATCCTTGCTGTCTCAACCCTTGAAACTCATTTAGAATTCAATCTTGCATTGTGTGGGATTGGATCTTGTGAGTTTCAACCCCTCTTTTGAATGTAAAGTCTTTCCTAAGTGAAAACCGTCAACCCTAGTGACCTCCTTTCTCTCTCCTTGGAGTGGGGGAACACCTAGGGTTTGATTTTCCACTTTACATTTTGGTGAACCCGACGTGAACATCCTAATTCTGATTATTCATGGTTAGATTTGAAATTTTTTTGCTTCCTTAATTACATTTCCATGTTTGATCTTTTGCAAATTTTAGAGGTTAATGGCATAAAAACCCTAAATTTTCTTTTTAGTAATCGAGCTTGTGAAATGTTTAATTGTTAATGCTTGTTTCAGATCTACCCTTCTATTGCAAATTGTCAATTCATATTTGTGCTTTAATTCTAAAAATTAAGTGGTTAAGTGTCAAAACCCTAATTTTTAACCCTCTTGATTCAACCTTTGATCGATGATTTCACTGATCAAAACACCTCCAAATCGACTGTAACTTTGGATTCCGCAACAAAATCATAATATCTTTCATCCCTGAAAATTTTGAAGAAAGTTGCGAGGACCGTGTGCACCCCGAGTGCCATTGTCCCCGACATTTTTTATGAAATTTCGGGAGCTAGATCTTACTGTATTTTTCTGCTAAAATCTAGAATCTTGGCTGATTTCATCAATTCTAACACTTTCAAAATTAAAGTCAAAGTTGGTCTAGTGATTGCTTGGATTAAGGCTTCTAATCATTCAAAAATTGTTGAAATTGAAATTTTGTGTCAAAATTGGGTTTCTTACTATCCTAAATCTGAAAAGTGTGTTGGCATTCATTCAAAGTTTTGGTGCTTTATTCAAATTTTTGCAATTTGTGACTTTTGAAATTAAGTGTTTAATTGCAACAACTTTGATTTCCGCTTTCAAAATTGAATTTTGCATGAAATTGAGTCAACTTTTAAATTTCAAAGTTCGCATTGCTTTTAGTGTTCCCTCTAAAATCATAAAATTCAAAATTTCAGTTTCCCTCTCTTTTTCAAAATTCAAATTTTGCATTTTTCAACAATCTTGGTAGGATTCAATTTTGAAATTGCAACTTTAATTTGGCCTATCTACAGATCGTAAAATCACTCAATTTTTTCAAATTAGCTTTAAAATCATCATAACTTTCATCCCTGAAAATTTCGAAAAAAGTTGCGAGGACCGTGTGCACTCCGTTCGCCACGGTCCCTGACATTTTTTCTAAAATTTTGGGAGATTGTCATGATTGCATTTAACAGCTTAAATCTAGGAGATTGGCTGATTTTATTGAAATTTGCTACCTCTAAATTCGAAAATAAATTCAAAATTCAAGATTTCAATTTTCAAGACAACAATTAAAATTAAGTGCTACCCCCTTGGCCCTAATTTTTCAATTGTGCCTATCTTTCTTGGAAGTTGTGTTTCCATCTTCTTTCACAAAGTTCAAATTGGATAATCATTATCTCATTGTTCAATTTTGCCAACTTTATTTTCAAAATTTAAATTCTTCTCTCTCTCCCTAGTGCATGAGTTTTACAACAATAAGCCCTACTTACACTATTCCCGTTAGACGAAGCCTTAGAATTAAGTCTTTCCAAGGTTTAATTACCGAGGAGATGGAACCTAATTTGAATGGCCTTTTTAATGAGGACACGGGTAATTCCTCTAATCCTCTTAATGATGAAGAATCTCTCCATGAGGTTTCTGTAGAACAACTTTCGAAATTGGATAACCAATTTGATGATTTTCAGCAATGGATGTCTCAAGAATACCCCGATAGTCAAGCTCTTTCATTAATTGAGGGTCTAAAACGTATGGTTCAAAGTGATAAGAATGGAATTGATATTTTGCGTAGTATTGCACACATTGTGGATTCGAATGTGATGCCTATGAAGAGTTGTGCTGAAACTTTAGGTTATACACAACCTCCTACTCAAGTCAATCATTCTATCCCCTTGACAACTTCTATTGCTAGTATACCTACTTTTACATCAAACATAACAACTAATTCAATACAAAACATTCCACCTATGATCACCAGTCATGGGGGCAATCCTTCCTCTTCAATCAACCCTCTTCCTTCATTCAATCCGACTTCTTCATTCATTCCTTCAATGAGTGTCCCTATTACATCTCCACAAATGAACATGACGCAGGGGGGCAATTCATTCAACCATTCCATTCCTCCTTGTAGTGTTCCTTTTTTCCAATCATCTCCTATGACTAACTATCATAGTGTCCCGCCACCTTACTCTCAATCAATACCTTCTTTCAATAACATAATACCTCTATCACAATCTAACATGTCTAATATGAACTCTTCGACTGAAGCAACCATTAACAATCTTGCACAAACTGTCTCTTCTTTACAGCAACAAATTGCCTCTATGAATCAATCTAAGTTTAGTGTGCCCACATTTGATGTTGCAAGCCCACTTTCTCTTGACATTATTCGAGCTATCCCTCCTAAGCATGTTGAAATCCCACAGCTGGAGCTTTATAATGGTAAAGGTGATCCTCTAACACATGTTAAAACCTTTCAAACAATATGTACCGATTTTGCTCATGACCAAAGGTTGCTTGCAAAACTGTTTACTAGAACATTAAGAGATAAGGCTCTACAATGGTATTGCTCGTTGCCTTCCTATTCTATTACTTCTTTCCAACAACTTGCAAATGCTTTTATTCAACAATTTCAAAACAATATAAGTCCTAAAGTTACTTTGATTGATTTAATGCATTGTAAACAAGGTGTTAAAGAAAAAGTGACTGATTTCATTGGTAGATATAAGCATTTGTGTGCTCAAATTTCTTTTCCAGTACTCGACAATGATATTCAAAGAATCTTTATTTCTAATTTACAAAAAGATATTAGAGAAAAACTTTTGTTTTCTGAGTTTACTTCTTTCCAACAGTTGTGTGCAACTCTTCACAATTATCAACTGACTGTGAGTCAAATGGAACAAGCAAATCCTATGGCTCCGAGTGATAAGGGTGATAGTAGTCAACAACCATTTGGGAAGTTTAAACCGAACAGAGGGTTTGTTAAGTTCAATGAGAACATCATCAACAACAATGTGAATGCAGCATCAGGTGTGCCTCCTATTTCTAAGTTTTTCAAGAAAGAAAGAAAGTTTACTCCTTTGAATGAATCATTGCATAGTATTATGAATAAGTTATTGGAACAAAATGTGCTTACTCTCCCTCCTATAAAGCAAATAGATCCTGCAAAGATTAATTCACCCTATTTTGATAACAAATCTTTTTGTCAATGTCATCGTCAACCTGGGCATGATACTGAAAAATGTTTTGCTTTAAAGGGTAAAATTCAAGATTTGATTGATAATAATACTACCTCTGTTTCAGGGGTGAATGATAAAGGCAACACATCTGTAGCTCTTCCTAACCAAAATCTTAAGATTTTTACTGATCCATTACCTTCTCATACCTCTAATGTGATTGAGACTAATG
Source organism: Cryptomeria japonica (assembly GCF_030272615.1). Taxonomy (NCBI): domain Eukaryota; kingdom Viridiplantae; phylum Streptophyta; class Pinopsida; order Cupressales; family Cupressaceae; genus Cryptomeria; species Cryptomeria japonica. Next base: position 594,332,832 of record NC_081413.1, read on the forward strand.
GTTCCTCTTTCTCACCTGATGGTCTTGTGTCTATGACTCCGAATGTGATTAACTTTGTAGAGCAGCAGAAAATCCCTAAAGAACCTTCCATCACATTTTATTCTAGTGAAACTATCAGGGCACCTGATGGTCCTTTATATATAGTTTCAAAAGTCAAGAATACACCTTGCCGTGGAGTGCTTATTGATCCTTCTTGCATGGTTAATGTTATTACTAAAGAATTTCTTTTTACTTTGCTATTGAATCAAGTGATCTATGACAAAACAAATGTGGTTGTGAAATTATTTGATGCATTTTCTTCTCCTGCAATTGGTTCTATTACATTACCTATTGAGGTCCATAACAAATCCCTTGATGTGAGCTTTGCTATTATTCCATCATCCGAACAATTTCGTGTGAAGCTAGGCTATCCTTGGCTATCTTCCATGAAAGCTATTGCTTCTCCTATTCACAAGTGTTTGAAATTTCCCCATAATGGTGAAGTTGTTACTGTCAATCATAGTCTCTTTAAACCAGCTGAAAGAACTTCTAGCGTTCCTATTGATTATTTTTGGCCTAAACAATTCCAATCTCTTCCACCGCGAAGTGATCATCTTTTCAAATCTTATCAAAAGTGGAAAAAAGATATGATCCTATCTCTAAGTGAACCTCGAACACCCAAACTTGATATTCCTATCGTTCTTGAAAAGGAAGTTCTTCCTTTGAAAGATAAAACCAATGTCTTTCCTCAAGAAGATTCCCAACCCATTCCTATGGATGTGACTATGTCTATGTCTAATAAACTTTCTAAAAGTAGACCTATACCTCCTCGTCATGATGGACTTGGTCTCCTTCCTAAACCAGATATTCCTCCTTTATATGGAGCAGTTCCTCCTCCTTCCTCTTATAAAGAGAAGAGACCTTCCTCTTCTCCTATTGTCCAACCTAAGAAACCACAACCTAAACACCCAAGTGATAGGGATGAGAACATTCCTCCTCCTCAATCTTCTCAACTTCCTACTAAGACTAGACAAAATCATTCTGCGCGTGAACGCCGATGAAAGTGTCATTTAGAGCTTGTACAGCTGCTTCTCAAACTTTGCAATCCCCAAAAACACCTTCAGCTAGTATTATTCCATTTTCTCCTCAGCTGAAAATTGAGCCAAAATCTCCTAAGCATAAGATGCATGATGGTTTTGATCCTGTGCGAGTTAAAGATCCTATTTTTATAAATCTTGATGATGATATAGATGAAAATGTTACTTCTCTTGCTTCTGATAGTGAATATGAATATGTTGATATTGATAACCATTTATCTAACGAATTTTCTAAAGCACTTATCCTAGCTCCTAGACAAGAACAACGTGGCTTGGAACATGAACATAGCCCTTGTTTGGATCTTGTGATAGCTCCATCTGCTGTGTTGGATGTTCCTCCTTTAGTGTGTTTCCTGCCTTCCCGAAATATTGATCAGCAAGATCGGGGGGTGGATGACGTGCTAGACTAGTTCATTAGCATAGCAAATTCTCTCCTCCTCTCTTGATATCTTTTGTTACTTCTTCTGTGTGTTATTCTCATTCTTCTATTTGTTGTCCTTAGTGTTGTCTACTTGAGGACGATGCAAAGCATTGAGATCTCTTTTGGTCTCTCTCATGTTGACTCAAAAGACACACGTGTTCCCTTCTTCTAGGTGACCTTCCTTGATTGGGGAATGAAGAACAATTATGCATACATACATATGATATACATGAATTATCATACAACATACTGACCCCAAGGAAAGCGAAGTCATCTCGTGATTTGTGTCTTGTGTCTATTATCCTTGGGTTTATCTCACACTTGGGGGTTAAATCTTTGTGATAACATGCTCCTTTCCCTTCTCATTTCTTACGTGTATCACTACCTTAAAGCAATCACCCCCGATGAGGCATGTGCGATCACTTTAACGTAGGGGGCATACACTCTGTCCATATCTCTTCAAGATTCTTAAAAATTTCTTGGCGAACTTAGCTTTGCCTTGAAAATTTTTGGTATTTTTCTTGCATGACTCATAGTGAGGGAACCGCACTACTGTCAGTCATGGTTCTCCCTCGTGATCTTCCCTTTTACTTTGTCAATCGAAGTCATGAGATCCTTAGTCCACTGGGGGCTTGGTGTATCTTGCCTCCTTGACGTGGTGAAAGTCTTTCAATGTTGTTTCCTTGTACTTTACCAGAAGTATGGGCGTACGCTTATACTCCCGCTAAAGTGGGGGCTAAATGTAGCATCGTAAAATTGTGACACCTGCAATTTCGACTGCATTTGGGTCTTCACGATGGCAGTGCAACGTTGAACTTGAATGGAGACCCCGAAACTTGTTTACGACATCAAAAACTGCATCTTTCTGCACCTTGGCCTGATCCTCCTTGCACCTTGCTGTCCCGGGAGGTGGGACCATGGCGCCCAGCGCCCTGGCCCTTCAGGACCATGGTGCCCAGTGCCCTGGTCCCTCAGAACCATGGCACCCAACGCCCTGGTCCCTGGCCCTATTTTGGGCCCGGTCTCTTGTTGGGCATCGGGTCTTCAAGTTTGCAATTTGGAAAATAATGTTTCTAGGTCAGCCTAAGGTCAGAAAAATCAGTCTCCTAACCCTAATTGACAAGTATATAAACTACATTTCCCCTCACGAAAAAAGGAGGAAAAAAAAACATATGTGTGCAAGAGGCGGAAGCGATAGGCAAACATTCAAACATTCAAGCATTCAAGCATTCCTTCAAGCAATTGAGTATTCTAGGTCTCCATTCAAGGCTAGGTGTTGCATTCAAGACAAGGATTCAACCATTGAAGAGGAGATCACCTACAACTTACAACACACAACATACAACATACAACATCATTACACCTTCGCATGTAAGAATACAAACATTCTTACAACAAGGTATCAATACTTGATTACATTACAAACATTTACATTTACAACATTCTCATTTCTTGGTTAATTCCAAAACCGGGGTTTGACTTGAAGGCAAACCCCTAATCCCTAACCCCCCAATCGTCCTCTCTTTTCTGTGTGTAGGTTGTAGGTACGCTGCTGTAATTGAAGATCTGGAATCCTTGTGCAGAGATGGACATATCCCCCTTCGTTTCACGGATTTTTTGGAGGACCGTGTGCACTCCGGGCGCCATCGTCCCGTCAAATTTCGCTCAAACTTGTAGGACAACATCATCTCAACATTTTACTACTAATTTCAGGTCCGTAGCTTCATCCCGTGTCTCTATCTCTGTCTACAAGCGAATCTTTCTTACTTTCACATCCACTCCTAGTTCAATCCTTCTATCTACATTCTTTACAAAAGAGGGTATCTTTGCTGTCTCAACCCTTGAAACTCATTTAGAATTCAATCTTGCATTGTGTGGGATTGGATCTTGTGAGTTTCAACCCCTCTTTTGAATGTAAAGTCTTTCCTAAGTGAAAACTGTCAACCCTAGTGACCTCCTTTCTCTTTCCTTGGAGTGGGGGAACACCTAGGGTTCGATTTTCCACTTTACAATCCTGATGTGCTAAACAAGTATTTTGATGAGTTCAGATGGAAGATGAACAAAAGGATGAGGATCTCAGGTGACATCGTCAAGAAATATGAAGATGACATCTGTTTCACCATCAAGGTGGACCAATGCATAATGGAGGCTGTGGAGCCCAGATAGGAAGAAGTGGAGCCAATGGGCTATGAGGTGATGTATGATATGCTGGAAGGGTATGCCTCTACCCTTATTGCCTCACCTCTTGATCCTAAGGAAAAGAGGACCGAAACCTATCTGGAAAGGATTGCACCGGTCGAGGAACCCTCTGTCAAGAAAGGAAAAGAACCGGTAGCAAAGAAGGCAAAGGCAGTACCTGCAGCATCGGCACCGGCTACTATTGCAACTCCAAAAGTGACCAAGCGGTCACCTACCAAGAAGAAATCAGAAGTGGCACCGACAAAAGTCTTTGAAAGAAAAATGAAGACTAAGTCAAATGAACCAGACTTTGAGGAGATGCCCAAGAAGGCCAAATAGACGAAGAAGACAAAGAAGAATGAACCGGCAGCATCCGCACCGGTAAATATTGATATCTCCTCCTATAAACCTTCGACACATTGTCAAAGAACAATAAAGAATGTTAGGAGAAAATTACTTCATGACTTAGGAGATTATTATGATGACTTTAGTGATGGGGAGAAAGAAGAAATACTTCAAGAAATTATTATTTATTTGTGCAAAAATGACTGGTCGCCATCCGAGATCAAGTCTCAGACACCGGATTATTTATATAAGGCATTAGATAATAAATGGCGCATTGCCATAGAAAAAGAACAGGAGATTGGGGAGAAAGTCTTTGCACAGTACTTTCCCGACCTCTCAAACTCTGGATTGTTTGATGTAATGGATCAAAATAAAGGACTCTTCTTCACAAGGAGAAGAAGACTCTGGCTGTTAGAAGGTAGAATTGATATTGTGGAAAAAGACACACATCAATATATGGCTACCGCTATCCATGCTCACAAAGCACGTATGGCCAACTGACAAGCGGAAAAAGAACTGGGTATATCCAAACTGGATGAAGTTTTTGATGAAGAAGGGAACTCGGTTGAAGAACCAATAGACACTATTGATGTTGATGCCCTGGACGTAGAATATGTCACTCAGGACATACCTTCTGAGGGAATAGGATAGGAGCAATAGGCCGAACAGGGTAGTGAGCAAGCCAAGGACAGATAGGAAGCGGCTAAGGAACAGGCATAAAAGAAGAAGAGGGATGAAGATGAGGAAAAGCGGAAAGAGGAAGAGAAGAGAAAAGAGGAAGAGGAGAGAAGAAAAGATGAAGAGAAAAAGAAGCAAGAAGATGAAAGAAAACAAAAGGAAGAAGAGGATAAAGAAGAGGAAAATCGGAAGGAAGAAGAAAAGAAGAAGAAGGAAGAGGAAGATAAAGAAGAGGAAAAGCGGAAGGAAGAAGAAAAGAAGAAGAAGGAAGAGGAAGAGAAAGAAGAGGAGAAGAGGAAGGAAGCTGAGAAGAAGAAGAAAGAAGAGGAAGACAAGGAATAAGAAAAGAAGAAGGAAGCAGAGAAAAAGAAGAAGGAAGAAGAAGATAAGGCAGCGGAGAAAAGAGAAGCAGAGAAAAATAAAGCGGAAGAGGACAAGGTAATGGAAGTGGTGAAGTGCACACAGATGGAGACTCTGAAGGCAACCGGGAGTCATGCCAAACCGACTGATATCTCCAATCCTATCGATCTACAGTCTGCAAGTGAATCGAAGCTAATGCAGAGTATCAAGGTTGCTTAAGAGCACCTTGAAATCATTCAAAGGAAAAAGGAGCAAGATATAATTCAAGTGGTTGTAGACACACTTACTGGTTTGATCCTCGGTACCAATCTTCCCAATACTGAATCATCACTAGCAAAGCTTAAGCTACTATGTACAGTAGTAGATGATCAGGTGCAGAGCCTGGAAGAAGCAGCTGAGGAAAACGTCAAGAAAGAGCATCAAAAGGCTCTTAACATTGCTCTAGTGAAGAAGTTGAATGAGCTCCGATCTGAATTGCTGAAAGACCAAAAGGATATAAGGGACGCTTTGGATGAGGGAAATCTGCTACTAAGCAAAATCTGTCAACCCCATCTATTCTACGATGATGTGTTAGCTCAGAAGCAAAAGCTTCAAACAGACTTATAGTCTTACTTGAGCACATTCAAGCCACCTTATGTTTCCTTTGCAACATATGGGCAAACCATTCACCGGTTTCACATCCAATCAGCCAAAATGGAGCAAGAGATCTGCACATAGTCTAGAGATTTGCAGGAGCTTCAATTGGTTCTACTCCCACGTATGAAAATTCTTCAGAAGTGTTATCTGAACCTGGATGCCTTGACAGTTACTCAAGAGATGAGCACAGTTGATGCTATGGAAGAACAGGTCTCCCAGATGCAAACAGAAAAAGAAGTGGCCACCTCCCTACTTGAGTCCTGGTCTCTATCAATGAAGCAATTTTTGCAGGACTATAAATCTGTTTTTGACAAGTATTATTCCTTGTTGTCATAAACTTTTATTATTTTAATATTAAATGGAAACAGGGTTGTTCAATGATACTTTGTCATTGTTGGCAAAGGGGGAGAAGTACTCTATCTATTTTGAAGAAGTATAGAGGAGAAGTATCTGGTTTTAAAAAATTTCTATATGCTTTGATATATGCTATATGCTTTGATATCTCAATGTTTATGCTCTGTATGCAAAATTGCTATACATTGTATTGATTAAGGGATAGTGTATATGCTTAGGGGGACCAATTTTTGCTAATGGCATGTTTTTGTTGTAAAACACTTAGATGTCAAAATTTTATTTTCCTAAGTGTTGCCATCAATGCCAAAGGGGGAGATTGTTGGCATTTTTGATGTTTATGTTGTGATTGTCATTGATGGACACACACTTGCATGAAGATCTTCTTTATATGTATGAGTAAAAGCTTAATCGGTATTTGTTCCAACTGGTATGTTGTACTCTAGTCTTTAGACTATTGAAGTTTTGCAGAATGTGTTTCCCGGTCTAAAGCGGCATGTCGACCCCAAGCGGTTCATAGATCTCAACCGGTACGAGGGAGCAAAGAGGCATAACACATTCTTACCAGTCTTCATTTTTGACAAACCGCTAACCGGTATTTTGTATGAACTGGTAATACTCTGTGATGAGTTACCAACCGACATTTTGTGATAAGTTACCAATCCACCGATTGTTTGACGATGCCGACACACTGGCGGTGCTTTTTGTGTCATGTTATTGAGTATGTCTAGATACATTGAACCTAGGAAATTGTAATGTAATCCTATTGGACCGACATGAAATCAGATTCCTTCTTAAGGACATCATGTCTAGGGTTTTAGGTTGTTGTTGAAAGTTTTTGTTGGTGCTAGGGTTTAAGGTGGTTGATGAGTTTTTGTAAGAGCGATCTTATCTGAGAAGATCAACTTTTGTGAAGTGTAACAAAGTGAGAGATAGAGAAGACTGAAGTAATGCTGTAATGCATTAGCTATGAGCTATACTGGATCTAACCAAGCAATCTATGCTATTTGATAGATCTCATACTTGTTGATTACTCACCTCTTTAACAAGTCTGTAGCCCTTAACCGGGTAGGCTTAGAGTAGCCTTTGTAAAATCCTCTAACAAGGTGGTTCACCTCTATGAATCTAAAATCCTCTAGCAAGGTAGTCCTTGATCGGACTTATCTCCTAATAGAGATTAAGATTCTTAACAGGATCTGTTCTTGTAAAGAACATTGTAAGACCTTAACCGGTCTGGGTTCTATTCTGCAGATAGTGACTTGTGAGTTCCATCTCACCGTGGTTTTTCCCATTTGGGTTTCCACGTCAAATATCTTGTGTTATGGTTGTATTGCTTTTGTGGGTGAATGCTTTATTCGCATTTTGATTTGCATGTGTGATAACCAGTTTGTCTGTTAAACTGTTTTACCAGTTTATCTTTAGACTGTTTAAGTGTTTAAGTGCAGTGTTTTTCGGTATACTAATTTACCCACCCTCTTAGTATTCATCAGTTTATGAGTACATAATGCATACACATAGAGCTCGATGGTTAGATGAGCAATTCAAGTTGTGTAAGGAGACATTTCCTCTTGGCACGATTGTCTCTATCATTGATTTCACTGAAAATATACACTACAACCTCAAAATGAAGTGCAATCCATGTATTATCACTCTACACAAGTTTCTATTTTTGTACACATAGCATTCATGCATGCAGATGATAGCACAGAGGAGGATAGAAAGGTTGTAAGAGAGTATCACTTCTACATAAGTGATGATCGTACTCATTCATCAGAGTTTCTACAGGGATGCTTTAAATTTTTCTATGATAGTTTAAGGGAAAGGAACATACGATACAACCAACACTTAATATGGTCAGATAATTGCACCGCACAATTCAAGAATGCAAGGATGTTTTATTGGCTGACAAGGATGCATGTGACAAGTGGTGTACAACATTTTTGGAATTTCACTGAGGTTGGACATGGTAAGGGAGAGCATGATGGTGCAGGAGCATGTGTGAAAAGAGCCCTAGCTAGGGAAGAATTGAAGTACGAAGGTGGTGCTGAGTTGGTAAATGTAGAAACAATTGTGCGATGGTGTAAGTCTACGATGGGTCCAGGTAATCCAGGTACATCATTGGTTCATAGATATTTTTGGTTGATTACTGAATCTAACATTAAAAACTATCTAGATTGTTGTACAGTTACAGGATCGAGTGACATGCACTCATTTATGAGTTCAAATTCAAGTTCACTGGTGATTTATATGAGACAGATGGTATGTTTTTTCTCTTCATGCATGTATTGTTTGTGGGAAGAATGTGAATCAAAAGAGTGGGTTGACAAATGGTCTTGTAGACCGTTGGTTCCCATTGATTCATATCAAATTCCCAAAGCACTACAATTAAGCCAGATGGAGACATCAGTGGATTTTGACCATGTATCCGACCTAGTGGATTTAGGTGATTTTTTGAGTTAATTTTTTTGCAAGTATTCTTTTTGGTTCATTTTGTTGTACATCATACTTTATTTTTGATATTAATTAACACTTTATAAAATGCAGGTCATGTGTATGCAGTTGTTGCAGAAGAGAACAATGAAGAAGGAACATATTACTATTTGTGTCATTGTGTTGAGCCTAAAAGAAAATTGACAACCACAATCATTAACGGAGAGGGTATTGAGTACCCAATAGGGTCTGTTGTCGTGACAGGAACATGGCTTCGGAGATACCCTATCAAGAATTCTGATGTTTGGTTGTTCGAGGACTTTGAAACACACAGACATATTCTTCATTTCTCTAACCTTGTTGTTGCAACAAATATTCATTTAATGAAGTATCGTGGTATACCTCATAACAAGATTTTATGGAAAGTTCTTGAATCTGACCACGAGGCAATACTTGACACAATATGGGCTAGAGCCGATCCTGAAGACTCACTTGATTGATTCTATGGTTCAGAGTAGAATCATTTTGAGAATTTTGTATAAATCGTCGACGAATTGTTCTATATTCATTTTTTGTATATATAAATGCCCATGAGCTGATTTTTACATGTTTAGGGGCTTAATTTTGTATATTTAAGTAGCTGATTTGTACATATGTGCATGCCAAATTTTGTATATTAAAATGGCGATGAGCTGAATCGCACATATTGTAATGCCAAATTTTGTATAAAAGCCCATGAGATGATTTGTATATTAAAATGGTGATAAGCTGAATCGCATATATTGTAATGCCAAATTTGGTATAAAAGCCCATGAGATTATTTGTAAGACAATTTTTTGTATAATCAAATAGCCAAGAGTTGATTTGACAATATTTAGAGGCAAATTTTTGAATAATATGTGACAATGTTTTGTGACTATTTTGTGTGTCAATGTTTTGTGACTATGTTTTGAGTATATGTGATGTGTCCCTGGTCAATCATGAGCATTCTTAATTCTTGTATAATCATGGATAATTATTTGAGTCATTATCGGGTCATAGGGGTGATAGATTGAGACTAGATACAATTTGAGCAAAAATTGTCATTATTGTCAAAAAAGTTGTCAAGCAACTTCTACATTGCGTCGGCAGGGTATGACTCTCGACGTTCTGGTGTTTTGGGATGCACGACAGGGGCATACCTAGTGTAAACATGCCCACCTAGATGCACTCGCGATGTCAGTTTGTGCACATGAGGAACAAAATCAATTCTAGCCAATCTTGCAACTTTTCCTTGCTAGCAACTGACGATTTTTTAAGCAGGCGAAAAAATGTTACTAATTGAAAATGGCTCCGAGTCATCAAAAACCAAGATAGGCCATTGTAGAGGAGCCTCACATGACCCCATAGGATCAAACAGATCAACCGTATGTGTCGTGGATTGGAAGAAACAGTTCGTCAAATTTTGACAATTTTTTGGACTCAGGGCACTTGAGAGATCTCATTGGTAGGGTATGACTCTTGACATTCTGGTGCTTTGGGATGCATGACAGGGGCATGCCTAGCGTAAACCTGCCCACTCAGATGCGCTCACAATGTCGGTTTGTGCACACGAGGAACAAAATCAATTCTAGCCAATCTTGCAACTTTTCCTTGCTAGCAACTAACGATTTTTTGAGCAGGCAAAAAAATGCTACTAATTGAAAATGGCTCCAAGTCGTCGAAAACTGAGATAGGCCATTGTAGAGGAGCCTCACGCGACCCCACAGGATCAAACAGATCGATCGTATGTGTCGTGGATTGGAAGAAATAGTCCGTCAAATTTTGACAATTTTTTGGACTTAGGGCACTTGAGAGATCTCACTGGTAGGGTATGACTCTTGACGTTCTGGTGCTTTGGGATGCATGAAATGGGCATGCCTAGCGTAAACCTGCCCACCTGGATGCGCTCGCGACGTCGGTTTGTGCACACGAGGAACATAATCAATTCTAGCCAATCTTGCAACTTTTCCTTGCTAGCAACTGACGATTTTTTGAGCAGGCGAAAAAATGCTAGTAATTAAAAATGGCTTTGAGTCATCGAAAACCGAGATAGGCCATTGTAGAGGAGCCTCACATGACCCCACGGGATCAAACATATCGACCGTATGTGTCGTGGATTGGAAGAAACAATCCCTCAAATTTTGATAATTTTTTGGACTCAGGGCAGTTGAGAGATCTCACCGGTAGGGTATGACTCTCGACATTCTGGTGCTTTGGGATGCATGATAGGGGCATGCCTAGCGTAAACCTGCCCACCTGGATGCGCTCTTGACGTCGGTTTGTGCACACGAGGAACAAAATCAATTCTAGCCAATCTTGCAACTTTTCCTTGCTAGTAATTGATGGTTTTTTGAGCAGGCGAAAAAATGCTACGAATTGAAAATGGCTCCGAGTCATCAAAAACAGAGATAGGCCATTGTAGAGGAGCCTCACACGACCCCATGGGATCAAACAGATCGACCGTATGTGTCGTGGATTGGAAGAAACCGTCTCTCAAATTTTGACAATTTTTTGGTCTCAGGGCACTTGAGAGATCTCACCGGTAGGGTATGACTCTCGACATTCTTGTGCTTTGGGATGCATGATAGGGGCATGCCTAGCGTAAACTTGCCCACCCAGATGCACTCGTGATGTCAGTTTGTGCACACGAGGAACAGAATCAATTCTAGCCAATCTTGTAACTTTTCCTTGCTAGCAACTGACGACTTTTTGAGTAGGCAAAAAAATGCTACTAATTGAAAATGGCTCCGAGTCATCAAAAACCGAGATAGGCCATTGTAGAGGAGCCTCATGCAACCCAACGTGATCAAATAGATCGACCGTATGTGTCGTGGATTGGAAGAAACAGTCTGTCAAATTTTGATAATTTTTTGGACTCAGGGCACTTGAGAGATCTCACCGGTAGGGGATGACTCTCAACATTCTGGTGCTTTGGGATGCATGACAGGGCCATGCCTAGCATAAACCTACCCACCCAGACATGCTCACGACGTCAGTTTGTGCACACGAGGAACAAAATCAATTCTAGCCAGTCTTGCAACTTTTCCTTGCAAGCAACTAACGGTTTTTTGAGCAGGCGAAAAAATGCTACTAATTGAAAATGGATCCGAGTCATCGAAAACCGAGATAGGCCATTGTAGAGGAGCCTCACGTGAACCCATGGGATCAAACAAATCGACCGTATGTGTCGTGGATTGGAAGAAATAGTCTGTCAAATTTTGACAATTTTTTGGACTTAGGGCACTTGAGAGATCTCACCAGTAGGGTATGACTCTCGACGTTTTGGTGCTTTGGGATGCATGACAGGGGCATGCCTAGCATAAACCTGCCCACCCGATGCACTCGCGACGTCAGTTTGTGCATAGGAGGAACAAAATTTGACCATTGTGAGCGTGAGGGTGCTCTCGCACCAAACACATTGTTGTTTAAATTCATATTGTCGATTTTTGTTGTTTATATTCATATTGTTAATTACATATGCAAATATTCATTTAAATTTATAAAAGGGTAGCCACCAAATACATCGAATACACAATAATGAATTGAATACAAGGAGTTTTGTAGGGTTAATTCAACATTTTAGAAATTTTGTCAAATCATATTCCACGATTGCAATGCTTTATATCATATATTTTTGTTGTTTATATTCATATTGTTTATTACATATGCAAATATTCATTTAAATTTATAAAAGGACAACCAAAAAATACAACGAATACAAAATAATGAACTCATTACACATTTATTGGATCAAATATCGATATTTATATATATAAACAATGGCATGTCTGCCAAGTCAATACAAGTATTACAAAAATGTGGCATATGCCATGTCCAAATCGATATACAATAAAAATGTAGAATATATCTACATGTATTGGTCATTCTATGACCAAAACTAACACTATATGATCCTAAACTTCTGGTGGATCATCAAAATCAAGCCTATTCGACGCAGTACGCGGCTTTGTAGATAGCTGCAAAACCACAATTCAAAAGCCAAGTTAGAATTATTTTGTAGAAAATAGTTCACAATTAACATCATAACTATGCATTTAAGTTTAATTCCTTTGCAATTGAAATGTAGATTACCTCATCGGCTGATCCAGGAGCTAATGTCTTCGCTCTTTTCTCCTTGTCACTCTTAGGAGTTTTCTTGAAGACATACTTAAATTGATCCACGTTATGGCCGTACCACGAAGGAGTCTATTGTAGATTAAATGTACAATTAATACAATGTACTAACATAAATATATCAAAAATACTTAAAATCTATAATATAGAGAACAATGACGTACCTGTGCTTGAGATGCTTCTCCAATGGATTGAGGATGGCTCACAATCGATGTAGAAACTGACGCTATTACCTATACAAAAAATGTACAAAGATTAAATACAATTAATATAATGATAAGTATTGAAGGTTGAAAACAATTAATTTTACATATAAACAAAAGTGTACCAGATCCTGAGATGCTTCTCTAGTGCAAGGAGGAGGGTTCGCCATTGACGAAATAGGTATGGATATTTCTTGTATGAAAAAATTATAAGATTATAATATATCACAAGTTCACATGTACGCGTGCATATAATCATGAAATCAAGAAAATAAAGTAGAGATGCATACATCCACCCTCTCTTGATCCGCGGTCAAATCAGGTGCATTCAACATATCCACAAAGCTCAATGGCCGTTGTACATGTAAAATAGACAAAAAACACTAATCAATCTACAAACCCCAACTAATACTTGATTTCAACATTTTCAAACAATTGTACAACTAAAAATGTGTTCAATTACCTTCTTCACATGTTTTGGCGTGTTCGAGGAATTCTTTTTCTTAGGATGAGCCCTAGATGCGGAGGGGGTACCCTAAAAACACAAAATTAACATGACATATTAGAACAAATAATAAATTAAACATAATTTTAAAAATCTAAAATGAAATGACTTGCATATTTCATCAAAACAATACATAAAAAGAGTTGTACAAAATATCATACCGTATAGCCTTGTAGGCCAAATCGATTGCTGAGAGCGTGATGTCATCAATCTGGGACATTTCGTCCCCTCTCAACACCTACAAACTAGAAATTGGACCAAGCATTAAAGATAGTTAGTATATCTTGTATTTTTTTGAATTCAAAGTGTACTATTCTATTTTAACATGTTACAAAATTTATACCTCAGGCGTCGAAGTTGTAACTGTGGTAATTGGGGGAGGTGTATGGGATACCGTTGCTGCATCTTGAAATGCATATTATTTGTCTCAATTTAAATCGATGTATAAATGAAAATTCATTTATGTAATTACAAAATTAAAGTGACTGATAAATCAAATGTTATGAATTCAAATCAACACACCTGTGTCTATGGCTCATGGGCAAACACCATGTCCATCAACTCATCTGTCAGCGCGACATCCTCAACCGTGTGAGCTCGACATCTACAATCGCAAATCATGCATAGATGATATGAGTATCCATCAGCATCGGCTGCATCATCTATCCCCGAGCATATCCCTGAGCAACTGACACACATATGCTCGATGGGCTCTTTGTCGCCCTCTAATGGCTCATCATCCAATACAATAGGGTGTGCTAATGATGTCCCATGCTGGATGATGGCACCAGTCAATGCTATGGCCGCCTGAAGAGTCTGTAGCTCCATCGACTCTTTCAGCTCTAATGGGATAGCCTGATGCACCTTAGGTTTGGGTGCTAGGGGGTGACGACTCTCCATGGCTAATCGCCTACGGGCTCCAGGTCTATCTTGGGCAGAGCCACCACCTCTACCATGAAACTCTCTCATGTCAAAATAATTTGGGCAGACATTGAGCACAAACTCATAATATATTTTTCTCAAAAAATATAATGGCACCTCATAATTATTACAAGGTGGATCGTCAAAGACCATCCACCACCTCTGCCAAAAAAGATTCTTCATCTGCACATTGGTACACCAATGTATGGGAAAACTCTTTGCATTAGGAGGTAATGACTGACCAGTTTTGGGGTCAACAAAAAGGGCACATATTTGTTGTTTAGAAATATTTTTGTTTTTAACTCCATCGTATGATAGCCCATTGGCATAGAATTGACGACACCTATCCCTAAAGCTTCCCCATTTGGTAATTTCTGTGGAAACAGCTATGGCACCACTAGCTAATGTTTCTAGGCTAGTGGCGAGGGATTGATGATGGTCAAGTTTAGAAGCTTTCAATTTTACAATCAGTCTATTGATTTTGGATGTATTTTGCCCTAATGATTAATTAATTGTTCCTGTGTTTCGACTGTGCAGTCAAAAGGAGGAATTGGGGGTTGTTCTTGTGTGTTTTCAGGAGGTGCATTTGGTTGTTCTTGTGGGTTTTCAGGAGGTGTATTTGGTTGTTCTTGTTCTGGATTAGCATAATTTGGTTTTTGAAACAAAAAATGAAAAAACCTAATCAAAATTAATGAAATTAAATTCAAAATGTAAAATAAATTGCATAAACCAGAAAGAAAGACAAAAATAAATAAAAACTAACCTTGATCCATAGCCTGGAGGACAAATTTAGCACCCCGTTCACGATTTAGGTTAGAAAATGCGAAAAAAATAAAGTCAAAAATGCACTTTTCGGGTAAATGAGGACCCAACTTTTTTTAAAAACTTTTTTTATCACGCACCGCGTACGGGGTTTTACTAGGATTATTAGCGCATACGCGCTCATTTTCCTATAAGCAGCGAGTATGCGCTAATTTTCCTAGGAGTAGCGCGTACGCACTCATTTTCCTAAACGCAGCGCGTACGCACTACATTTTCTAGGCTCAGGAAGAACAAACCTAAGCACGTATGTGGGAATTTGAACTTTTAAAACCGCATACGCGCTGCCTGTTTTTCCAAGTTTTTTTGGGGTGGTGTCCACTTTTCTGACCACCATCTTTGTGCACATGCCCTGATATCTTTGATTGGAGGCAAGGAATTAGGTAATTCATCCACCACAATACCCTTATACTTCTCCATCAAGGTTTGGACTTCACTAGGAGTGGTTTATCCCTTGTTTAAACTGATCCATACTTTGGTTTAACAATTAGAGAAAACCACTGACCTCTCTCTTCCTTCAAGGTCCTCAAAAACTCCTTCTCCCCTACTACCATGACACTAGACCCAAGTTGTCTATTTGATCCTTCATCTGATAGGGGGTTCAAGGTGAATGACACTCCATCTTTGTCTATTGTATAAGTGTTTTTCTGACCATCATGATGTGCTTTCGGTCATATTCACAAGGTTGGCAAGCATCCATGGGAATAACATCACAAAGGAATTTTATCCTTGTAGCCCCCAATATGAAACTCTACGCAAGATTGGGCATAAGTATGTTAACAATGCCTATGAGGTGGAACTACCACCAAACTTGGGTATATCACCAATCTTTAATGTATGTGATTTGTTCCAGTATAAAGGAACTCAGTCAGCTACAAACCAAGAAGAGTCTACTACTACTGAAGATGTAGATTGGATACAAGACCTACCTCCAAGCCAACTGGTGACAATGGACTACATTTTGGACTCCAATATTGTCAAAAGGACTAGGAAAGGAGTCTATAGAGACTACTTGGTTAAATGGACTGGTCTCCCTGACTCTGAAGCTACATGGATGTTTGAAGGAGATATACTATAGCATGGAACCATTGTTCAAGCCCTATCCACTCAAGGGACTTGAGTCTTTCCTACCTCGGGAGTATGGCGCAGGGGCACTTAGAAAATTTTGGTAACTTTGTTTTTAAGATGTTGGAATCATGTTTTTAGTTTTGTAATAAGGCCAAGAGGCCATTGAGTGTGTGCTCAAATGATTGTAAGGGCCCTAAGAGTCTTTGTTTGGCTAATGTTGGCATGTGAGCTCTTAAGGGTGACAGGTAGGGCACTTAATAGGATAAATTGTTTTTAGGTTAATGTAGGTGTGTCCTCAAATGATTGTAAGGGCCCTAAGAGTCTTTGTTTGGCCAATGTTGGCATGTGAGCTCTTAAGGATGCAAGGTAGGGCACTTAATAGGATAAGTTGTTTTTGGGTTAATGTAGGTTGGTTGATGTTGTTTTTCAATTTGTTGAGGTCATATGAGTCATTTGAAAGTGATCAAGTTTGGATTTGAGCAAAGTTTCTCACCTATGCAACAAATTGCAAAAGATGCAAAAGTTGCTCATAGCAACTTTGCAACATTTTCATACACCAACAACTAGTTGGTTGACACATTCGGTTGTGAGTATATGTAACTACTCCAAGGAAAGTATAAGGCTTGGAAAGACTGATGATAGTTAGTTGTTGAAGATTTGAAAGCAAATGAACAAGGTTTGATTTCCCATTGGGTGTGTTCTACCAAATTTTTGTTGTTCTTTGCAAGTTGTACGACCTGTACAGATTAACACATCCAATTCAGGGTCATGGATTGTTAGGATGGTGGCTTACCTTCATTTTGTTTTTGATTTGGAGTCTTGAAGTGTTTTAGTTTGTGAATAAACTTCATTTTGTTGCAGGTGGGTCCAAGAGCCCTAAAAACTAGGGTTTTGAGAGAAAAATGGCTCCAACCTAATGTTCCATGCTGGATTTAATCTCTAAAACCTTGTGGAATGTTATGTTGCATTGTATACTATGTTTTATTTTTGGTCTTGAGACAGGGGAAGCCAAATCAAATATTTGCCACCATACCCTAAGCTTGGCACATTGAGTTGGCAAGCATTAGGGATCATGGATAACAAACCCTAATTGGGTGAATCCAGTTGGTGGAGGTGAAGTATGATAGGTTTGGAATTCCATCTGGAAGTATAAACATTAAAGAAACATCATTTCACAAGGGCAGTCAGACCGGTGAAGGATTTTTGACCAATCCCTACTTTTTAGGCCTAGAAAGGGGTAATTAGGCCTAATTAACTGGTAAGGGTTAGATATGTTAATGACAAAAATCATCTCCGGTTTTGAGATATTGTATGTAAACCCCAAAAGGGTGTCTGGAATGCAAAAGATTTCATAGGGTTGTTAAGGAAGTTTAGCAGTTAGATGCAGATTACCCCACAGACAGGGCTACTAGAATTAGGTCTCCTATTAGGCCTAAAAGTGTAGTTTGTTTGTAAAACACCAAACCGGTAAATGTAAAAGCTCTTGAGAAAGGAGTAGGGTTTTAAATCCTTCCAAAATCATCCATCCTTGTGTGTGCAGTGTGGGGAATGAAGATCCTATGGTAGAGGGGTTGAACTCTCTGGTTGAGTGTGAAAGGGAGTGGGAAAACAAGGTCTCCTAACAAAGAAAATGGGACTCAAAAAACAACAAGTGCTTATCCTAGCCTAAGGACCTTGGGAAGGTTAGAGGGGGTAATTCTTGCAAACCCTTGGAGGGTGTGAGGTGTATAACTATTGGATGGTTCTTGTGTAGCTTGGAGGATATACCTAGACAAGCTAGCATGAATAGGTGAAGAGCCAACTCACTCTACATCAATTATCCACCTGTATCACTATATCTTAAGCCTCATAACCCACTGTCATAGTGGAACCTTATTGTCCTATACCTTTTTCCATATCCAATGGACATAACAGAGTCCCAATCATCATCTTCTTACCATCTTCAAGCCCTTCAAGACTTGTTTCTTTGTTGTCGTCTTCAATACCTCTGTGCTTTACCTTTATCTCATTATTTAGAACCTCCTTGCCCATAGGTTCACTATCTTCTTCATCAACTATCTGTTGCACCTTGCATTCGTGTCCATTCAATAGAAAACTCACCTCTTCCTTTGTGTCTTCATCATCCCAATGTTGCAACTTACTGTCTTTTCTCATATCCTTATCCTCTTTCCTTGTTAGGATCTCTTTCCCAAGCATCTTATTATCACAAATCTATTCGTTCTTCATGGTTGTCTGTTCCATAACACCATCATCCTTCATTGAACAAACTCCTACATGTGCCTCATCTTCTTCTTCATGTTCCTCATGCATTAGGAAATCTTTTCTTCCAATCAACCCTATCCTTGCCACCTTCATTGATGCCTCAACATCCTGCAATGGAATAAACACAAACTTTTTCCCATCTTTGTCAATGGTATATGTATTCTTCCTACCATCGTGTAGTATAGATCTATCAAAGTGCCAAAATTTACCCAATATCAAATGACAATCCTTCAAAGGCATAACTTCACAAAGTACAATATCATGATATGAATCACTATTGAAATCCACAAATTCTTGTTCTCTGACATCAACCCACTGATTATCATTCACCCAATATGCTTTGTAAGGTGTTTCAGGAGGTTTCCTTGACAAATTCATTTTTTCAACCTTTTACACTGAAACTATGTTATCAAATGAACCATTGTCAATGATCATCCTACATACCTTGCCTTGGCATTTGAAATTTGTCCTAAATATGGATTTCCTCTCAGTCATCTCCTTCAACTTGGCATACCTTTCTCTCATTTCTTCAACCTCCTACATGATGGCTTCAACTCCTTCGACCTCTCTATCTTCACTTGATCTACTTGCTAGCTCTGATACCACTTTGATGCAGAGCATCCACACCGAAACCACATTAGGGAGATTTCTTTCTCCCAATTTTCCTATTCAATAGGTACTAACTCTTCCAAGTCTTCCCAAGTCCCTTACTACACTCCTAACCTACTCACAAGGCTACAATAGCCCAAAACTCACCCAAGCTTTGCAAACCCTTAACCAACCTCCCACACATATTCCTCCATTCCTAATCAACCCTCTTGAACTCATATCCATGCTCCATAACATTTAAACACCATTATTCTCCTTTGTACTCACAACCAAGGCTGCCCCAACTAGGACTCCCACTTTTCACTAGTTCCCAACTTCACAACTTACCACAAGTATTCCTCACAAACACACAACTCCCTTGTCAATCCTAAAAGGATTATCAACATGTTCACTTTGGACTCTCTCTACCCACCCAACCTGCCAAAATGATAAAACAATGTTCAATGAGGAGTCACTATTTTTAGGATAGTCAACAACATGTTTAGGACAACCAACAACATGTTTAGGACACTCATATATTAAGGTTTCTTTTCCACTTCTCAATGCCTCCAAATGCTTCTAGAGACTCACTAGGGTCTATCCAATCACTCACCAACTCCAACTACAAAACCAACCAGCATTCAAACTCACAAACACAAGTTCTTGTTAAACTGTAAAACTAGGAAAATCACTAGCCATTTTAGGACAGTCAATAGTTTTTGCATTTGGATTGTTTCCCCAACTTGACAACCCTTGTTACTTGTCTATAGAACCCTCACACACTCTCCACAACCCTCACTTGACCCCTCAAGGTCCTCCAAGACATTCAAACCAACCAAAACTTCCTCTTTTACACTGTTGTCCTAGATCGAGACACAATTTCAGTCAAATTTCTCTTTGTTTGCACGTGCCAAAATCATGTATAAATCCATGAAACAAAAAGGAAACTAAAATACATATATTTTCCCTCAATTCCATAATTTTTTGGCCCTTGATCATGTGGAATGGAGGCTATTTACATTTTATAATGCCTTAGCAAACCCTAGGGCAAGGTTTTGACTGTTTTTAGTAAAATTACTATAACTTTTTCAAATCAAAATGAAATTTAGTGAGACAAAGGGAAAGTGCGGGGGATTCACCCCTCTACTAAACAATTGATTTTTATTATTACATCCACCAACATCCACACCCAAATGTGTACAAGGCTTTTATAATGCCTTCCAAGCCTCCACACAATTATAACCACCTTTACAACTTATTTCAACAACAAAAACATAATTATCCTTACAAACTCAAAAGTTGCTTGACAACTCTTTTGTCAATTTTGCTCCAAATTGCATCTAGACTTAATCTATGACTCCAATGCCCCAATAATGACTTAAAAAGGCCACAAAGACCCTTACATATCATAAAACAACATATTTGACCAATTGACACTCATTTTCAACATAATGACAACTTTTGACAATTTTGGACAATATCGACTATATGACTTCAACATGACTCAAAAAACCTTCTAATGAACTCAAAGACACTTATTACATCAAGAATGGTCATGATTGACCTTAATAAATTACATGAAATCAAAAACCTTATGATATTGCATCATGCTTTACTAAGGCATAAAGACCTATTAGGTGCTCCTGCACCACATGGTATCCTCCTCCAATCTTGTTCCCTTGTGTAGTAGCTCCATTTCATCCTTTAGATCTCCTATTCTTTTCTAAAGATACACCACCACCTTCACTCCTAATTCTCTACCAATCTTCCCTTGATGGAGAACAAGATACTTGTACACTTATTGATTTGTGGCTAGAAGTTGCACATGTGGGCTACTTCTTCCTACTGTCCCTCAAACCTTGAACCAAGCGTGCACCTTATTAAACATTACAATGATCTTCATTCTTTCATGTACCTCCACTACATGTGTCTACATTTTATTCTCCTTCCATGATTCATTAATTGCAAGTCCCTCCTTTACATGAAAATAGAGATCACCCAATATTTTAAGTCCCTTAATACAATCCTATATAAGAGACTCTAATATGAAGCTACTAATACAAGACCTCCTCTTGTAATATTACATGTCTCATAATTCTTGAGTTGTTAGTAAGATAAACTCTAGTATCAATTGGTGAAGTAACTACCAAGGCTCCCAATCAAGAGATACCAATGACACAACCTAGATGCAATGTCTTAGCTTGGCTCAGTATTCCCTTATATTGCACAAATTAAAGTATTAACGAGAATAACCAATAATTGTGGTATGCCTTTTCACAATCCAAATTTTTTGAAGAGAAACGAGCTCAAGGATGACCTATCATCACAAATATCAATAATGCCAACCATAGGAAAGTGAGAGGATGATTAGAGCTCATAAAAATGTGAAGTGATAATATGGAAGAGAGCAAGATGAGAAATCGCCAACTTGGTAAAAGAAGGAAATATTACATATATTATGAAACAATATATGCATAAGACTTACCCCATCATCAATAGAATAGGACATAAGATTATCTAGGATAAAACGATCATATGAAATAAAATAAATAAATAAATATATTAAAATCAATAAAGTGTGCATGTATCATATAATAGACAATTTCCTATGACATTCAATAAGGAATGATCACAAAATATATCATAATTGAAAGGGTTGGGTGAGTGAGTTTTAAACAACTATCAAACTCAAACAATAGATATAATAAACGATGTTCATAGATCCTAATTAGATATATAATTGATGATATGCAATTAGGAAATTCAACCTTAATAGAGAAGGCAAAAACCCTAGACGAAATCCTAAGATAAATTAATTAGTCATTATTATTAACATTTGATATCCCAAGAGAAAAAGTTAGAAATGATAAACATGATGAAATGAAGCATTTAAAATTTAATAATAAATGAAAGTTCTTGGTTCGAAGTTGATATTAATATGAGTTCACTAGATTCTCAAATCAGCTTGTTAATATTGTAGAAAATTAAGGCTAATTAGACAAACAAATCCACTATGTAATTTTTATTTTTCTATCAAGATCACTTTCTTGACCATGTCCAATCAAATTTCAATCTTCTGAAGGGAAATCTAAATCATACTTCAAAAACTTGGTTGGAAAGTGTGTTAGGGCTTCCAACAACAACAATTAAGACTAATTTTCAGCACAATATCCAATATCATCTTGGTCTCTTACATCATTAAGTTTTGTGGATGTCATTGAAATTCTTTCATTCATTCATCTTTCAATTATTGACCCAAGGGATGCTGAAGGCCTGAAATTAGTTTTGTCTTAATGAAAATATCTCAGAAAAATACAAATTTATAAAGGTTGATGAGTACAAACAACCCTTACAGACAGCTGTAAAGACATGGCTGATTGGTCAAGTCAATAATGAAGCAAGAAAATACGAGCCAAAAAGGACGACAATGATAAAGATTGACAAGGAAATACATATTTAAATAGGTTAATGAGTATAAAAAAGCCACTGTAACACTCACTAACAGCTGTAAAGATGATATAATAGTAAACTGACATGACCAGTTGCAGAAAAATGGTCTTTGTACCTTTCCCTTTACAGTTTGAGCGCACCACAAGAAAAGAATCTATAAGAGTCTGTGTAGGCCTATCTCCACTTTTGCAAAAGCAAATTCTGCTGTCTAAACACTGTAGCTGCTTTTTCTTTGGCGTTTACAGCTTCAGCAATCTATTAAACGCTGCTATCTCCTCTCTTGTGTGCAAACATTCTCAGCAATCTGTTTTATCCAAATCATATCTTGTTCGAATTTCATTTACCAGCTTCCCTCTTTCATACGCTTAGTAATAGAAAAATGGGCAACACTTCCTGCTGCTGCTCATCCTCTGCCCCCCAACAATATTTATTGGGTTTGTTATAGTGGGTATTGAGGAAGCCAGAACTCTGGTGACTAAACTTCTGGATATGGAAAACATATCTGTTAAGGTGGTGGTTATTTATGGACAAGGTGGGATAGGGAAGACAACTTTAGCTACTGCCGTCTTCAGTAATCTTGACCTAAAAAACTACGAGTATTGCAGAGTTGATATGGAACAGAATTGTTCAGAGGCTGATCTTAAGTTGCTCCAACAACAAATTTTAAGAGATCTTTGTGGCCGTAATATTTTTTATTTTCAATTAATTAATATATATGAAAGAAAGAGATCTTCTTAGAATTTCTTATCTTGGATTATATATTCGGCACAACACCCAAACCATTTTTAATTGAGGTACATTGAAGGAAGGTCTGAAAATAATATTTGTTTGAAATAAGCTGACATAAATATATGTTTAAGAAGCTGTAAATATAATCGTAAACCAAAATGCCAACCCATTTGAAAACACAAAAAAGGTTGGTTTGTCTGTTGAAATGAAGAAACCTTTTTAAATATATGGTAGTCGGTGGCACAGACGACTTCAAAGCACGCGAACAAATAAACAAAGACGGTACCTAATATGATGTCCGACACAAACAATTTTTAAATTGCACAAGACTTTCCTCGCCCACTTGTACAAAGATGCTCTCTATACACTGCGCAAGAAAATTATATATTAAAGCCTGCCCATCTCCTCTCTAAAGACTCTAGCTGCTTTTTAAATTATACACTGCGCAAGAAAATTATATATTAAAGCAAATTCTGCTGTCTAAAGACTGTAGCTGCTTTTTCTTTGGCGTTTACAGCTTCAGCAATCTATTAAACGCTGCTATCTCCTCTCTTGTGTGCATACATTCTCAGCAATCTGTTTTACCCAAATCATATCTTGTTCGAATTTCATTTACCAGCTTCCCTCTTTCATACGCTCAGTAATAGAAAAATGGGCAACACTTCCTGCTGCTGCTCATCCTCTGCCCCCCAACAGGATTATCAAGATGTTATCGAGAAACTGATCAAAGTGGAAGAGATGAGCCACATCGATGAATTGATTTCTTACATCGATGACCTCTTGAATACCATCGACCAGGGAAGCGTTAATTCAATTGCCCTTCTTTCCAAGACGAATCGAGTCACCTCTTCTATCACTTCTGGTGCTACTTTATTGGAGAAGATATTGCACAGATCTAACAGACATATATGCAAGGTATTCAACCATTTCTAATTCATGCAATCCATTACGCTTCTTGATTCACACATTTTGTGTATTATTGGGAAAGAAAGTATTAACGTGCAAAGAAATTACAATTCTAAAACTATGTACCAATGTTTATGCCTGCAGAGGGACACCATGCCAATGCTTAACCGTGAAACTCGGAAATTGGTGATTGATATAACAAAAGAAGCAGCGCAAATTCAGTGGGTGGGAATAGCGCTTTCAGTTGTAGGTTTCGTGTTGGAACACATTGAGCAAGTTTCTTCCAACAGAGACGAATGTATAGTGCTCTTGAAATACATGTGTAATCTTGCAAAATACATCAAGCGATTGGATGATCATTTGCCTGAGGAGAAGCTGAAGCGGGTTATTCGATTCGTTGTGGAAGGCTCACTCCTGTGCATATCGCAAATGCAATCTCATGCGCTCTACAAGTAAATCCAATTTATGCATTCTGAATTTTTTATTTCTTTATTTCTCGTGTGATGTATTTCGTATTTCAACTCTTCTATGATGGTAAAATTTTTTTAAACTTTTGATGGGTACATAGATTTTTCGCTGCTCCGGTTGCGGGTGAAGATTTGCGGAGATTGCAAGCACAACTTGCCCAGGAGTACTCAGATCTCTCACTGGAAGCGATAATCACTGTGTTGAATAGGAGTGCAGAAGTGTTGAATAGGACGGAAGAAGTTTTGAGTAGGATTCCAGTTCAGTTACCTCTCTCCCAAGGAATATCTCCTCGAGCAGGTACTAATTTCTCTTTTATTTCGGTCATTGTTTATGCCTAAGAAAAATCCCATTCTTCGTGTTGAACTGTCCTGAATGGTTTTTTTGTCATTCAATTTTTATACAAGCCAAGAGTCCAAATTCCTCTGTTTCGATGGAATTCAAAAGTATCTAATTTCAATTTGTTTCTGTTTCGATTTGGGATGTTCATTTATTTTTTGGGTAGAACTGAGGTACCAAAAATGCACCATTATTTTATATTTATTAATTAAATAAAAAATAAAAAATATAACTGTATATTCTATTTTTAATTTTATTAATAAATATGAATTAATTATCTTGTTAGATGCATTTTGATTTGTGCATAAACAATTTCTTGTTAGAATAATTTTTGTATAATTTTCTTTTAATTGGAAAATAAGATAAAATAATTTTTTTATATTTAATTATAGTACTTTATATTATTTATTATGTTACAAATTAATAGCAATGTTTGTTTCAAAATTATTTACATAGACATTGAACAAAAAGTGTGTATTTCTTTTTTAGACATGTTTAGAGTTTTGATTTTTTGATATTCTATTGTGTTAATGGGAGAGTTGTAAAACTTTTACATGGCAATAGATAGAGTAAGATGTAAAATTTTAGGAATTTGATTGTCAATTATAATGCTGATAAATTACTTAAATTTTTGGTACTTTGACTGGTGACAAGAATTGGGTTTAGTACTTTGTAGATAACTCAAAATAATAGTTTTGTGAAAATGATCAAAATAGGTACTTCATATATATGATCAATTTTTTCTATATAAATTTTAATATAAAAGACGTAGAAATTAAAAGATTACTTTGTAGATAACTCAAAATAATAGTTGTGAAAATGATGAAAATAGGTAGTTCATATATATGATCAAAATTTTCTATATAAATTTTAATATAAAAGACGCAGAAATTAAAAGATAATATAAAAGAGATAGAAATTAGAAGTTAGCATAGAAATTAGGGTAAAAAACATGAGTAGTTTGGGTACATTGTTAAACAAGTGCCACATAGTGGCGAGTACTTGCCTAGTAATTTATTAATTGTAACTAATATATTCTTAAATTTTATTTTATTTGTTTTATATTATTAGTTTTTGTTAATTTGTAGTTGAAATTGTAATTTATTAATTGTAACTAATATATTTTTAATTTAATTTATTTAATGTTTTTTTATCTATATTATAAACTTTGTCATGATACATGCAAAGTTTGGGGGATTTTAAAACAATAATATCTATAATTATAAAATATTTCATGAATAACACATTAATAACTATATTTTAGTTATGATAAATGTTATTTTGAGTTTTTGCGTGGTGATTCCGAGAAACCAACCTATAAGAGGCAAAACGATATTAGCCAATCGTTTGCAACAAAAATATTTTTTGTAAATTATAATGTTAACAAATGTGCATCTATACTATAAAATAAATTAAAAAATTTTAAAGAAAGAAAAATAATTGTTTTTCATTGGTGTAAATAATTTCTTTTAATAACCATATAAGCACAACAAATGAATTTTCATTACAATAGTATTGCCTAACGGCAAGTACTAATAAGGGCTATTTAAAGATGGACAATGTTATTGGAAAAGATATCAATAATAAAATCTTGGAAGGTAGAAATGGAAATAGATGTATTATTTTGTATCTTATAAATAAATATAGTAGGTTATAGGTATACAAAGTGAATTCTCAACTATTGATTTACTCATTCATGTTGTCATTTCATTAAATGAATAATCTTATTAAAATAGATCAATATACAAGATATTTTACATAATTTATTAGTACTATTTACACAATGTTGATTATGCAACCAAAAAAATTAATTACACAAATTCAAATCCAATAAAATAATT
This sequence comes from Cryptomeria japonica, assembly GCF_030272615.1. Lineage (NCBI taxonomy): Eukaryota > Viridiplantae > Streptophyta > Pinopsida > Cupressales > Cupressaceae > Cryptomeria > Cryptomeria japonica. The sequence goes on from NC_081413.1 coordinate 594,359,558, forward strand.
TATAATATGTATATCTATTATAATAACTCAGCATAAAATAATTGATACACTTTGAAGAGAATTTAATTAAATAAAAAATATTTTATTAATTTAGTGACAAACAAATACTAATAAAATTTGAGAATATAATGTAAATTAGCTGATATTATCTCTTAAACAGCAAGATACAAGTCAAAATATTGTATTGTTTAAAAAAATAAAATTTTGAAGGTGTGGAAGCTTAACAATTTAAATTTATATTTACATAGTAATCTTAAAAGTTTTCTATTTGTATATTTTCTACAATTTTTCTGTAGGTGCTTAATTACTCCATAGTTGTTATTTAAACATGTTTTCTAAGTTTTCTATTTGTATATTTTCTATAATTTTTCTGTAGGTGCTTAATTACTCCATAGTTGTTATTTAAACATGTTTTCTAAGAAATATTTATTGGGTTTATTGTAGTGGGTATTGAGGAATCCAGAACTCAAGTGACTAAACTTCTAGACATGGAAAACAAATCTGTTAAGGTGGTGGTCATTTATGGACAAGGTGGGATAGGGAAGACAACTTTAGCTAGTGCCGTCTTCAGTAATCTTGACCTAAAAAACTACAAACATTGTAGAGTTGATATGGAACAGAATTGTTCAGAGGCTGATCTTAAATCGGCCCAACAACAAATTTTAGATGACCTTTACGACCAGAAAATTCAGTTGAGAAGTTTGAGTGAAGGTCGGGAAGTGTTATCCAAGGACTTTAAAGAACACTCTTCTAAACCTGTTTTCATTTTTGTTGACAACGCACTAAAGCAAAGTGACTTGGAAAAGCTTCTTCCCATAACTGACTTGGCATCCCTTCCACCACAGAGCAGAATTCTCTTAACCACCAGAAATCTAAATGAGACTCGTATAATTTTGGAAGGAAGAGTTGAACGCTGTCCTTATCTGGTAGCTTCTCTTCCACAAGAAGAGGCACATAAATTCTTGTGCAAGTTGGCTTTAGGTTATGACCAGGCAAGTTTTGACTCAATTGTAGATATTAATGGCCTCCTCCAAATATGCCAGGGAATTCCATTGGTACTAAAAATGGCGGGAGCCAGATTGTATGAACATGCTCAAAGCATGCCAGATTGTAGAAATGTAGTTGAAAGTCTCAAGTCAGAGCTCCTACAAGGAGAGGAGGATGACTTAAGTGAGCGTATGGTGGATTTTGTATACAATCGTTTGAAAGCCTCGTGTAAAGAGGCATTTCTTGACATTGTGTTCTTCTTTTGTAATTGGAGGCGGCGGAGGGTGGCGTGTAGTGTTGGAGAGACAGAGCTTGAAGAGCTTGAAAGGGCTGCACTTGTAAATATAAGCGATGAAGGCAGGGTGAATGTACATGATATAGTGAAAGCGCGAGGGAGAATGCTGTCAGGAGATTGGGAGAGAATCACGGACCAACAATCTCTCAATGATGTTCTCCAAGATAAAGAGGTGAGTTTTCTATCTCGCTGTTACCAGATATCTAGATTTTGTCTCCTACATACAGACGACTTAGTAGAATTAGTTTTATGAAAGATTTAAAAGATCAATTAGTGCGCTATATTTGGATGAACTTTTGATCTACAACCATTTTTTGCAGAGGATAAAGAGAACGAAGGGGATTGTTCTAGTGGATGAAGCATTCGAGCTGGAAGCAGATCATCTCAACTTGATGAAGAGATGTTTAAGAGTTTTGATCTTGACAGGAAGAACTAGAATAGTGAATGGAGAATGTAGAGGAGTCTTTGACAATCTAAGGTTGGTCAGCCTCGACAACTATAATAATTACTCACGGATGGATGTCAGTAATCATCCGAGATTAGCAGCATTCATTTTGAAATACGACGGAGACTCCAACTTTCCTGAGGCAAACTCTACAATCTCTGCCTAATAATTAGTTTTATTTTCTGAAAAAAAATCTTTTTTTTTTGGACATACGAATTCAAAACAAATGATTTTTTTTTGCAGTTCACAGGCACCATCCCATCTTCATTGAGATATATGTGTATTAAAGATGCTCCGTTGGTTAATCTAACCACCACCCTTTCCCAAATTAAATCTTTGCATTCTCTGACATTGCGGGGCTGTAGAGGGTTGGATAGCTTGCCTAAAACCATTGACAACATACTTATTTTAGAAAAGTTGAGTTTAAAGTTTTGTGATAGTTTGGTGAACCTTCCATATAATTTTGGAAAAATATCTTGTTTGAACAAGTTGAGTTTAAGCTCTTGTTCCAGCTTGGTGAGCCTTCCAGACAGTGTGGGCAATTTATCCTCTCTGAACAGCTTGGATTTAAGCTCTTGTTTCAGCTTGGTGAGCCTTCCAGACTGTGTGGGCAATTTATCCTCTCTGAACAGCTTGGATTTAAGGTATTGTTCCAGCTTGGTGAGCCTTCCAGACAGTGTGGGCAATTTATCCTCTCTGGACAGCTTGGATTTATGGTCTTGTTCCAGCTTGGTGAGCCTTCCAGACAGTGTGGGCAATTTATCCTCTCTGGACAGCTTGGATTTAAGGTGTTGTTCCAGCTTGGTAAGCCTTCCAGACAGTGTGGGCAATTTATCCTCTCTGAACAGCTTGGATTTAAGCTCTTGTTCCAGCTTGGTGAGCCTTCCAGACACTGTGGGCAATTTATCCTCTCTGCACAGCTTGGATTTATGCTCTTGTTCCAGCTTGGTGAGCCTTCCAGACAGTGTGGGCAATTTATCCTCTCTGCACAGCTTGGATTTAAGCTCTTGTTCCAGCTTGGTGAGCCTTCCAGACAGTGTGGGCAATTTATCCTCTCTGGACAGGTTGTATTTATGGTCTTGTTCCAGCTTGGTGAGCCTTCCAGACAGTGTGGGCAATTTATCCTCTCTGGACAGCTTGGATTTAAGCTCTTGTTCCAGCTTGGTGAGCCTTCCAGACAGTGTGGGCAATTTATCCTCTCTGGACAGGTTGGATTTAAGCTCTTGTTCCAGCTTGGTGAGCCTTCCAGACAGTGTGGGCAATTTATCCTCTCTGGACAGGTTGTATTTAAGCTCTTGTTCCAGCTTGGTGAGCCTTCCAGACAGTGTGGGCAATTTATCCTCTCTGGAAAGGTTGGTTTTAAGCTCTTGTTCCAGCTTGGTGAGCCTTCCAGACAGTGTGGGCAATTTATCCTCTCTGGACAGGTTGGGTTTAAGCTCTTGTTCCAGCTTGGTGAGCCTTCCAGACAGTGTGGGCAATTTATCCTCTCTGGACAGCTTGGATTTAAGGTCTTGTTCCAGTTTGGTGAGCCTTCCAGACAGTGTGGCCAATTTATATGGTCTGGTAGATGTATATTTAATCAGATGTACACAGCTCTCTTTGTTGCCAGAAAGCTTCGAAAACCTCGCTTCTCTGGAGCGCTTGGTGTTGGAAGATTGCGAGAAGCTGTCATATCTACCTCAAAATTTTGGTCAGCTGAAGTGCTTAAAATATGTGAGCATACATGGATGCATTGCATTACAGAGCCTCTCTGATGATTTTGAATGTCTGAGTTCACTAATTGTTGTCAAGGCTTCAGAATGTCCTCAACTGGAGGAAAATACAATGGACAAGTTAGCCAAGATGAAGGGATTGATGATTGTTGATATAGATGGAAGCCCTACGTTGAAAAAGCGATGGCAAAAAGTGAAGGAGCAATACTCTTTAGCAGTAGTGGAGTGCGGAAGAAAGGTACAAATCGTAGTTACACATTTTCTTGTTGTTAACTAGGAATTTAATTTCAGTGGTTGTCACTGCTCAACCTTGTTCTTAATTGAGGGTCTTCGTGGCATTGCAGGAATTCGAGGATGAAATGTACCCACATGCGGATGTAATGTGTAGAGCATTTTTCCACAGTGAATCAAGATTCGTGTATGTTGATGAGAATGGGCAGCTCGTGGAATCGCCCAGTCCGGCGGGTGGGGTAAAGCTGTGGTTCCTGTTAAAGGAGATGGATGTGAGATCATCATCATCATCATCGTCAAACAGCAGTTGTTGGGAAGCAGTGAAGAAGAAATGGGAGGAGGTGGTGGCTTCGGAGGGGGGACAAATGATTTATGTGGATATGGAAAGAGAAAGACGTGTTCAGCAAGCTCTCCCCCATTTACCCAGAAACACTCGTGCCTGGATTGCTCCTGACAATAGGGCAAGGTTATCCTTTGCCTATTCCGTGCGGCATTATTACAAGAGACATGTCCAAAAGCGGCACGTGGAGGCCAAATTGGGGGTTGGTAATTGTGTTGTGAGCACATCAGCGTGTGTGGATGAAGAGGGAAGGCGGAAGCTTGATGACCTCATCTTCATACTCCCCGACGTCAGTACACCTCCTTTTGCAGAAACTGAGCATGAAGACATTTCTGATGAGTTACTCTCCCCTTTTGAGGAAGCAAGGAGGTTTCTGTTGGACATTTATTATTAAACTTGTATGGTATTGATCTGCTGGCATTTTGTACCCGGCTTTCTGGCAGGCCATTTTGTGTCAAATTATTCATCTCCCTTCTTTACAAAGTCTTGGATTTTATATGAGAAGAACAAATAACCTTTCCTCTCCTAATTTTCATATTGAAGAAGCCCTCGTATGGAATTGTATTGAGCATTTCAAAGTTCTGCATTATTTTATCTTATTAAATTCATATATTTCTCGGGAAAAAAAGCATAGTTTAAATGAATATGGCAAATAATATAATTTAATCAATTTAATTTATAATTATTATAAATTATTTATCTTAATTTAAATATTAATTATTTTTAAATTATCTTTTATAATATTAATATATTTTCTTTTATTTATGAATTAATTTGTAATCTTATTTTTTTATATATTACTAATAATTTTAAGATCAATTAATTGTGAAATTCATAAATAATGGTAAGAGGTATAAGTGAAAAAAAATTACTAAGGTTGAATTAGAAAAATAAGTTAAAAATGTGAAAATGGGATTCATTTGTCAAAAAAGAGAAGATTGAATAGATTTCTTCATAAATATTGGGGAACATCTCTTCAAAATCAATTACTTCAAGAGGCTAGGAAGTTAGTTATGTGGCAAAAAAATGTCAAGATTTAGAGTATATATTAGAAGTTAGTTATATTTTAGATATTAAGGGTGAGGAATGTAGGTTGTAAGTTATAAATTACAAGATCTTCATTTTGAATGTCAATGTGGAAGTTCATATAAAAATATCAGTTATCAATATACAAAACAATTCCGAACATCTAGTAATAAAATAGTTGAAAAATATTATGATAATGGTTAAATTCAAGATTTAGAGTATATATTAGAAGTTAGCTATATTTTAGATATCAAGGCTTAAGAATTTAGGTTGAAAGTTGTAAATTAAAAGATCTTTGTTTTGAATGTCAATGTGGAAGTGGATATAAAAATATCAATTATAAATATGTCAAACAATTTTGAACATCTAGTAATAAAATAATTAAAAAATATTATGATAATGATTTTGAATTCAATAGTTTTTATCATTGAATAAATAGAATTAAACATTAGATGAAACATTTCTAAAAAGAGCATTAATTTTTAACATTAAGGTTTCTCCAAATTACCTTTCAATTGGAAGAATATAGGGACAAGATACTTAAGATAAAGCCTTTGTTTGTGGGGAAATTAGGGCTATACTTTAGACCTTGATAATAAAATGTTTGTTGCATTCACAATTAAATTAGGTATGCAGTCGCACCAGGGAAATAATTTTAGTTTTATACTTCAATTTTAGATTGATAAATTTGATGAAATGCCTTGCTTGGCTGGAAAAGGAACACACTTCAACGTCAAATTTAGAAATCATTTTTTTTTTCAGATTAAAACAAAATGTTATATCATTTTCAATTACAATATTTGACAAAATCAAGAAAAATATGATTTTGAAAATTATATTTTCAAACTTAAATCAAAATCTGATTTTTATTTTTATACTATATATAATTAATTAATGTGTATTTTTAATCTGAAAAGTTATTCACTTATATTTATTTATAATTATATTACTTTTTCATATTTTTAAAACCTAATAAAAATATAAATTATTTTACATAATATTAGAAAAATTATAAATAAAAGTACTCATATCATTAATTACTATATATTTATTATATTATCATTGATTAAAAAATATAATTTTAATATTAAAATATTAAATCATTTAAATAGATTATTTTTAATACTTTGTGAATCAATCATCCACATACATAGTGATAAATATTATATTGTACATGTATTCTTATAATTCATAGTTGTCCATAAGTTTACACTCATCCATATTCGAAATTCCAAACTTTTTAGTATATTTTACTATGAAAAGATTCTATGATGATGAATGGAATTTAACTGATTCTTTTTCACTCTTCTTATATATGAAATGTTAAATCAATATACATATATATAACAATAAATTCAAACAATCATGATTCAAGATATATCTTTTATGATACTTTTTAGTTTTAGACTTTAAATATTTAATTAATTATTTATTTTAATTTATATATTAATTATTTTTTTAAAAAAATTTGTAATAGTATATATTTTTATTTTTACATTATGAATTAATTTGTAATCTTCGAAAGGGTGACGAGGATGATAGTATTCATATGGGCATCGTGAAATATATCGTCAAGATATTTGAAAGGTATTTCGTGGAATTCCTCTTCATCAGAATCTTCGACTTCAGTAGGGGGATCTGTGTGAGCCCCAACGATGGTGATCTTAGGTATAGGAGAGAAGGTGGGAGTTGACCCATGTAGAGGGCATTTTGAAAGGTATATTCTCCACAACCATTATCAATGATTTTAACCTTGACCTCAGGTTGAGATGAAGTGGAGGAAACATTTGAAGGATTGGATAGGGGCGGTGGAGCGGGTGAGTTGAGCGGACAATGGTAGGGGTGCTTCCCTTCAAGAAATTTTCAATATTGGAAGGGTTGCAGGTCAGTGTGGATAGTGATTTCTCTACCATTGAATGCGAATTTAAGGCATTGGTGATAGGTGGATGGGATGGCCTGAATGGAATGGACCCATGGATGACTGAGAAGGGTGTTATATGGGAGGTCAAGGTCCAAGACCTAGCATGTTGTTTCCACAATTGCAAGGCCCACTTGAAGAGGCAGTGTGATTGTACCTTTTGAAACCCTTTCTGCATCATCATAGGCTTTGATTGTGATCTTTCTAGATGGATCGACCAAATCCTCATAAATTCCTAGTTGTTTGATTAACTTATATGTACATAGTTTAAACCAGATCCATCCTCTATAAGGACTTGCTTAACTTTATGTTTTTGCACAATAGCCTCAATGTGGAGGGGCTTATTGTGAGATGGGTCATCAATGACTACATCCTTGGATGTGAACATAAGGTGGTATTGCGCAGTGAGGTTGCCAATAAGGTCTTGGAATTGGGCTACATTGATATTATCGGGAATGCGAGACTCTAGAAGGGCTTGCTCAAGGATCTCTTTGTGGACGAGGGATGTCTTGAGGAGCTCAAGTATGGAGATCTATGCAGGAGTTTTCCTGAGATGATCAAGGATATCATATCAGTGGGTGGATGACATGGGAGGTTGTGAGGGAGGAGGAGGAGCTCCCTGGATGGTTACTCTTCCTCTTGGGCTAGTCACACTACAGTCATTTGAGTGTGTAGCACCTTGAATGACTATTTTGTCTTGAGAGGACTGACTTGATGATTGCAGGGGAGGGACACCTTGGATGGTAATCCTGGGTCTATGAGGGGTGGGAGAGGGATCAACTCCTTGGATTGTGATGGTATTAACATGGGTATCGATGGGCTCTATGCGACCTACCAAGGAATCAAATACAGAGAAGTACTTAGTGTTATAATCTTAGATATCAATAGTTAGAATGAAGCAGAGGAAAACTAAGAGGGGGGTGAATCAATTTTCCTGAAGTTTAAAAATTATTGCAAATTATAAACTTTCTACCAGAGCAAAATGAAAACAACATAGTGAAAGATAAAGCATGAAAGTATACAACACATAACACCAATATTTTTGACGTGGAAAACTTAGTAAAGGGAAAAACCATGGTGGGAAACCCTACCCATAGTCAGATAATACTTCTGCATCAGTATGTGAAAAAATTACAATGGGGATTGCACTTGCAATTAGGCCAACCACCTAGAGCTCACTACTCATCATAAAAGGGAAGTCTCGCTAACTTACATAAACATTGGGTTACAATGGATGGAGGAAATGAACTGTGAAAATAGCATCTCCTAATGCTTGATTACAATTCCAACTAAGCACCAATGTCTGCCCTGCAATACCAAAACCTTCACAAGCTTTCACTGAATGATATAACCTTATTCACACATAAACCTTTCTCTGATAATGAAAACATAACCCCAATCCCTTCCTTACCAAATAACATAATCATATCACCTATGAATACAAGTCATCAACCTTGATAAACAAGGTTGGCTAAACCCTAAACCCATAACTCAAAATTACATAAATTGCATCACACGATACCAACTGACCAATATTATGATTTACATTACATAGCATGGATATAATTCAAATTCCCAAACAATTATATCCATCAAAAATTGTGCTAATACTAAATGCAACATGTTTCACCAACTGGTAGAAACCCTCAATGTCAATAACACAGAATATCCAACCGGACCCAAATAAGATCACCAAATCTTCACGCTAGCCAATGCGAAGCCACCAAACAATTAGGACATGATCAAGAACACCTTCAGCACATTAGGAACCATTTCCATAAGCCATATCAAAACCACTTAACCATTTCATCAAATATCACCAATCGGTATCGGAAACTGGTACCAAGAGTATCAACCGACAAACTAGAACATAAGTGATAGCTTCTGGAGCATAAAATCATGAACCAATTGATTATGACATAAATATAATCATCTGAATAACCATCCAAAACTGAATCAAACGATCTGATCATATTGGATCAGAATCTCTGATAATCATATCCAAAACCAAGTCCAACCGGAGCAACAACTAGCCAGGATAGTGTTGACATCAATGACAACACATAATCAATTCTTACATATTGCCAACAATCTCCCCCTTTGGCATTGATGGAAACATTGAATGTAAAAAAACATCCAAGTGCCAAGGAATGCCAATAATCTCCCCCAAACACCAAAACTGATTTGAAATATCTCTCCCCCTAACTGAAATATGATTAATTGTTTTTCACATGAACACTTCTCCCCCTTTAACATCAATGATGGAGGGATGATGCCAAAGTATGAAACCAAACAACTGACTACTCCCCCTGAGCAGGAGCATCATCTCATAAACCCAGATTAGAAGATATTTCTAATAAGCTCACCGAATTGATGCATCCCTCCACGTCTTTAAGCCTCTTCCGGAGGGGTGTTAACCCCTAAATGATCTCTAAGATATTCAAAAGTATCTTTAGGCAATGGTTTGGTTATAATATTTGCAATCTATTCCTTAGTAGGCACATATACCAATTTGACTTCCTTTTCTTCAACCTTTTCCTTCAAGATTTATTATACCTTATAGATATGTGTTTTGATTTGAAATGAAATACCAGATTCTTTGACATATCAATACTAGCAGTATTATCACAACAAATAACAATAGGCTCATCATAACTTACCTTTATATTCTTCAATATTTGTTTCATCCATAAGATCTGAGTACAATTTGTCACAACAGCTACATATTCAGCTTCAACAGTAGATAATGAAGTGCATGATTGTTTCTTGCTAAGCCATGAAACCAATTTCTTCCCAAGAAATAATTCACCACCTATAGTTCTCTTCAGATCATCAACATTTCTTGCCCAATCTGAGTCTGTATAAGCACATAATCTGAAATCATCATCCTTTCGATACCATAACCCATAATCTATTGTTCCTTTCAAATATCTGAATATCCTTTTAACAACAATATCATGAATTTCTCTGGGATCTAACTAAAATCTAGAAGCAATGCAAACAACATTCATTATATTTGGTCAGTTCTAAGTTAAGTACAGTAATCCACCAATCATTGATTTGTATCTACTTGGGTTCATTATAGGAGATTCATCATCCTTTGACAATTTGCAACCAGTATTCATAGAAATTCCAACTGGTTTTGAGTTTTCAAGTCCAAATTTCTTTAGAAATTCATTCACACACTTAGTTTGACAAATGAAAATACCTTTATTAGTCTAAGTAATCTACAAACCTAAGAAAAATTTCATCTCACAAATCATAGACATTTCAAATTCATTCTTCATATCATCAGCAAATCTCATGCATAGATTTTCTTCTCCTCCAAAAATGAAATCATCAACAAAGACTTCAATGATCAATATGTCATCATGCTCAATCTTATAATATAAGTTACTATCAGCATTACCTTTACTAAATCCGATCTTTGAAAGATATTTATCTAATCTAGCATACCAAGCTCTAGGGGCTTGTTTCAATCTATATAAAGCATTCCTCAACCTACAAACCATGTCCTTATCTTTTGATAATGAAAATCCATCAGGCTATTCAATGTAGACTTATTCTTCAAGATCTTCATTCGGGAATGCACATTTGACATCCATTTGATATACCTTGTAGTTCTTGTGTGCAACATAGGCAAGAAATAGTCTCGCTGCTTCAATTCTTACAACTAGAGCATAAGTTTCATCATAATGAATTCCTTCTTGTCATGAGTAACCTTTGCAAACCAATCTAGATTGGTTCGTTACAACCTGACCTTCTTCATTTAATTGATTCCTGGAAACCCATTTAGTTCCAATAACATTTTTATATTTAGGCCTACAAACCAATTCCCATGTGTTATTCTTTTCTATCTGATTCAATTCCTCTTCCATTGCTCTCATCCAATTCTCATCTTTAGTTGCTTCAATAAATGATTTCAGTTCAATTTGAGAAATTAAACATACCTCTTCAACAGCTAACCTTCTTCTTGTCATCACACCTTTCCTCTTGTCTCCAATGATCTAATCTTAAGAATGATTCAACTTTAAATACCTAGGAGTCTTTGGATTATCTTGACTTTCTGACTCTTTAGGCTCTTCAGCAGTCACTGTGGACTTTTCCGATGTTACTAGAGCAACTGGATCAATGCTCTGAACTGATTCTTGCACAACCGGTTCTAATCTGACAATTTCATCTTTCTATCCATAATCATATGATCTGATCTGATTATTGCTTTTCTCATCCACTTTGACATTTAAGCTTTCCATTCTCCTTTGCAATCTCTTGTTATAACATCTATATGCTTTTCTCTTAATAGAATAACCCAAACATATTCCTTCATCACATCTAGGATCAAATTTCCCTAATGCATTGTCTTCTAATATAGCATTTAATTCTAAAAATTATGAAATACTTGACAATAGGAGTATGACTAAACCATAGTTCATAAGGAGTCTTACCGGTGTCAACTTTTATGTGTACTTTGTTGAAAGTATAGACTACAACATTGACAACTTCTCTCCAATAAATATCAGGCAGTTTGGCTTCGATCATCATTGTCCTTGCAACATCTAAAATGGTTATTCTTTCTTTCCACTAATCCATTTTGTTGTGAAGTTCTAGGTGCAGACAATTGTCTTCTGATTCCATGCTTCTCACAAAATTATTGAATTCACCGGATGTAAACTCATCGCCTTTATTTGATCTTAAGCATTTTATCTTCAATCCTCTTTCTGTCTCAACCATAGCTTTGAATATTTTGAATTTCACAAGAGCTTCTGATTTTTCTTTCAAAAATACAACCCATGTCATTCTAGAGTAATCATCAATAAGAAACATAAAGTATCTATCCCCTTGAAAACTTTTAGTTCTTTCTAGACTACAAAGATCAGTATGAATAAGATTACGAATTCCACTAGATCTATTATGTATGCTTTTGAAATAAGTTCTAACATGCTTACCCATTTGACATTCTCTATATATCGGATTATGAGGCTTGATAATCTTGGGAAAATCTCTGACAACCTAAGTTGAACTGATCTTCACTATGCAATCAAAATTTACAAGACACGTCCTCTTATGCCATAGCCAACTTTCATCTATCTTAGCAATCAAGCAGTACTTCTCACCAGAGTTCAAATGAAAGATATTTCCTTTGTTCTAAGTTCTGGATGCAATTTCCAATCCATATCTATTGATAATCTTGCATTTTCCATCTTTGAATTGCAAATGAAATCCTTTGTCCACCATCTGTCCTACACTCAAAATATTATGCTTCAAACCTTCAACATAATAAACATCATCAATATTGTTCTTACTATTCAAGGATATTGTTCCTTTTCCTTTTATCTTGCATGCCTTGCTGTCTAATAATAAAGGTCTAAACTAAGTGTCTAAAGACACTAGGTAGAGACGTCATTCCAAGTCTGAAGATGTTGATGCACAGAACCTGCAAAATGGTAGGTTAAAAAATTCAAATTCTGTGTGCAGATGTTGATCCTAAGCGCAGACATTAAAACAACAAATCGCGGATGTTGATTTGTAGGAGCAAGCATTGTTCTAGAACCTATAACTTGAAAAATCACAAAAAACTCAAATTTAGAGTTAGTAATAAGGGACGTGGGTCCCACCGAGCGTGCCAAAATGGAGATGGACAAAAACTACAAGGAGATGCAATGGCTAGCAAATAAAACAGAAAAGAATTCAAACACTTAATTGTAAACCATTATACCTTGAAATCATGTCTCCTCCCTCGGATTGAGCTCTTGATGAAGTTGAACATGCGCCTCCTTCTCTAGCTTGTTTGGATTAGCTCTAAGATAGGTTGTGTATTTCTCTCCACACACAATAATGATCAAATGGATGAAGGGATAATGGATGATTGCAAAGGGGTGGAGGATATGGATGCCTAATATTGACTATAGTGGATGCATAAATGATGATTTCAAAATCTATATTGGCAACATAAGATTGCATGAGATGAGATATCAAATGAAGGGGAGGAGACCCCAATTTATAGATTTGGAAGAGGAGGAATGGACAGTTAAGATTGATTTGAGATGGAGGGTCAAGATTGAAGGAAATGGATGAAGTGGATTATGGAGACCAAAAGATTTTTCATAAAGGCATATCTTGTCTCCACAATCCATAATGTACATGGGGAAGATACCCTCAAGTGCATTGGGAAGACAAAAAGGAATTAAAATTCCTCAGGAGAGGGCAAGGGAATTAAAAATTCCCAAATAATGTGGTGCATGGGAAAATGAAAAGGGAAAAGTAATTAAAAATTCCTTGGGAAGATGAGGGTGCAAGGGGAAGAAAGGAAATTTGAAATCCTTCAAATGACCAAAGTTGGTGCATTTAAGGTTTGGGGTTGAGAGGGGGACAAGCCATTTATGGCAATTAGTTGATTTGTAGCTAATCATGAGGATTAGGCACTATCAAATGATTAGGAAGAGGTTTTAAGTGGGATAATGAGAGATTAGAAGACAAGTGGGAAAGTTAGGAGGATTTGATAAAAGGAGAGAGAATGAGTGGAGGAATTAAAAATTGGAGAATAATGATAAGAAGGCTTCTAGAAGAATTAATTAACGTAAGCGAGGGTTAGAGGAAAGTGATTTGTGGGAATCACATGATCTAGTTAATTAATTAAATTTAATTAACTAAAGGGGACTTAGAGAAATTAATTAAATTGGACGACTTTATAAGAATGGGAATAAATTTATCAGATAAATTAATTATTTGGATTATAGTGAGGATCAATTAAATTAAATTAAATTAATTAACTATGTAGTAAGGATAAATCAATTAAATATTTAATTTAATTAATTTAGATGTCTACAACTAGAAAATGGCATAAAATGGAACATTATTTGCTCTCATCATTCCCCCAACTTAGCACATTGTACACCATCGTGCAATCAATATGGTCAAGAGGTCTTGGATTTGAACCGGTAGCCCTTTTGGATTTATAGCTTTGGTCTTCCTTTTCACCCTTGACTATTATACCTCATCAATTTTTTCAATTCCTTGTCAAAGAAAGCCACATGGATTTACTTTCAATTATTATTCACCATCTCTTCATAACAAGCTTCTCATGACAAGATCTATTGCTTGATTTTTTTTCAATTTCCTCTTTGCAATATTGATATTGCTGGACACAAGATGTCACTGAGAGGGGAGTGAATCAGTGGTTTCTAGTTTCTTACCTCTTAATACTAAAAATGATTACTGGTTAAATACCTGATAACCAAGTAATTCTATCGGTAGGATAAATCAAAGCAACACAATGCAACCACACAAAAGGGCACATCACACAACATCGGTATATACGAGGAAAATCCAAGATGGGAAAAACCTCGGTGAGAGATGATGCTGGAGTCTACTGCTCCAATCCAGCTTGACAATCAAAACATTGATTACAACCTTTTAGGGCACCAACCCCTGATTGTTTATGGGCACCAACCCAAAGGAGCTACAACCCCTACACTAAGAACCAACTCAGTGATCACAATACATGATATCAAAACAAAAGTAATAGTCTGGTTACAAATGAGTTCTGTAACCACTTATGATTAAGTTCTGTACTGGTTTCCCTTCTCAATTTTATCGATAGAGTGTTCTATCTTTCACTTAGCCTTCTCTTTGTTGGTTCATGCTCAGTTTCATTCACTGCTGCCTCTTTATGTCCCTGCTACTAACATACCAATATTGACACCATCGATTACCTTAACCTTGTTCTTTGTCAGATCTCTACTCTTTCTGTCTGACTCTCCTACTACTCTGCATCTACGTTGCTAGATCTCCTTTGAGCTGACACTTCACTTCCACATTCTCTTCTACCTTTTTTCTCTCCCTCTGATCCTCACTCTATTCTTAGTTTCTTTTATGTCGGTTCTAGAATTACCGATTCACTTGACTATTGCTCTCTCAGCAACTTATCAGCCAACCTTTAGCCTCACCGGTTTAACCCTCTGACAAACCTTCTTACCGGTTCACCACCAAATGCTTAGTTATTTCGCTCTCACAATCAGATTATTCCTTTGTAATCACTCTTTTCTCTCAACTAGCATCATACATTCTGGTAGCATCATCAATCATTCATGTCTTTGGTCTACGTATATATACATGAGCTTTCCCGCCAAACCTTTTCTTCAAAACCTACGCCTTAGGGTTTCTTCCATCAATCACGAGGCATACCAAATCCAGCATGATCTTGTATCAGAGATGACAATTTGTACATCACTACCATTAACGTGCCTTTCAATGCATATTTATTATATTTTATTTTATTTGCCCATGCTCTTACTGTTTGTCGACCATGTTCTTCCTTGTTTGTCGACCATGTCTTCATTAAATAATCTTGCAGGTCCTTTACCTAATCTAATCTTGACCTAGACATCCTGCATCAATCAGTGCATGTCATGGATCTGATCTAGTTTGTTTTGCATTGATCCGTGACCCCTCTGCAACTCGACCCATAAAAGTCACAGTCAACATTTAATGTTGACCAATTGCTAACTACCTCACCGACTGCAAGGTTCATTCACGGCTTCAAGCAGGTCTGCCACTTCGACTCCATGTGCCATCATTGTTGGTATCCACCTCATCTTAGACCTTTGTGTTGGTTCAGACAAGATTACCTACCAAACACTTGACCGGTACACACTTACTGGTTCAACCAACCCTGCCAATGCATCTTGCCTTACCGGTTCAATTAGCCTTGCCAATGCATCTCGCCTTACCGGTTAACACTAATTGGTTATCCATCATGCCTTTGCCTTCTTTGTCTTGTCGGTGTGTCACATTTGCCTAGTCATCATCTTGCTGGTTAAAATTTGTGTTTG